>NC_066626.1:66366611-66672195 GCF_025201925.1 Gopherus flavomarginatus
GTTCAGAGGAGGAGGATGGGAGAAAATATGGGTCCTGTGACATTGATGGTTCGGGGTCAGAAGTTTCATCCTCTTCCTCTTCCTCGTCTGACTCAAGTGAGAATGATTCTGGTGCATCAGGAACTGGCAGTCCTTCTCCATGGGGTACTGGGCGTATAGCTGATGGAATGTTTGGATAATGCACAGTCCACTTTTTCTTCTTTGACACACCTTTCCCAACTGGAGGCACCATGCAGAAGAAACAATTGCTGGTATGATCTGTTGGCTCTCTCCAAATCATTGGCACTGCAAAAGGCATAGATTTCCTTTTCCTGTTCAACCACTGGCGAAGATTGGTTGCACAAGTGTTGCAGCATATGTATGGGGCCCACCTCTTGTCCTGATCTCCAGTTTTGCAGCCAAAATAAAGGTGATAGGCTTTCTTAACCATAGTGATTAGACTGCGCTTTTGTGATGCAGAAGTCACTTCACCCACAAACATAGCAGAAGTTATCTGCACTGTTCACACAAGTACGAGGCATCTCTGCTCACTTTGGCTAAACAGAAATGTGTCCCTTTGCAAAATCAAACACTGACAAATAAGAGAGCAGGACACTGTTTGATTTCTAGAACTGATATAGGGCAATTTGTTCAGCAGAATGATGTAAGCTTCATTATGATTGCATCATCCATGACTTCTAGGAATAACATGATGCAATTCATATCATGTATGACGCAATACCAGCTTCAGAATGCATCATTCATTGTTTTGCCTCAAAAGCAAGTACTGTCCAAACCCAGTCATAGATTTCTTCATAGATCCAGTCAAAGATGTATTTTAGTCATTTCTGGTTTAAATTGAGATCCCTTCCCTTTATAACTCACTTATCCTCCGCCATTCCCAAGTCAAGGGTCATATATATTGACGCAATAGCATATCTTGAAAACTAGAGCCAATCAACAATTTTAAGCATCATTTTCGTTCTCAGTGACCCAGAATTAGTAAAGTTGGACTACATTTATTTCAGAAGCATTTTGGCTGTAGAGCAGTGTTATTAGCTGTTGACTTCATTCATTTATGCATGATACTACTCTAAAAGGATGATTTTGCACAATTAGATTTTTAACCTCTCTAGATATTTGCTGCATGCATAAATGTTTGTGCTGGAACATGAAAAATCAACATTTGTAACTAAATACTTATTTTCAGATGTATGGCACTTTGAATATCTAACCCATAATGCTGGTTTAAAGTTTGGTCTTTGTGGAGGAGTATGTAACTAATTTGCACTGTGTGTTTTCAAACTTAAGTGGACATTTTTTCTTAATCACTATATAAATAGACAGTTTAAAATTCATGAGTTTAAAGCAATCATGAGTCAAAATAAAAAATAGTTAACTATCGCATAAGAGCATCTTATGTGTCATATAATACTCTCTGGTTGATACACAATATTAATTTGCTGTTTGGCAGTTATCAAAATAATTCTTCCTTACATGTTTATATCAAAGTATTTCAATGAAATACAGTAAGATCTGCTTAGCTTGTTCTTCAGACTTACATAAGTGGAATCAGAGTTTGTTCTGTTTAATCAAATAAATTGGTTCTTGTTGAATGACAGCAGAATATTTTTTAAATTTGTTTCAAATGATCTGCAATGCTTTTTATTCATGGAGTAGCTTGTAAAGAAAAAAGAAATAGATTGTCATTTGAATTTCAAATGTCTGGTCCACCAAACAGTCAAATGAATATTTAAACATGCACAGTAAAGTTAGACTTTATATTTTGAAAATATTCCTATTTGCAAAAGTCAGAATTATACAGCCGTGACCTTTAAAATGAAATGAACAATTTCAGTTAAATGCACAACATGTGAGTGGATATGGTTTACTATCTCTTGAAAACTACTGTGACAAAATTATCATACATAATGCATCTGGTCTGCTTTTAAAAATATACTTAAATCTGAGAAATAAAAACTGTATAGAAAGTCTTCAAATAATATGCCTTTTACACATTTATATTAATTCCTAAAATGTAATAATGGGTATTACTCATGTATAACTTGTAGTATATCAATCCATGTAATAGAGACTATTTTAATTACTAATTTATAGAAAAAGTGATTGCACTGCAATTTTAAACTGCAGGTCTTGATTTCATATAGGCGGCACATATCAGTGGATATCTCATGTACCCTCATATACCATCATTCTTATTATGTATGTCAGTATTCTACTCCCTGAAAACTGCCATTGCACATCTTCAAAAAGGAGCAGAAATAGATAGTCCTATTTTTCCTCTCCTTGGGGTGAAATTCCATTCTCTTCTAACTTCTACCTGTGGATTTGATCATCTTGTTTGTTGCCAGCAAGTCCATAATCTATGCATTTCATACCGGAAAGATCTGCTGGGACTTTGTGTGTGTGTGTATTTGCTCAATTATTTTGTGTGTGTGTGTGTGTATGTATAATGTATATATAATCTTGAGCAAATATTATGACTCAGAAAATAGAAGTTCATCCCTCCCCCTAAAAATGACCTGGAACCTGACCCAAACATAAGGGTAAAAGTTGGCTTCTTTAGCCATATGTTGATTGATTATAACATCAAGCTTTTTTTCTGCTAGTGATAGTTGGATAGTAATGCATTTTGCCAAATGGTAGATTATCAGGCAAACACAGTGGTGGTCTTTGAAATCTTTACAGATATCTTAAAAAACTAAAATGAAATTTGATAAATTTCCCTATTAAAAGCATTTATAGAAGTACAATGGAATATTGAAGATACTGAAGTTATTTTTTTTTTTAGTGTAGCACCTAGGAGCACTAGACATGGGCCAGGACCCCACTGTGCAAGGTGCTGTACAAACACAGAAGGAAAATGCTGTCCCTTCCCAAAGAGCTTACAACCCAAGGGATAGATTTTTAAAGGTGTTGCTGTGCTCTACATTACAATGCCTAACTGATTTAGGAACCTATATCTTATTTTTAACAGGGATGTGGGCACTTATGAGCCAAAATCCCAGTTACAGCCGAAGTTTTGAAGTTCCACAAGAGCTTCTAAATTCTGCTTTGAGGCAGTGTTTCAAAGCTCTGTATTTCTAACAACCCCATGACTAAAGCTCTGGCAGAGTTCCAAAGCTCTGCAGGGTTTTTTGGTATTCTGGAAAATTGATTACCTGGAGCAAGAGGCTACCCCTGGGTTGTCCCAGTTAAGCAGTTTCTACTGTATATGTTGTAACCTCAAGAATGTTCAACCAGTTATTTGAATGCAAACAGGCATATGGGCATATACTGGTTTTGGAGTTATTTCCACCAACACATGTAAACTCTGCTCATGTTTCTTCTGAGCAATTGGTTCCCAATGAATATAAATTGTTCTAAGAATATGTTGATGATGTTATATCTCAGGTGTAGAGTAAAAGGGAAAGCCAAATATTTATATACATATATTAAAAATAAATCAAAACCAAAGCTGCCTCAGCTAATAATGGAGTCAGTGAACACAGAATCCCCAAATCCTTTATAGAATATTCATGCTCAATAAATCCCAGTTTGTGTACCATCATTCGTCAAATAGAACTCAAGGGATATCAAGTAAATGCTGTGGCTGAGATGATAAGATTCAAGAAAGGAAATGTGCAAACAATGATGTACCTTTTCCCTGAGAAGTAAGTTATATCAGTGCTAATAAGAATGCCATCTATTTTTAATCAGGAGTATCTTGTAGAACTAGGATAACTACAAGTTGACTACATTTAAGGTTGTGTTCCTGGTGTTTTCCTACATAAAGAATAAAGAGGACTCATTTGAGATATGTGTAGTGTCAAGCAGTTTATTTGCATGATAATTGTTCTGAATTTTTGTATTCTTACAGCATCTTATGCTAGCTACCAGTCTTTTACATAATTTCATGTATATAACCTCAGAGCAGACATGCCAAACCTGCAGAAAAAAACCGCAGAAATTGGGCTTGTTTTTGGCTTAATTGGCTTGTGAGTTGCTTGTTGGCTAGTTTTTGGCTTGTAGCTTGTTGCTTGTTTGGCTTGTAGCTCCTGACAAGCAGGAGCAAAGAGGGGGAGAGAGTCAGGGGTGCACAGCGGGCCCACCACAGTCCCAAACTGTACACCAGGGGGATCTAGTTACATAGAATGTTGGGGTTCTTAGGGATTGGCTTGTTTGGGCCTGTAGCGGGGTGATCGCCCGCTCCTGCCCAGGAGGGATTGAAAGCAGCCCTGGAGAGGGCTGTGGCTGGGGACAGCTGATTGGGGAAGTGGCTGCAACTGAGCCACGCCCCAATCAGGTCACAGCTGGCCTGTATAAAAAGGCTGTGAGCAGGAGGCCCAAGGGAAGTCTCTCTCCAGGTGGGGAGAGAGCAGGGCCTGGCTGCCTGCAGAAAGGGTACTGGGAGTGAGGTAGGGCTGGGGAGTGCCAGAGGGCCTGGGGAATGCCAGGCTGGCAAGTCCCCAGACTGCAGGGCCTGGTCCAAGGCCCATAGAGGTACTGGGAGGCAGAGAAAGGCAGCCCGTCTGAACCCCCTTGCCTATGATGAGTAGCTTTTACACTGTAGTCTTCCCCAGGGAGTAGGGTCTTAGTGATGACTGGCAGTAGCCCAGACTGAGGCAAGGTGAGGATTAGAGGGTTGAGGGTTTCCCAGAGAGGGGAGTCTGGTGGGAGTATTGCTAGGGGGAAGCGCCCAGGTCTGGGAGGGACACGGGCCAGCGGCAGTGGGACATCAGCCTGCAGAAGGCGCTCCGAGGTCTGGAGAGCTAATTTCTTGAGATGACCAGCAGGAGGCGTCGCAGTGGTGAGTTTGTTCAGCTTTATAGGGCCTTGTTTTGAAATGAGATTAGCTTGATTTTTGGTTTATTGTGACAGTCAGGGTGCTTATTTACCCTGTGGAAGTTGGCAACTGTGCCTCAGAGGTGATGTCCAAAGCATAAATGTGTAAAAGAATTGTGTTAAAATGGATTGACAAGTCAAACAGCATAGAGATTTGTTTTAAAGAGGTAGATTAAATTATTATCAAGGTAGGGGGGAAAGGGGGAGTGATGGAATATTACTAAATCAAATGTTTTTTTCTGCATTTGTAATAACAATAGATTCTGCGCACTCCTGAATTTGTCTCAGATTCTTGGCTCATTGCTGGCAGTGGGTACAATTTTGTGGAGCAAGCTGAGTCTTATATAGATTTAGGAGAGGCTTGTACCAAGCAGCATCCGGTAACCTGGAGTACGATGAAATGGAGGCAATCCAGGGCCTTTCTGCAGATAGGAATGAGGGTTAAATAGGAGAAAAAGCAGCAACTAGCCATGGAGATCCAGGAGGGAGGGAAAAAAGCAGCGAATCATCCTTGGACTAGAGTTCTATAACATAGCCTACAGTGAACTACAGCTGTAAATATTCTCCCTGTCAGAGCCATGCTGCTGGGCTCACCCTGATGACTAACCAGTCTTTGGATACTCTTTCAAGGGACTAATTAGAAACTCTGGAGGTTCCATTGGATGAAGAGGAAGCATGTAGTTATGGTGGTTTTTCCAACATGTGGCCAAGAAGAGCTTTGTAGGGGATAATCTGGCTTTTTTGAGAGGTTTGTTCATTGAAATTAATTCATCCAACAACCTCCTCCCCCACAAAATACATAAATTGCTAACAGTTCGTGGAATTGATTAAATGCTTGGGTTAGGAGGTTTTGGGGTTTTTTGATCTGTGTTGTTAATCTCTCATGTTAAGAAGTGCCTGGATTTCAGTGAGTTATATTGACTAATCTCTGCACAGAGCATGGTATGTTTCAGAAAGATGGCAACATTATGTGCCACACCGCAAGGAGCTAAAGTATTCTTCATCTGTTAAATGTTGTAACGAGCATTGCTTTACCGTTAGTGGTAGCATATAACTTTACACTAACAATGTAACTGAAAGTTTTACCATCTCTCCCCCTTCCATCAGAAACTGTAGATGAAGAAACGATAAGGCTTTGTTTTAAGTTATACACAATAATTAATGTATACTTGTCAGGTGCCGGGATATATTGGTGTTAATCATTTATTATTCTTGGCCTGAGTACATTTCTTTAAACTAAACTGGAAAAGCAGCTCATAGATAAGGTTATACTACAAATGATTAGAGTAAGCAATTACCACATATGATACAGGTAGTTACTGTTACTTAATTAGCTACCTACAGTTCCATCAGTGAATTTAAAAAAGTTAATTTAAGAGTTAAAGCTATTTTAATTAATAATACTTGAATATTTAGAAGCATACAAGTAATTATTCTTCTTTGACCCCAATAAATGTTTCAACCGCTTGTAAGTTTTAAACTTTTCATCTGTATTTATTTCAGACTTAAGGAGGGGTTCTGATTGCCGAGTCGGCCCTGGCTGAGAAGGGGCTGGCATGGGTTGATGACCTGGTGTCCCCAGTCCCCATGCCCTGGGCCAGGCTGGTGGTGGCATTTGCAGGCCGTGGTCACCAGGAGAGAAGCAGAGGATGTTGTCTGTTTGTCTGTCTGGGCAAGCCGGGCTGGGAGAAATGCCCTTCCCTGCCCGTGCTGTGTGTGCGAGCTGAAGGCCAGGTCTTCAGTGAGTCGCATGCCCTGCGCTTTAAGGGCGGGGCTCCCCACCCTCCCAGGCTGGGCCAGGCTGAGCCCCCATCTGAGTGGCACAGGGAAGGAGGTGAAATGGGAACTGGTGCTGTAAACGTACCTTTGCCCTGGGGAGAAGCGCTGCCCCACATGGGATCCCCGGTTTAGGTTGTGGCTCTGGTGCTGCTCACACATGTCTCCAAGCCCCTGGTGCGGCTGCCTGATGGGGTGTTTCTGCAGCAGGCAGGTGGGAAAAGGCAGGGAGCAGAGAGGAGCATCAGTACTTCTGACTGGACACTCTACAGGCCCACTTTCAACCTGATTTTCTGGTTGAAAACCAGACACATGGCAACCCTAGATGAAATTGAAGAAACTCTATTCAATTCAAGGTAGATACTCCATTTTTATCTCAGCATAAATCAGGTCAGAATGTGGCCTTACTGATCTAGTAGTTAGTTCATATTATGTGCTACATAATTTGAAATAAATTATTCCATAAATATTAGTTATGATCAGGGTAATGGAGACCCTATTTTACAAGAGGAGACTAAAGAGTTTGATTTGTTTAGCCTATCAAAACAAAGGTTCAGAGGGTCGATGACTGCTCTCTCTCAATGCATCAGGGAGGTAAATACTAGGGAGAGAGAAGAGCTATTTAAGCTAGAGGACAATGTTGACAGAAGAACAAATGGGAATGAAGTAGCCATTAATAAAATTAGGCTGAAGATTGGAAGGTTTCTAACCATCAGAGGAACATCCTGTCAAATATGAGTAGTTGGCGTAAAGAGCCAGATCCACAAATGAATTTAGGTTCTTAACTCCCCACTTTAGGCACCTAGGACCAAATTGTAAGTGCCACTGAGAACCTCAAAACCTCTACTCAGATGGTACCTATAGGGTTAGGCACCTAAAATCCATCAGTGCTTAAATTTTCACTGTAAAAGTCTTCTAGGCATCTAAGTTTTTGGCTCTAGGCACATGCATAATGCCTCATTCTAGCTATCCAGATACCTAGCTCATACCTAAGCCCCAGCAGGATCCTCAAACCAGGGGAAGATGGGTGTTCCCCTGCCTACCTCACCTGCAGAACCTGACCTGGTAGTCATGCCTGTTGGATTGGACCCCACTGAGAATCCAGCCAAAGGAGGAGGTGCTTCCCTTATCACTTTAAGCCCTGTGGCTCAAGCATTCACACAGGACATAAGAGACCCAGGTTCACATTCCCTCACTGCCTGACAAGGAGCAAGGATTTGGACAGAGGCTTCACGCCTTAACCACTGCCCTGTGGGATGTGGATGTCTCAGTTTCTCCTGTTTAATCTGTTCCCTGCATGTAAATTTCTATTGGAGCAAGGGGCTAGATGCTGGGTCTCCCACCTCAGAGGCGAGTACCATACCCACCAGCCTTATAGAATCATTCCCTCCCACCAATCTCTCTCTTGGCCAAAGACTATTTAAGTATTTACCCAATACTTAATCCTGTGTTCTTGTGTCCTAAATAAGAGTGGATAGAACAACATATATATTCATAATTCTTTTAAATGTTTCACCTTGTTGTGAAGGAATGCCTATATGATTTAGCCTTGTATTTCAGCCTGCGTGATCTTTTGGTGTGTTTTGGATGCCTGCCTTCTATAATTTCCAGTTAGAACTATATTGTAGTAGTTGTCAGGGTTCAAGATGGAGTGTTTGGAAACTGGTTAGAGGACACCAGGGTGTTTGACACATGGTTGGCAGTTAAGGATTTAGGAAAAAGCAAATTGTCTAGGTGGCACCTGCCTCCATCAGCGCTAATTCAGTTTCAGCAGTTTTCCTGATATGAACATATTATTAGAATGAGTGACCAACAAATTCTGAAGCACATGTGCCAGGAATGCCACAGTATGGCCAGAACATAAGAATGGCCATACTGGGTCAGACCAAAGGTCCATCCAGCCCAGTATCCTGTCTACAGACAGTGACCAATGCCAGGTGTCCCCGAGGGAGTGAACCTAACAGGTAATGATCAAGTGATCTCTCTCCTGCCATCCATCTCCACTCTCTGACAAACAGAGGCTAGGGACACCATTCCTTACCCATCTCGGCTAACAGCCATTAATGGACTTAACCTCCATGAATTTATCCAGTTCTCTTTTAAACCCTGTTATAGTCCTAACCTTCACAATCTCCTCAGGCAAGGAGTTTCACAGGTTGACTGTGCGCTGTGGTGAAGAACTTCCTTTTATTTGTTTTAAACCTGCTGCCCATTGATTTCATTTAGTAGCCCCTAGTTCTTGCATTATGGTAATAAGTAAATAACTTTTCTTTATTCACTTTCTCCACACCACTCATGATTTTATATACCTCTATCATATCCCCCCTTAGTCTCCTCTTTTCCAAGTTGAAAAGTCCTAGCCTGTTTAATCTGTCCTCAAATAGGACCCATTCCAAACCCCTAATCATTTTAGTTGCCCTTCTCTGAACCTTTTCTAATGCCAGTATATCTTTTTTGAGATGAGGAGACCACATCTGTATGCAGTATTCAAGATGTGGGTGTACCATCAATTTATATAAGGGCAATAAGATATTCTCCATCCCTTTTTAATTATTCCTAACACCCTGTTTGCTTTTTTGACTGCCATTGCACACTGCATGGATGTCTTCAGAGAACTATCCACAATGACTCCAAGATCTCTTTCCTGGTTAGTTGTAACTAAATTAGTCCCCATCATTCATATGTATAGTTGGCGTTATCTTTTCCAATGTGCATTACTTTACATTTATCCACATTAAATTTCATTTGCCATTGTGTTGCCCAGTCGCTTAGTTTTGTGAGATCTTTTTGAAGTTCTTCACAATGTGCTTTCGTCTTAACTATCTAGAGCAGTTTAGTATTGTCTGCAAACTTTGCCACCTCACTGTTTACCCCTTTCTCCAGATCATTTATGAATAAGTTGAATAGGATTGGTCGTAGGACTGACCCTTGGGGAACACCACTAGTTACTCCTCTCCATTCTGAAAATGTACTGTTTATTCCTATCCTTTGTTCCATCTTTCTAACCAGAAAGGATCCATGATTTAATCCATGAAAGGATCTTCCCTCTTATCCCATTACAATTTGGGATAATCGTGTGGGAGTCAAAAGCTTCAGTGGTACAACAAGTGATGGTCATAAACTGAATATGAAACCCAGCCACTTTAAGCACCTTGCTGGAGATTGAGCTGGCATGATTAGCAAGAAAACCATATCCCTTTGGGATTTATCAAGATAATGTTGATATTATCTGATGTTTCTGCTGAAATGATCAGCTATAAAGTAGTTAACAACAATAGCAAAAACAATCTCGATATTCAGACTGTCATCGTTAGATTTCAAATGAGATGACTGAGTTATTCCAGTTTTAAACTGATATTATTGAGGGCAAAACTTGGCCATTTATCTTTATACATGTCTTCAGGTTTTGCTATGTGGTTAACAAAGAATAACTCTTTGTAATAGCTGAATGCCACCTGATTTATGTGGTAACCACTTACAAATTTCTTTGGTGCATTTAGGTCCTGATCCAGAAAATCAAGTAAGGACATGCAATTTAATGTATGTGAGTAGTTCCACTGTCTTCAGCCGGACCACTTATTGGCTTTGTTAGATTTGGACTAGTTCAGGAAGTCTAGTGAAACGACAAAGTCCACGAATGTCTGTGGATTTATTGAACACAAAGGAGAGACTTGTAAACTGGTACTTCTGGAAATGATGGAAAGAAACATAAAATTTCCCCACATGGTTCTTCATTCAGGTATCTCCAGTGACATTTCTCCTATTGATGTCCTCCTGAGCATTTTGCCATCTGGTGCCTGGATAATGCTGTAATGGAATCACATGCTGAACTGAAAAGTTGCTTTATTACCCACTTTACTGTGCCACTGTAATTTGGGTGATATACTACAACTTGTCGCCTTCCCCTTGTAATTATCAGTCAGTTTCCCCACCCCCAAATAACTTGTACAGTAGGTTTATAATATGTAGTTGATTTAAATGCTTGTCCTCTCTCCATAGTCTCTCTAATACCTCATCTGCCTTCAAATTGTTTGTTTGGTGTTGGTTTTTTGTGTAGTTTTGTTATTTTATCCTAGTCATATTTTATAGCTGTGTTTTCTAGCATGGTTGACAGATCCTCAATCATAACATTTTCCATTGTAGACTTCTGTTTTTAGAGTTTTAACTTGAATGTCCAAATTCTGTGGGGGCTAAAATTTGATATAGATAATCTCAGCCTATAAGAACAGAAAGTCCGGTAAGCAGAGAAACAAACCAAACCAAAGAACTAGCTATGGTCTGAATTTTCAAAATCTTGGATCCATCAATTTCTGACTATTAAAATTGAGACAATGGGTGAATTCTGGATCATGAAGTTGCAGAAGTTTGCAGGAGAGCAGGGAGTACACCATGACATGGGGATTGCTGACTACAGGCTGATTTGGGTGGAGAGAGGTGGCCTGCATTAGCATCACGTTTTCTTCACTCTGCAGCATTTAAAGTAGTGACTTGAGGTAGTGATATACAGGACACTGGTGATTCACTTGAGTGGAAATGATCTGGTGCACTCTCATACAATATATGAAAGCTAATTTGGATCACATCAGAGATTTGTGTCCAAGAGCTGTGTTAGTTTTCTCTGATTTTGTGTGTCTGAATACTTACTACCGTGACAATGTTAAAGCTATTAAGAAGTGTTGGAAGAGCATTAATCAGAAAATTGGATGGGTGACCAGAAAATGTGCATTGTATGGGCACAGAAACATTATAAGCTCTGACACATCTGTTTCTCGATGGGATACACCTATTGGACAGGGGTCAGATGATTGTTCTCTCAAACATAAAACTATCGGTATTTTGGTGTGAATTCTTTTACTGATCCTGCACAAATTCTACCCTCCAACCATTCTGAAACATGACCAGGAACACCATTCCACTGTAACATAGCAGTTCTTCACTCCCAGCACCGTTTGTTAGTTGGGTTATTGGAAGGCAAAAGTAATGGCAATAGACACCTTTTGTATTCCAGGGAGTGAGAATTTTGGGCACATGCATTCTCTGCTTGGGGTGGGAGGAGGCAGGGTCTGGGTACTGTAGCACAGAGGAGGCCAAGTTGGAGGGAGAAACACAGTGAATGGGTCTGGGGCATGGCTGGGGAGGTGTCCTGAAGTAGAGCTGGTGAAGCTTTTGTGTGTGTTTTGGGGGTGGACTGGCTGAGCAGGCACGCAAATTGCAGGACATATCTACAGTTGCCTAAATAACTACTAACTCTTATCAAAACCATATATTTTCCTGTTTAATAAAAACTAGGAAATTCAATGGTGAAAACTCCAACATAAGG
Source organism: Gopherus flavomarginatus (assembly GCF_025201925.1). Lineage (NCBI taxonomy): Eukaryota > Metazoa > Chordata > Testudines > Testudinidae > Gopherus > Gopherus flavomarginatus. The sequence continues at coordinate 66,378,532 of NC_066626.1, forward strand.
TTGCTTGTTGGTATGTCATCCCCTCACAGAATGCTGAGTTGACCAAAATTAAAATTTCTGAAAACCAAGCAATGCACACTTAAGGTTGCCTGAGCAACCTTAACTCTACTCTCTTTCAGCAATGCCGCAATATGCCCTGTTAACGCTCATACCTGTTAACTCTGTATGTCCCGAAGCACCTGGTATTCACTCACTACATACCACTGTAATAATCTTTGTACAAAATATGCCTTGTGATGTATTGTTTGAAAACTAATAACTTGCTGGTCAAGAATATGGCAAAATGTATGTAGCAACAGTATATGTAAAGTTATGATTTCCCCCAGTATGATGATATTAGCACATGTTCAAAACCAGACAGCCCTGCCTAGACACAACTTGTTACGCAGGCCTAACCTAAACCAAGAAACATGTGTTTACCTTAATTTACATATAAACAGTCCTCAGGAAAAGCAGATGGAGAAGATGGCAGGAAACAAAACAACTTTCACCAAAGAAAACAACAGCACCAGCACCTTCCAGAGGCTCAAAAGAAAGGGTCAGTCACCCTCTTGCTGGAAGACAGTGGTTGAGAGACCATCTTCAACAATGCCTTGAACCAAAACGTGCTAGATTGTTTTAGATCTGTAGATGGATGTATTCACTTTTATTTGCTCATGACCGTTTCTAACTTTATCCTGTATACTTGAGTTCACTTAAAATACTCTTTGTTAATAAACTTGTTTTATTTTTAATCTACCAATCCAGTGTTTTGTGTAAACTGAACTATTTGGTAACTTCAACTAAAGTAACTGTTGAATATTGACTCTTTACAGGGACAGCAAACCTGAATACCAGATCTGTCTAGGAGAGGGCAGAATAGTGCAGCATGTGACTAGAGTGTTGCTGACAGGCTGCTGGGGTCAGATCTGCTGGACCAGAGCTGCAGCTACACACACACTCAGGGTGTGACCTGCATGCTGGCAGGCTGGTTGTGAGTGTCCCAAGTTGGGAGCTACAGCAGCAAAGTATTGTGAGACACTCAGGGTTACAGGTCAGGCAGTGATACAACTCCTCACAGGTCTGGACTGCAGAAGGTGATACTCTCTTAGCACCACAATTGCTGAAATGTACAAGATCTTCACCTCTTATGGGCCAATTCACTTACCACAATTGAAGGGCAAAAAAAAAAAAAAAAAAGATGGCTGTGCACCTTCTCTGTTTCTCTGGAGCTGGCAGTAGCCAATGGGAATTGCTGGGATACACTCCCAGTGCAGTCTGTGTGTTAGGAGGACCTACACTAAATGGTGAAGGCAGTAGCTAGCCCTGCTTGGTAAACATGTGTTTGTGGTATGAGAACTGTGGGTTACTTAGGTGTGCAACAGAGCTGTGATTACAGTGTGATAAGATCTGTTTTGCACCCTCCAATGTGTGTGAGCAAAGGAAAGAGCTGAATGTGTATCTAAAGGATCCACATGCATTACTGAAATTCAGAATTGTGTACATAATATGATTAGCACGGAAAAGTGATTGTATTTCAAAGGGCAATAGCAAACTGGGATATGAGAGTTGCCTAAGCATTTATCTGCATGCACTCCAGGATAAAGTGAGTGTTTTGTGTCAGGCATAGCTACTGCTTGGTGTGTTTGTGAGATCTGTGGATTACTCTGAGGTGTGTGACAGAACTGTGATCATGACATGAAGAGATCTGTTTTTCACCCTCTTGTGTGAGGAAAGAGGAGGTGCCTGTGAACCTGCAGGATGAAACATTTCGATACAGAATTGTGTGGGTTATTTCCATAACAGGACACAGGGCTTTTATTAGAAAGGATATTGTCAGCAATGAGGTGGAATAATAGAGAATTCTAGTGCACTGAATGAGGGTTAAATTGAGGTGCAGGCTGAGATGGCATCCTGTAAATGTAAGGGAGTTGTAAAATGCTGGGAAAGTTTTCTTAAACTGTAAACATGTGGTATTCTTTCTGAGGAACTGGCAAAGTGTGAGAGTGTATCTGGAACCTCCGGAATCTTTTAGTGCCACTGGCCAGTTTGAGGATGTGCATACTGAGTCGCTGCTTGAAGAAGGTAGAGGGGAAGATGGCATAGACAACTCCCTCCCCTTTATCCTTTAATAGTGTTAAATGGAATTCTGTGGATGAGAGTGAATGAGAGGAAGAGAATGTACATTTCAGCACTGTGGGGTTTGCAGAGTAAAGGTATGTGTTAACATAAAGGATGCGTGAGCAAACTGAATTGCATTTCCTGGTTTTCAGAAATTTGAGTCTTGCTTAACTCAGTGTACTGCAAGGGAATGACGTACCACCAAGCTACCTTAACACGCAGTCAATGTAGTTTTTGGCCATCGAATTTTTACACCTCTGTACAACACTGAATCCAATGAGGCACCAACAGTGACTAGGGTTTTAGGCACTGCTGAACTACAAATCATAAATAAAATATTTATAATTCACACTGTAACCCCAAATTATGACACTTTTTGCAGCCAAAACATATTTCCTGTTCACTTCTAATTGCTCTCTGCTGTCCTCTTTCTCTTTTAGTATTAAGAATCGCATCTGCAAAGGGTAAAAGTACAATGACAATCAATAAATCCCCAGGCTATGGGGCATCAATGAATAACCGATGCAGTTAGCACAATATCATCCCATGATACAGTGCATTATAGGTTTGGCTTTTCTCTGAAGCATTTGACATCAGCCACTGTTGAAACACACTATTGGTCCAGAAGTACTATTGGTATGATCTAGTACAGGGATAGGCAATCTATGGCACGTGTGCCAAAGGTGGCATGCAAGCTGATTTTCAGTGTCACTCACTCTGCTGAGGTCCTGGCCACTGGTCCGGGGAGCTCTGCATTTTAATTTAATTTTAAATGAAGCTTCTTAAATATTTTATAAACCTTGTTTACTTTATATACATCAATAATTTAGTTAATATATTAGACTTATAGAAAGAGACCTTCTAAAAACGTTAAAATGTATTACTGGCACACACAACCTGAAATTAGAGTGAATAAATGAAGACTTGGCACACCACTCCTGAAAGGTTGCCAACCCCTGATCTAGTATAACACTAATAATGGATTGGGTTATCCCCTCTCATGGAAATGCTCACATGAAGGGAAATCTTTGCCCTCACCTCTTTCCCTGCAGAATAGGCTTCAGGGCTGACCCACAAACATAGAGGACTACCCTGAACACCACACCCTTGGTCCCTTATAGTCCATTGTACTGGAGACTTTTGGCTTCAGTTGCCTCTAGGCTCCCTGGGAGGAAGGAGATCCACAGAAATAACAGCCTGTGGACCAACCTCTCCACTTGGGGCCTGGGAGGGAGGAGGGTGGTGTCTTTTCTGCTTAACCTGCCTAAGACCAGAAGGGAACTAAAATGTGTTTTCACTCCCTCTTCCTTCATAGAATCAAACCTCCAGAGAGGCTTCTACAGGACTGTGGGGCAGGGGGAGAATCTGCACCAAATAATATAATTCTTTCTGCTTTTATAGTAGCTTACATCTGAGGATCTCAAAGTGTTGTACTCACTTGAATTAACTTAAGCCTTGACATTTCTTGAGGCAATGGCCATGCACTCATCACAGAAAACCATCCAAGGAACCTTAAATTTATACTGCAAGACTTGTTAGTCACTCAGAGTAAATTAAAAAGTGCTACCAAAACAATCTACAGTGGAGAAACTGTTCATATTTCTAGTTAATAAACCTCATATATTCTAAAAACAAATACCCAAAACCCTTCTCAAAACAAGAGCAGCAATGATTAGCTTTGCTGCATTTGTACCTTGACAGTAACAAACTGGATGTTTTATTTGCTCTATTATATATAGCAGACATTCCATTTGGATTATAAAACAGCATGACAAATGAATCGGGGTGTATCGATTAGGCTTCTACACTGGTCAGCAATCATTTTGTTTTCTTAGCTTTTATGCTCAAAGAGTGGGAATGAAAACATGGTTTAATTAGAATGTGACGAAGTGTCCCCTTCAATCAACATCTAGTAACAACGAAGATAAAGAGCTTAAAGCGGTAAGGTCTAATGGCTTGTCATAAGAAATGTGAAGTGATGAATGATGTTGGCAGTTGTTTCATAATCAGATGCTGAAGATTAATATTAAGCTGTTTTACTTAGTTTTTGTTTTTTTCATATTGAATTTGGATAAATCTATATAAACAATCTAGTATGGTTTTCAGGGACTAGCCTTGAAAAAAACACCTAATTAAACCATCTGTGTTTCATTTAAACTAAATGATTAGAAACATCTCCTAGTACTGGTGAATTAAGAAAGTTTTTCCTAAATGAAATAAAGGCTTTCTTATCAATAACCTTAAATGAACAGTCACTATCTACCTTTTCTTTTACAAGTCCCTGCATAATGGGGACACCTGGAGTAATGTTTCACTATCTTTCCTAGCATCCTTATTTGGATAGGAGTTGTTATAGTCAAGTCATCCACTGGCAAAGTACTTTTTTTTCCCATAGAGCTTCACTCATTACAGCACTAAAACAATTTGGTGGTTTGATTTTTGCTTCACCCCAAACAGTCTCCCTCTATCCCAGCTCACTAGCAGTGTCTTCCACTGCATATGATACACTGCATGACTTGTAAAACCTGAATTCACGCTATACGTGATTGTATGCCTCTGCAGCACATGCAATTCAAATTCAAGGCTTTTGCTTTTAAAAATACAGCATGTTTTAAAATGTGTTAGCTTGGAGCAGATCAAAAGATCAAGGGTGACATCCACTCTTCTAAATGGGGCCTGATGTTAAGGGTCCATATGACCTTCTGCAGCCCCTATGTAATGAGGTGAATGTCAGTCCAAGAGAGAGGAGATAGGAAATGTATTGTCTGGATTTTTGACATGGGAAACTCTCCTACTGACAAATGGTGAATGGGGCGCCTATTCTACACAATAGGTGATGGAAACGACCATATTATAACCTCATTCAGTTTTTGTTGGCGGGGGGAACACTTTTTTGAGCTTTGGGTTAATACTAAAAAAAGTAACTATTTTTATGAAAACTTCTCTCTCCTTAAATTGGATTATGAATGATTTCATGAAAAAAATACAGTCTGAAGTATATGATTGAAATGTGTTTTGCCTCTGCTAGCTGGCAACAATAGGAAGGAATCAGGTATCTGACAGTGTACAGAGGTTCAGCAGGTGGCAGCCAGGGATTAGTTTGTGCTGTAGTCTTACAGCCCAGTCCTGCAGCTCTTATTCCCATGAGTAGTCAGTCCCCTGACACTCCAGTGGGGCTACTTGCATAAGTAAGGGCTGTTGGATAGGGCCCTTACTATGCAAGCTCTGGAGGCAATATAGAGAAATAGCAACTGGCTTGTAATTAAGATTTAAATTCAACTGCAAACAGTTCCGGTTCTTCTAGATAGCCACCCATTCAGTGTAAACTCTAGATATTGAGGGCAACACATTCTAATAATGAGACCTAAGATGGAGCATTATTGATCATCAATGGATTTCCACTGATTGAATGCAATTTGGGATCTAAACACACTGAAGATAGAGTATGTTACCTAGCAACTGCTAAAAGATGAGTAACTCTTTTTGTGGCCATCACCTCCACTACCCTAAGGTGCAAGTATGTTGAAGCTGAATTTCTTAAATAAAACTCTGAAAAAAAGTTTATTCTATATTCTTTGCAGGGCTTCCATTTATAACCAGTTAATAAAAAATAATAAACAATTATTAGATTGTTGTGGAGTCCAATGGATTAATAGTTCATAACCATGGCTTATAACACCTTTTACTGAAGTTCTTATAACCATCTATAATACTCCCTACTTGTGCATATAATATCTGTTAATCATATATTAATTCTTTATAAACTATTTAGACATGGGACATTAATATAAAGTGTGACGATTTGCAGATTCACTTTTATTTTTTCATTGCAACTGGGAATCTATGCTACAGATCTCTGCCAGTTTACACTAGCTGAGGATCTGGCCTGTAATGTGGAATTACTTGACTACTGTACCATGTTCTCAAATCAAGGTTGCATCCAGCTGCTGCAGTTTAACAAAGTGTTAACTGAGAGGCAGTCACATATAGGAAGAACAGAGGATGTGTAAAGGAGTAGCAGCAGGTGAAGGATCAACATGAATTCTGAGCACTGTTATGTGAAATAAAGATAAGATGACCTTTAATTATTGTTAATGTAGCCTTTATTACCTACTCTGCTTAGAGATCAATGTATTTGTGAGGATGTTTGTCAATATGTGATAATTTTTTAGGTGTTCTGAAGACAACTGAGTTGTTTAGCCTTTTGCAGCTAGGCAGGGCTGCCCAGAGGATTCAGGGGGCCTGGTGCAGGGCCAGGTCTTAGGCAGCGGGTCCCTCTCGGAGGGAAGGACCCACCGCCGGATTGCTGCCAAAGAATGAAGCAGTGGCAGTAGAGCAGCCTAAGTGCTGCCGATTGTGGCTTTTTCTTTTTTCCCCGCTTGAGGTGCTTGTACTCACCAGGCAGCGCCCACCGCTGAAAACCCAGAGCAGCTCGCGGGGCCCCTGCGGGGCCTGGGGCAAATTGCCTCACTTGCCCCCCTTCTGGGTGGCCTTGCAGCTAGGAAGTTTTAAAAAAAAAATTCAGTGTTCTATGTTTTCTGTTTCCCAGACCTGATGGTCTTTCTGCTAATTGCTGTTACTTTCCTATCTAATTACGGTAGAGTGGTTTGGCAACTTTGGTGTTGTGTTAATGCAAAGAATTATTACTGCTGTTATTAATTTCCTAATAGTTGTAGCAAAGTATTTTAATGTATAGAAATTTGTCTTCAAAGACGTGTGAGGTAGAATAACTAGTCAATTTCTCTTTAAATGATGATGGAACAAATTCCACTTCTCTTTACCAGTGAATGCCAGCTGTGCTAGCACTGCCATGCTACATTTATGCCTAAGTGCTTTTAGGGCTAAATTCATTGTTGGCTTTAATGGACTCAGCTCTGTTGAATTCAATGGAATTGCACTCCTTTTTACCAGTAGTGATTCTAGCCACTTGGTTTGTATTTTACGTTTACTTTTTGGACTTTTTTCATCTGATAATTATGTTGTATGTCAGAATCCCACCCTCCTTATTTGCACTGAGTCAGATTCTGATACCCTTACTCATACTGAGGAGCAGCTTACTTCAAGAGTAGCCCATTGATTTCATTGGATATGGTAATAAAGTAAGGTGCTATTCAACATGAGTAAGGGTATCAGAATTTGTCCCATGTCTTTCCACCAATGTAATGTATCAACTTCAACTTAACAGCATCATCAGTTGAGTGCAGGGCATGCCAGTGAGTACGTCTACACTGTAATAAAAGACCTGCAACTGATCTGTTTGGGCTTGGGCTGGAATTCCCTACCCTGAATGTCTACAATGCAGTTTGATAGCCCTGCAGTATGAGCCCCGTGAGCTTGAGTCAACTGACCTTGACTGTGCTGCTTGTCTTTTATTGGAATGTAGACATACTTTAATTTCCTACTTTGCAATCTATTTTTACATGGCACTCTTCTATTGTATTGATCTCTATGCTGCTCTGATGAAATCCAAGTGATTTTTCTTTGAATTTTTATTCACCTGCAGAATAGTTTTTTCTTTTACGTGAGCAGGGAATTACTCATAGTAATTCAAGTGATTTGTACTTGCGCATTCCCCATCAGGTGTGTGCTTGGCCGATGTACCAGAGTCAGATTTTTCCCTTAGTGGTACCCATTCAGGAAAACCCTCTGCTGCCTTGTTCTGCTACACAATGGTATAAAAGATGGAGCTGCCTCAAACCCAGTTCAGTTCTTTCTTATGGCCTATGATTGGTAGTAAGAGAGGATTGACTTGCTATTGCGTGCCATATCTTTCAGAGAAATTATCTATCTTACTGTAGAGATAAGGTGGGTTAGGTTATATCTTTTACTGAACTAACTTCTGTCTCTGTCACCAACAGAAGCTGGTCCAATAAAAGATATTACCTCACCCAAGTTATCTCTCTCAGACAACATCACAGCTCCACAGAGACCATCCTACATCCATCTTCTGAATCTTCCCACTCTGAGTGCACAGAGTACTTCAGAACTGGTAAGGAGTTTCTCTCCAGAACTTGTTTCTGATCTTCAGCACCAGTCCCCTTCTCCAGTGCTGAGAGGAAAACACAAGAGGGCAGATTCCTCAAATGAGCTGAGACTTAGCTCCATGAGGCAACTGAGGTCCCTTGTACTGTCTACCCACTTGAGGAACAGGGAAGGGCATAGTCTGGAAGAAGTTTCCCAGTACCAACCTCATCTCATCAGGAGTTGTTGATTCTGGCATTGGCCATTGAGACTGACCCTTTGCTATGATACTGACTTCTTCTGTGCAACAGCATCAGGAAAATGTCTTTGTACCATTGACAGCAGAGGACAGTGCCAACCATGTCATAGCATTCCCTCTCAGATCTGAACCTTAGAGTTCAGAAAATGAGATACTAGCACCTGAATCCTCTAAGCTTAATTACCAGCTTAGATCTGATAGCACTGCCACCACCCAAAAATATAGTGTTTTGGGGCACTCTGACCTCGCAACCTTCCCTGGGGACCCCAAGAACCCAGATCCCTTGGGTTCTTAAAACAAGGAGAAATAAACCATTCCCCCACCTTTCCCGCTCCCAGAATTTCCCTCCCTGGGCTATCCTGAGAGATACTGATCCAACCTCTTAAATCACCATACAGAGAAGCATCTCCCTTCCCTTCCACAAAGAGGCAAACAGATTCAAGGAAAACAGAGAGAGAGAGATTCTCTCTTTCTCCCCTCCCGTCTCCCCCACCCGTCCTGGTGAGTTATCCCAATCCCCCGGAATAAAACAAGGGAGACAAGAAAAAAAATCAGTCAGGTTCTCTAAAAAGAAATCTTTTAATAAAAGAAAGGAAAAAGTAAAGAATTATCTCTGTAACTTCAAGATGTAAATATTACAGGGTCCTATAGCTTACAGACACCAGAAAGAGACTTTTCCCCCCAGTACCACTACAAATCAAAATATTCCCAGCAACTACACATATAAAAGTTAACCAGCCAGATCCACAATTGCAAATAGAGTAAAACAATCAAAAAGCCTAAACCGCCTGTTTTTACTTACTATCTGAAAAGAAACTTAGAGAGCCTGTAGTAATGTCTGGTCTCTCTCAGACCCTCCGAGAGAAGAACACACAACGGACAAAGAACACACACAAAAGCTTCCCTTCATCCAAATTTAAAAGTATCTTGTCTTCTGATTGGTCTTCTGGTCAGGTGTCCAGTTCCCTGCTTGTAATCCTTTACAGGTAGAAGAGACATTAACCCTTAACAATCTGTTTATGACACAGCATGATATCACAAGTACCGATATCTCTGGAATTGTGACCCCAGACTTGGTACCATCTGGCCTACCACCTCTGTGTTGGACAACTGAAGTTCCTCCTGAGGTAGGATCTTATGATCCTTGCTCTCTAGATAGAAGTTGGCACTCCCCTTCTCCTTCATCAATGGAGTTCCAGTACTGGTACCCATGGATGCTCAGAAACAGTCCAGAGACAGAGGCCTTTGGAGCAGTTATGGCTGGAGTCCTATCGTGGACCCATGGCCCAATTAGAACTCAACAGGCATGCATCCCACTCCCAGATCCATTCCCCAATTCCTCCACCTTTCAGACCTCCTAGGGAGAGAATGCTCTAGGGCACATGAGGAGGTCCAGGAAGTTATTTTCAGTACCAATGTCAGTACTGAACAAAACCCTCAAGGCCTCTGCAGGCTTTGGAACCTCCACCCACTGTGATGCAGAGGGATTAACCTCACCATCTTGGCATTCTTCCTGCTAATCACCTGATGTAACACTGTGAGGTGGTCCAGGAGAGTTCTCACAGATTGGTAGACATTCTAGGTACAGTGGGGCCTTCTAGAGTGGCTCAACTTTTCAACATCACCATACTAGAGCCTGCAAAATCCTTATGGCAAATGTCATCCTCTCTGCCTCCGCCAGGTAAGAGAAACAGGAAACAGTACCATGTCAAGGATATGGACATTTTTATATCCATTATTTGCCAGGTTCCTTAGTTGTCTCAGCCATGAGACAGGGTTATCAGGGTTGACCTTCTACCACAAAGAACAAGGATCCAAAGAAAAGAGATCTTTTGGATAGAAAAATGTATTCCATATCTGGTTTACAATTTTATATTGCTAATCAACAAGACTTACTGGCCAGATATGACTTTTCTCTTGGACAATATGCTGAAGTTCTCAGATAAGTTGCTAGAGGATGCCAGACAGGAATTCCAGACACTGTTAGAGCTGGACAAGTTGTTGGCTTGCACCCCTCCACAAACATCATTGGATGGGGCATTCGGAAGACTGATGAGATGCTCCATAGTCTTAAAGGTTCAAGAGCCACATTAAAATGGTCACCTACACCAAAAATTACACTATCTCATTGCTTCAAGTCCCAAGAGACCAGTCACTTACCCCAGATCAACTGGTATCCTAGATCTTACACCAAAGACACATTACACCTGTAGCCAATCTTGTAATAAACTATCTAAAGATTTATTAACTAGGAAATTAAAAATCAGTTATTTACAGGTTAAAGCAAGCAAATATATATATTTGCTCATATGAGTTATCATCTAAATCTTAAAATGACAGAGCTGTAGTGATCTGTCAATTTAAAGTGTCTTTTAGGGTGGACCCAGGATGTAACTCCTGGTGATCTCTGGCTTCAGTTTGGTGTATCTAGTCCTGTAAGAGTTCAGACAGCAAAGAGATAGAAAATTGTCCTGTAACTTTGTTTCATTTCCTTCATTCAGCTTCCAGCTCCACAGGAGGAGCTTCCTTGCACATAGCATTTCCAAGGTGTAGCAGGGCTTTTAACCAGTCCTTTGTATTGTGAAGTTCCTCAATGGCCCATCTGATTTTGAGAGGTTGGATGGGTGCAAGGAGGATGGGAGATGATTCTTGTGCCTGGGTTCACATGTTTGGAGCAAATATTTTCAAAGTTAAAAAGCAAAACCTACATTTTCCTATAGTATAGAATACCAACATTACAAGTGAGATTAATGCATGCAGAAACTTACAAGCATTTCAGAGTCTAAACACTAAATATGTTCTTATAAGACATACCTGTTTTGATCAAAACTAACATACATCTGAACTGGTCTGGTCTCCATGAGTACCACTAAGGGAAATAGCTCTGACTCCGGTGCACTGGGCATGTACACACCTGGGGCAGAATGGACATATGCAACACATGTCAAAGAACAATGATAGAACAGGTTAGCAATCTTTTTTTCTCATTATGTGAAAACAAAGATTTCTTGGAAACAGAAATGAAATATCCAAGAACAATATCAAAATAATTTGCACATCACTGCACCGACTACTTTGAATTAAAGCAATAGACTGTATGAGGACAAATTTCTCTACAGCTGAATTTTGATTTTTGGTTGGGTGAGCAACACTTTCCCATATTTTCTCAGATAAAATTACACTAATGAAGTTCTAATTTTTGAAGTGTCAACAAACACTAACTGCACTCTAGGGATGTGGTTTTATGGGTTTCACAAGAAGTTTCATTACTTGCCTTCCCATGTAAAATGAACTGATGTTTCCATTCCTGGCAGAGAGCAGTTATTTCATACCAAATCTAATTAATCAGTAATAGTCCAAAACTGTGCTATGCTTGGGCTATATTTATATAGTCCAGTGTTAATGACAATATCAAGAATTTGGGCCCAGAGTTTTTCCCCAAACCCAAGGGTGCATCACCATACAAATACAGAGACAGTGGGTAAACTTTTGAAAAGTGCCTAAGTAGTTTAGGAGTGTACAGTAACTTAGGCCAGATTTACCAAGGTGTTTAGGCAACTACAGACATAGACAGACCCCTAGTAGGATTTACAAAAGTGACTGAGTGAGGCATCTAACTCCCATTGAAAGTCAATGGCAATGAGATGCCTAACATCTTTAGGATTCGTAAATCCTTTCAGGTGTCTGTCTAACCTCTAGGTGCCTAAATATCTGGTAAATCTGGCCCTTAAGTGATTTAGGAGCCTAAATCACACAAGTCTAAGTGCTTTTGAAAATTTTACTTACAAAACTGCCCTCGAGTCTTTAGAGATTGGTTTGACCTAAGGTTAATCTGGAGTAATTCCATTGTAAATGAGATAGGACAACTGAGATGCAGATGAGGAGTTTGTAGAAAATATGAGAGCATCGCTCCTGTTGTCATTTGCATTTTGTTGATAAACATAAGGCTTTGTAAGAACTTCACAGAATAATATTCACAAGGAGCCATTTATCAAGTAAAGTAAGACTTTGAGGGGAAGGTTATAATTGTTCTAAAAACACTGCAGGCACTAAGGGTGAGAACTCCACTGACATATGGTCTGAACTAGAGAAAATAGGAAAAATTTCATCTCCAATTATACCCATGCACTTGCATGTGCCTAACTGAAGGCAGAATTTGGCTTTGTTTTATTTGGAGCATGGTGTTAGATCCAGAGCTTGGCCAGATTTACAGTCATTAGTAATCCCAGTGTAAAGCTCTGTTGGTAGCTGGGGCTGTTTGGGTTGCACAAAGGAAAAAGGGTGACCATAGGCCCTCCCTTTTTGTCCAGCATCACACAGATGTGAGCCCACAAGAAAGGGTGTGAACACAGTCCCATATTAAAGAAAGTCACAGCTCTGTTCTTGTGTGCACTCTGCCCAAACCCATGGGGGCATTGTGGCTGAGTCAGAAATAATGCCTCTGGGTACTTCTGCTGATGCACAGTCCTGATGCATTCTTCTTGCCCTAGAACATGGGCTGTGGTTTAACGCTAACAAGGCAGTGTTTTCTATGGGCTATCCTGAATAGCTAAAAATCTATGTTAAGCAATGCATGCAGTGATAAATTGCTTTGGGATTCAGGTTTAGAGGATGTTTAAGGAAGATTTCTATTTATCAACAGCAGGGAAAATTGTACACCCATCTTTGAATTTTTTATATAGTCAATATGTCTTGCCTGGGTAATAGGCCTGTGCCTCATAGCACTCCACACACAAATTCCTACTAAGTGAATACTGGTTTGTCCCCCCTCTCTGGTATTTCTAAGGTATCTGTCATCTAGATAACAAACACTAGTACAAGTTTCACATGGACAGTGTTTGCAGGATTGGGGCCCATATTGATTTTAGCGGTTACAAAAAGGAGGAAGTAAGTTATTTCTACAAAATCATAGAAATTGCTTTTTGTTTCAAGAAATGTAATGCGTCAAAACCTACATTGGAATGTGTGAAGATTAGAACCAAGACCATAAGCAGGTATTTGAAACTGAGTGGGTTTCAGGGAGTATGGGTCTCTAAACCAGACCTACAATGCCTTGCAGTGCTACTAAGCACCAACCTGCCACCCAAGAGCCTGCTAATGGTTACTTGGACAGAAGGACTCCAGTCCTGGAACCTCACCAGCAGAAAGCTGAGATTCCTGATTGATCCACAGCTTCTGTATAAACCTGGAACAGGAAGTTATCCATGCAACTGGGATCCACCTTGCCCTGGACTGTGTCTCCTGCAGCTTAACTTGCTGGTATCAGGACCTGGTCTGACTCTGGTTATTGCGCTGTGGTTCTGCTTTCAAGTTTGTCTTCTGCTCCTGATAACCTATCCCTGCCTTTCAACACTCAACGCTTGGTTTGCTCTCTGGCCTGTCTCGGATTCTGACCTCCTGGTATCAGACCTGGCCTGGCTCCTGGTTAGACCACTAGATAAAACTGCCCATGTCCTGGTCCTGACACTGGGAGCTATGGGGCAGCGCCTGTGGGTGGAGGTAGCACACAGAGCTGCTTGCCACGCCTCCACCTAGGAGCACTTGGGACCAGTAGCCACTTCTGGTGAGCTGCCAAAGTGAGTGCCCCCTGGGTCCAGCACCCTGCACCCCAACCCACTGCGAGCTCCGCACCAACCAGACTGTAAACTGGAATTTCAATGAACATCAGAATTCCAGTTTATAGCACTTTCCAGTTGAAGTGCCAGATAAAACAGCTTTTACTATATTATCATGTTCTGGGCTTGATACTGCACCCCCTGAATTCAGTGACAAATGTTGCATTTCAATGGAATGATTTCAGTGGGAGCAGATTTAGGCCCAGTATCTGTGGTCTCATTTGGCTTTAACACATTTGCTGTCTGACTTGTATATTTCCTATTTTTACATGATTTTACATATACTAAAACTTGCCATTTCCCCCCTGGTCTCAAGACACTGAGAGCTTAGAAGCTATTTTTTCTCATTTTAGTTAACTTTATTGAGTAGAAGATGGCAGTACTTTGGAGCTTGATTTAAGAAGAGATCCAGATTTTAGAGTACAAAATCAGAGCCACTTAAAAATAGCTTCAAGGTTATCCCAAGGTAGAGACATTTCAGAACATTGCACAGCTGCACTCAAGCTAAAGTTAATTACTACGAATACTTCAAGGAATTATGTTTATAAAACTGGAGAGAATGCAGTCATGAGAAGCCAGCTTCAGGAGTAACAGTGCAAAACCAGGCAAGAAAATTAAGAAGATTGGCTTGCTCTTGTAATGTATCTTTAACTATTAAAATTGTCTTCAATGATCTACAATGTAAGGGACTTTCCCCATCAGCCCAGCCACTGCTTTAGAGATCCATGCTCCAGTTCTGTTGTTCTCTATCAATAGATGTGGTTTTTTTGTCTCATGCTACTTTTTATTATATTTAAACACTATTTAGTAAATATAGGTTGTTGTTTTTTTAAAAGTGTATAGTCCTGGTCCTATAAAGTTTCTCCAGTCTTGTTTGGGATTTCTTGCCCTGCATCAGTGCTCTTCAGACATCACAGAAGGAATTGTAAAGGGGGAAAACAGTACTCAGTAAATTCCTATGCTGTTGATAACAACATGAACACAGTTTAGGAAACAAAGGCAAAGAAAACACGCGGCATGAGCAGTGAAATGAATTGGATGTTTTGTCTATTCTGTCTTTGTGGTTTGTTTTTTCCATTAGAAGTTAAACACCAATTATAAGGTGCTGTCATAGGGTGTTCACACCACACTAGGTAGCTGGAAAGGGTCTAGTTAACCTGGAGGAGAGTCAAGGCTCTTAAAGCCTAATGGCTGCTGAAGCCCAGCTGAGGGAGGAGCTGAGCTAGGTATAAAGAAAGGAAGTAGTTGGTAAGAGGGGCTGCAGTAGGGAAGGGGCTGCAGTAGGGAAGCTACTCTGAGCTTAAAAAGAGAAAAGGGGAACCAGGGAGAAGACTAGGAGCTAGGCTGTGAGAGAAGGGTGCACCCAGAGGAGGTTGGGAAGGAGCATGTGCAACAGCAATGGAATCTGGGAGTGAGTAAACTGGGGAGGTTGCTGGATAGAGGGTCTCTGTGCTGCAGCCTGGAGTGGTGGGTGGGCCTGCATTCCCTCACTAGCCACTGGGAGAAGTGGCACAGTGTGGGCAGTGGAATGGAAGATTGCCTGAGACAGTCTGTCCAGAGGGACTTTGATACCCTCAAAGGGAAGGATTACAATGACCTGGTTGGAGGGTCATGCTATGAAGAAGCAGCATCCTGAATGAAGAAGAGGCAGTAACCTGACTGGTTGACTGAGGGTGTCTGACTGGTGGTGAGCTAATCCCCCACTGAGCCACAAGGGGGCTTTGGGGTAAATAGTGAACTCCATTACACAGGTGGAAAGTATTGTTTCCTACTGAACTTTCAGTGAAAGAAGAAAAGCTGTTTGTCATTTAAAGCATTTACTTTGTAATACTGAGAATCTCACTTAAAAAACCAATCACTTTGAAAGCTGAATGGATAAAGCTTAGTGCTTGAAGAAATAAAAGGGAACCATTGATAATCTAATCTAAGTAGGCTGCCTGTGCTACAGTATTTGAGCAGAATGTTTCATAAGCAGGGTTAGACTTTTGAAGCATCCTCCTATCATTACTTTCTTCCTTTAACTACTTTAAATATCATTTATATAGGCTATAAGAACTACTGTATTTGGGCCCTGCTGAGGAGAGAAACAGAGCTTAACCTAAGGTACTGTACCCCTTTTAATAAACCCGACTGAACTTGAATGAGGGCTAGGAGATGCATTGTTTTATGGACTGTGTGGGGTCTTTACAACAGCAAATTGACATTGCATACGATGTATGTGTATTTATAGGAAGAATTTGTCACCTCTAAGACAGGAATTATAAAATCCTATTCATACATCTCCAGGGAATAGGATTTCACAAAGTAATGTACTACTGTCTTAGAATCTTCTGGAGGAAAAAATTTAAATATCCAAGACATGCAATAGTCAGTATGAGGAATCAAAGTGATGGGGCAGTTAAGTGCCACATAAGAAAAATTGCATTTTACTGAATTCATTCGACTAGATAAATCAAAACTAACCTTATAAGAAGAAAATAAAGTTAAAATAAGAAGCACTAGTTTTTCCATCTATTTTAAAGTCCATTTGCTGTGCATTAGATTGCTTTATTGGGCTTATAAATGTACTAATTTTTTTATTCAATCTGATTAACAGTGGTGATCAGCAATAAAAGCTCATCATTACTAATAGTCTGTGTCTGGGGTACCACAGCATTTTCCCTCTGCTTATTAGGTGAGGAGTCCTTTATTCCACGTTATGGTAGCTGTGGGCAAATTGTGACCTCCGAAGATGTTTGTTTGCGGCAGTCATACCCCTTGTTGCTTGAGTACGATGATTTTGTTAGAAGTTTATCATTTTGACTTTAGTGCTAAGAACAGTAGCTTCTCTGGCTTGGCCAAATATCATTTTCTTTTAGCCAAACCACTGACTTGAAAGAAAGTTAGTAAGTAATAAAACACAACTATTCTTCATTGGACCAAACACAGAACCTTAGATCTAAACAACTCTTCCTGTCCAGCTCTGTGTTTCTGGATAACAGGGTTCCGCTTTAAATCCAAAATTTTCAAATCCAAAACAGGCAGGGACCTGTGAGACAACCGCTGTATCCCAGTCAGTCAATCACACAAGACAATTTGGCAGATAGATACTCTTTCTTCGTCTTTCTCGATATATTTCCCCTGCACTTAGATCAACAGGCATCCTTTGGGTGGCTAATATACTTCTAAATTATCAGAGATGTTGACAATATTCTTTTAAAACTAGAAAATAAAATGTTTGCCTTGCGTTTCAGTTATCCAGTTCAAATCTGACTGGAGACCTATTTCTACACCTGGCCTACTACATGGGAGGGCAAAAGCAGTTTAAATCTAACTTTGCACATTCTTCTACTGAAAGCTGTGTGGTGCTTCTCCACAGCTCTGGATCTGTTCAGTCCCTAGATTGATTTATTAAAATACAGTTAGATGTATGCGTCTGAACTGTTCTTTCCCATGGCTTTTCTGTACAATTCTTAACTTAGCTTTTTTGTACATGTGAAATCTTGCAGATAAGATGTAATTTTCATGACAGTCCTATGTAAGTGGCCTGAGTCATGTGAATGAAAAATCTCAGTTACCCAGTGTGTGACATTGGTCTGAAGGCTTTAGATTTCCTTACCCTATATCTGCTTGTAGCACTTAGTGAAATGATTAATTTCTCTTGAGTGATTCTGTCAGCATCATAGGATGTAAATATTACATTTCAAAGAGTCATACTCACACAGCATTCTAAGTTGTAAAAACAAATGTTTTCCTGTGCCTAAGAATATTTGAAATGCTAAGCCACCTAAAGACTTCTTTCTTTTCTCATCATTCACGTTGTCCTTTCACAGACAGTAACACAACTGGGCTTAGAATATAACATGATGACAGGCAACAGCAATATAAAAGGGTTCTTCAGAACTGTGTTCCTTTTATCGTGCATTATCCTTCAGTGTTTCTCTAGTCTAAATTTTTTACAAGGCTCAAATTCCCCTGTGCAATTATGGAACTTGAAATGTAACTCTCTTTGGAACTCTAAAAGATTTAGAGTATTTTGTCCAAAAGCAATTTTTAGTATCTGACAAAACTGGAAACTGATGTCACAGAAAAACGTTTAGAGTATCATTAAAATAGCTGAATATGAATGCCCTTAAATGAAGACTGTAACAAGCTTTACTTTAAAAGTGTGAGTATTATAGAACATATGGATTTTGGATTTCTTCTTAGACAGTATTTCGTATGATTTTTAATCAGCACTCCAAAGGAATTTTATCAATTTTCATTTGCTTTACAGAAACCAGGAACGATATTAAATTATCATATTTATTATGTGTATCTAAAACATGTTACCATTGATGTTATACTGTTTTATCTGTGTTTATCTTTATAAATATTAATATAGTGTTACCATTTTACAAAGACTACAACAAAGCCACATGCCTTTGTAACGTCTATACCACATTCCTACGAAGTTCGTGCTAATTCGTTATTGAATGTGGCTCTCATTACAATGCCGAGGCATGTTTTGCCCTAAGTAGTGTTGGTCTTTCTAAATAATTGGCCATAAAAAGCGATAGCTTACTTTAGTCTGAAAATACATGGGGTTTGTCTTATTGGAATTT
This sequence comes from Gopherus flavomarginatus, assembly GCF_025201925.1. NCBI lineage: Eukaryota > Metazoa > Chordata > Testudines > Testudinidae > Gopherus > Gopherus flavomarginatus. The sequence continues at coordinate 66,397,050 of NC_066626.1, forward strand.
CCAGTAGTGGATATGTGGTATACAATCGCTGGAAGCCAGAGCTGGTGCAGTTTGTTTCCTTTGGCCTTTGTCTGTGCTGGTCTTGGTGAATCTCCTCCACCTTCAAGTTTTTTGCATCCTGTTGTTGCTATTCTATGAGAAAAGCATGAAGCTGCTTTACAGAGGAGCAAGAGTTTCTTTGCTCTCCTCCATCCTCTACTGATGCTGCTGCCCTCATATGGGAAGAATTTAGGGGATTCCATTATGAGGAAAAAGAAGCTAGCAAGATAGTTATCAGTTAAAAAGATAAGGGGGCAGAAAGCAAGCACCATTCACAAAATGGAGCTGTAGGAGATGGTGCCACCACCACCATCTTCCTTACACCTAATTGTCCAGTGATGAGGATGCTCACCTGCGAGAGACCTTGCTCTGGAACAGGGCCTTGAACCAGATTATTGGCTATTCTGGTGTAGATCTTTCTTTGAAGCTATTTCAATTTGTATACCACCTTTGCATAATCACTGCACCAGATTGAGCGAGTGAGCAAAAGTGCAAGAATGATTCTATAGGCCAGGGTTTAGGGCATTCCCCTGGGAGAGGGGACACCTCGGGGTTCCACTCCTTGCTGCACTGAATAGTTAATTATTGATTTTTTAAAAACGGAACAGCTTTAACAGGAGACAAAGTGAGACACCACCTCAAAATATCCCGTAGTCTGGCACTCACATGGGATACAGAAGACATGGATTCAAGTCCTACATCCCAGGTGAATGACACAACTACTGGGCATCTTTTATGAGGAAGTCCCCACCACCTCAGTCTTATCTCAGTCTAGCTTTCCTCCTCTTCAGTTCTATGGCTCTAGCCCTTCATTTCCCCCTTCCTATTAAAAAAGGGTAAAAAAATACCCAAAATGAAACAATGTGTTTGAGATCAAACTAAATGTTTTATTTGACCCAAAATTATTTTTGATCAGATTCTTTCAATTTTCCCAAAATACCCTCCCCCAATCAGCTTGACCCAAACCAATTTTTTTTTACTTTTTGGAACTGCCAATGACAGAATATTTTTTCACATACCCACTGCCATGGCCCAAGTATGTTTTGTGTAAACAGCCATTTGATTGTGTCAGGGTTCCCTCCCCACTCTGAACTTTGGGGTACAGATGTGAGGACCCGCATGAAAGACCCCCTAAGCTTAATTTTACTAGCTTAGGGTAAAACTTCCCCAAGGCACAAATCCTTTCCTTGTCCTCGGACAGCATTGCTGCTGCCACCACCAAGTGATTTAGACAAAAAATTCAGGGAAAAGGGCCACTTGGGGGAATATTTTGGGGAAACAGGGACTCCAAGTCCCTTCACTCCCTTTCCTGGGGAGGCTTGAGAATAATATACTAACCAATTGGTTACAGTGTGAGCACAGACCAAACTCCTTGGTTTTTAAGACACTGAAAATTAGGTTCTTAAAAGAATTTTATTTAAAAGGTAAAAATTATACCTGTGAAATCAGGATGGAAGGTAACTTTACAGGGTAAATAAAAAGATTTAAAACACAGAGGATTCCCCTCTGACTCTGCTTTACAGTTAAACAGGAATTATATTACCTCAGCATACAGAAAATTCACAAGCTAAAGCAAAAAATAATTTAATGCATTTCCTTGCCTTACAATTTTTATAATCTTAGATAGTCATTTTCAAGAGATGTTTTTCCTGCCTGGTCCCTCTTTCCATCCAGAGAGGGAACAAAGAGCACAGACACAACCTTCTTCTCCACCCTCCCAGATTTGAAAGTATCTTCTTTCCCCATTGGTCCTTCTGGTCAGGTGCCAATTAGGTTAATTGAACTGATTAACCCCTTACAAGTAAGGCAATTCAGTATAGCTGCCCTGTGTATATTTATGACAGACTGATTGTTTTCAAGCATGCTTTAATCTAATCGTTCCTATAGCTAAAACACATTGTATAGGGAAATTGTTTGCTTGAAAAATTCATGCATGAGTTGGTTGTTAATTTATGTCAAGATAGACTATCAGGAAATAATATGCAGCCCTGAAGCGTAAAATTTCTATCTGTCATGAAGACAGTGTCCTCTGATTACAGGAACTCAGTGCTATTCAATGGAATCTACCCTACAGGGCAAGAAAATACCTCCGGGGCAGGTGACATTTTTAAAATCCTGGGTACTATTTGAGTTCTATTAATTTGATACACAACACCTAATTCGCATTAGAGTATATGAATATGTATGTCTTCATTCACCTGTTGTGCTTTGCTCCATTTTATTTGCTGTCTTTATTTCCATATTTGAGTGCATTGCAATAAGCCAAAAATATATGTAACTATAAGGTAACAAGTTGCTGTTTTCAGTGTATGTGAGCAAAACTTAGGCCACTTGAAAACTTTCCACAATACAAGCAGCTGTCCTTCATGTTAAAGACTGATTATACCTTTCAATTCTGCTTTTATAACATGTTTTGCTAAAATGGCAAATCCTACATCGTGTGTGTGTGTGTGTGTGTGTGTGTGTGTGTCACCCCCATGGGTGATGTCATGCCACAGCGAGTGCTCCGGGAATAGTCAAACCTGCTGCACAGTACAGCTAGGGTGAAATTCACCTCTTTGAAGGTGATCTAAGCAAGGACCTCTGCACTGTGGTAACCCTGAATGAGGAGGGAGATGTTGGGGACTTTGCACCCCTGTTTAAGGAGAAGATGTTTTTGAGTTTGTGGATGCAGTTTCTTGTGGTTTGAAGGAGCAGATTCCATGCTTCAACTTTCTGTCTTGTATATATCTGGTTTACTTTGTGCAGGAAGGTTTGAATTTCAGTCATAGTGCACAAGGAAACAGAGGGCTGTATGCACATAGATCCCTTATGGAAAAGGCCTATGGAATGTATGAATGATGGAAACAATAGAGTATTATGGTAATGTAATAGGTTAATATAGAAATTCTATAAACCCATCAAATTTCAGTGTGCCAAACTTTCTATTAGTTTTAGAATAATCCTGTAGAATTCTATAGGAGGGACATAATTATCAATTCTGTCCCACAGGATTGTTCAAAAGCTTTCCATAAGGAGTAGACCACAACTTAAAGTAAAAAATATAACTTTGCCTGAATTTACCCATAATTTTGTATCCTCGCCAAAGAAATACAGGAAAAATGTCCCACAAAACCCAACTTTAGCACTTCACAGCCATACTGCTTCCTCAGGGGAAATCATTCAGACCTACTGAAATCTGCTAGTGAAGGCAGGGGGCTGGACTCGATTACCTTTCAGTTCTATGAGATAGGTATAGCTCCATATATTCTTCTAAAGGGTTAAGATTTTAATTACTCTTGTTAAAATACACTAAAAAAATTACAAAACAGCAAGCAGACATTCAAACTTTTGTGGGTTGTTTGTTGGTCGAGGGGACTCCAACTACTTAAAGTTTTTAATCTTAAATAAAGAATGCTTATATGGATGCGTAAAATATGAAAGATTAAGCCTGTGAGGTCCCAATGCAGACGTAATGTTATGTGTACTTCATAGAAATATTCCCATTCCTCCACAGAAAATCTTGCATATCTTACTTTTGCATTCAGGAAGAAAACTCCTACTGAACCATGTTCTAGGGTAATAGGTGAGTCAGAAATAAGTGCATGATTTTATGCTGAATATAGAAAATACATAAACTCTAATGGACACATTTTTCCTTGCCTTCAAAGGACCCTTCACTCTGCATGAAGAACATATACTGCAGGGGGTCCATATTTTAAAAAATATATATACTTTCCAGTCTTATGCATGTCTCTGCAAATGTCAACGTACAAAAATAACAAGCTATTAGCATGTTCATTTAATTTTAGTGTCTCATGAACGTACCATAGTTCTATCTCTTACTCTACAAAAATCAATCCATGCAAATATTCTAATACTTTTAGAAGAGCGATCAGAAGCAGAAATCATAATTTAGTATTAGTGCTCTGATGCCCTGATTCAGGAAGTAATTTAAATATGCATGTAATATAACTACATAAGTAATTTTCTTGAAGGCAGTGACACTACTCAGAGGGTTAAAGTTACACATGAGCTTAATTACTGTAGTGAATTGGGGCCCATATTGAGCAAACTTACCCAGACTGTACAACAGACATTTGTTCTATGATCTGTTTTAGGTGGACCTCCTGGAAAAATTATATTAAAGTAGATTTTGCATTTTCATTACAGCTGTGCCTGTCTGCTTATCTGTATCCATCTCCATCCACTTTTCTTACTTTGCCCAGGGAGCTTACCATTTTAGTCATTGTCTTTTTGTTCTGTCTTGGGGCTGCACCTAGCATAATGGTGTCCTGGTCTGGCGCTGGTAGGGGCTACCCCAACACAAGTGGTAAATAATAATTTGCACAGTTCTTGAGAAGCAAAACCAGCAGGTTGAATTTACCTATGCTCTTGTCACTTGAGGCTTGCTTGGAATTTTGAGATTAACAAAATGAAAATGTGCCAGTTTTCTACTGAAACTGTTTCATCCTCACATCCTCTGTCTTTCATATGAGTCTGCTCAGTATCTTTAACTTATCTTTTGGGAAGACCCTTTTAGCCCAGCCTCACCTCCAGAAGTTGTTAGGTTGTCAATCTTCATTGGGAGGAGAAAATATATTAAGAACACTACTTTTTCTGTGCAGATCCCAAAGCTTCAGACCCAGCCCTTCTGCTTATGGGAGGCAGATCAATGGTCCATCTAGCCCAGTATCCCATCTTTGACAGTGTCCAGTGCCAGATGTTTCAGAGAGAATAAACAAATCTGGACAACTTTGAGTGATCCATCCCCTGTTTTCTATACCCATCTTCTGGCAGTCAGAAGTTTCGGGCTACCTGGAGCTTGGGATTGTTTCCATGGCCATCCTGACTAATGGCTACTGATGGACCTCTCCTCCATGAATTTATCTAATATTTTTTAACTTTTGGCCTTCACAACCTCCCCCAGCAATGAGTTCCACAGGTTGACTGTGCAAAGAAGTACTTCCTTTTGTTGTTTAAACCTGCTGCCTATTAATTTCATTGGGTGACCCCTGGTTCTTGTGTCATGTGAATGGGTAAATAACACTTCCTCTGTACAGATGCTCCCCAACTTATGCAAGCATTCCATTCCGGAACTCAAATTTTGCATAAGTTGGAAAAACATCTAACCATTATGCCACCCCCCCCCCAAAAAAAAACCCACCACAAAAAACCTCCTATTTCTAGCATACAGAACTTTTTCCGTAAACTTTGATTTGCGTACATCTGGTTTACATAACTCAGAGCGTCTGTACCTTCATGGCTTTATAGATCCCTCTTAGTACTCTTTACAAAGACTGGGTCTGTTCAATTTAGAAATCTCTCCTCCTATAGAAGATGTTCCATACCCCTAATCATTTTTGTTGCCCTTCTCTGTCCCTTCCCAAATTCTAATATCTTTTTTTGAGATGGGGCAACCAGTATTCAAGATATAAGCATGCGATGGATTTATACAGTGGTGGGGTTTTTTTTTGTTAAATCTTGTCTATTGCTTTCCTAACAGTTCCTAATGTTGTAAGTGATTTGGTTGTGGTTTTTTGACTCCTGTTGCACACTGAGTGGATGTTTTGGGAGAACTATCCACAGTGACACCAAGATCTTTGAGTGTTAACATCTAATTTAGACCCTATAATTGTGTATGTATAGTTGGGATTATGTTTTCCAATGTGCATTACTTTGGACTGAGCAACATTGAATTTCATCTGTCAGTTTGTTGCATCCAGTTTTGTGAGATCCCTTGGTAACTCTTTGCAGTCAGCTTTGGACTTAACTATCATGAGTAATTCTGTATTGTCTACAAATTTTGCCCCTTGCTGTTTGCACCCATTTCCAGATCAAAATGTTGAATAGCACAGGTTTCAGTACAGATCCTTGGGAGACCCTGCTATTTACCTCTCTCCAGTGTGAAAACTGACCATTTATTTCTATCTGTTCTTTTCTATCTTTTGGACAGTTACTGATCCACGAGAAGACCTTCCCACTTATTCCATGACTGTTTATTTTGCTTAAGAGCTTTTGGTGAGGGACCTTGTCAATGGTTTTCTGAAAGTCCAAGTACACTATATCAATTGTATCATACTTGTCTACACACTCTGAATTTTAATAGATTGACTAGGCATGATTTTTCTTAAGAAAAGCCATGTTGGCTTTTTCCCAACATATGTTTATCTCTGTCTAATGATTCTGTTCTTTACTATAGTCTTTAACCAATTTGCCTAGTACTGAAGTAGGCTTGCTGGCCTGTAATTTCCAGGATCACCTCTAGAGCCTTTTTAAAAAAAGTTGGTGTTACATTAACTATCCTCTAGTGATCTGGTACAGAGGCTGATTTGAGCAATAAGTTACCACAGTTAGTCATTTTACAATTTCTTATTGGAGTTCTGATGACATATTAAATGGATCAGTTTGTTCCAAAACCTCCTCTGCTGATACCTCTGGGACAGTTCCTCAGCTTTGTCACCTAAAAAGAATGGTTCAGGCCTGGGGCTCTCCCCCAACATCCTCTGCAGTGAAGACTAATACAAAGAATTCATTTAGATTCTCTGGATTGTATTATTTTTCTACAACTGAACTTGCTTGAGCAGTATGTTCAGAACCCTTCTTGAAAGCCATCCTACTGTGGTTTGGCCTTTTTCCTTTCAAAAATGTTAAAATTTTGTGTACACTACAAATCCAATGAACATACGAATGTTAAGAGGGTTTATATGTACCATCCTGTTTTATTTGACTATCTTGTGAAAGAGCTGTTGGGTAAAATTATTCAGAGAGACAGTGGATGGCACTGTTGGTTTGCAGCTATAAAGTGGTAAAGAATGCAAGTTTGATAGGACAACATTTAAAATTATACATCAAATATACTGATGTCTCCTTTAAAACAGAGGAACTGAGCCTAAGACTATCAAATCTGTGTAAGAGCTGTGGACTCCAGATAGGGATTTAACTTTGAAGACTTTTCATTATCAAGAGTATTCAGGCGAAAATAATGAGACTTGAATTATGTTCTAAATCCCACATTTTTGATCACGCTGAGTTTATTTCTTTTAACTGTTAGTCTGATACTGTGGATTCGTCAGGAAAAGAGACCAGCTAATGGGGGTTAATAGCAGCAAAGCAAGTTGTCCCAGATGGCTTCCTACAACAAGATCAGTTACATTGTGAAACAGAAGTATGGGTTTGAGAACACTTGGAGGCTACTTACAGATGACGTTTAGAAAGGGTGCTGCTGCTTAGTGTTTGTATTTCCATCCTGGGGGGGAGGTGTGCACACGCACATACAAGTCAGCTGAGTTTGCATGGTGTTGCAAAATGATCGTGACTCCCTTGTTAACCCTATTATTCCTTTCTTACCCCTTCTGGCAAGGTGAGAGGTTGCTTAAATACATGGAAGTTTGGGATTGGGTTTATCAAGGAGTAGGAAACTAGGATGTGTGGTGAGTATCTGCTTTAAGGCCTGATCTGAAGTCTGAGAGTCTTTCTGCTGATTCCAATGGGTTTTGGGCCAAATACTTTTTTGCAAAAACCAACAGGCTAACAATGCAATGTATCGTGTGTATACTCAGTGATATTGCTGTAACTTCTTCCGAGAGCTGAGAAACATGGGAATGGCTTTCTCCTCTTGAATATATCAAAGCAAAATAATAAATACAAGCTATAAGGAAAAAAATCTAATGGGCTCAGGTCCTGTGTTACCATACATTAAAATTGGTATCTTCAATTCCTATTGTAACTTTCATTTCAAAGGGAGAAAAAAGCAATTAAGGGGAAATATCACTCAAAAATGAACATGGTTGTCATTCTCATTAATTCATTTTTCTGAGAACAGTAGTCTCCAAAGAAAGATGAGAAGTTATTTGCAAAAGTCTTATTCAATTTTAAAATTTATGGCCTTATTAATGTTACAACATTTCTACCATCCACTACATATCTGAGCCCTTGAGAATTATATAGATGTCTGATAGCTGGGAAAGCTGCAAGGTTATAAATCTCTATAGTCTTTGTGAGAACAGAATGTCCTTTGTGGTTTATAACGTGATTATAAGAACCCATTTGAAATTATGAAATCTATTGGTTGACTAATTAACCACAAAAATAAACCTAATGGATGGAAAGAAAGGGGAAAGTACTCTGGTGAATAATATCAAATTTACTTTACGTAGGTATAAATAACACTTTAAGGAGTTTTTTCATACTGAATGAAAATACAAGATATTAACTCTTAAGTTATTACTTGAATAGTTAATGCTTTATTAATTATGTAGGTTTGAATGAAGGGGGATTAGCATCAAGTCAGGTTAAGAAGAAATCCAATATTAACAAGGTGAAGTGCAACCTTTTCCTAATTTGATTGAAATAATTCTTAATATCATAGCAAAGAAAGAGACTTGAGGATGTCACAATCTAAACTGGATACTTTTTGTCCATTATACCACTAATGCAAATGAAGTGTGTGTACGTATGTATACACACACACACAGCTTCCTTGTTCGATTTGAGCAAGCATCATAGTCCTGGTAACCCTTTAGTATTTAATGGATGCAAATAGGAAATATGACTTCCCTCACTTTCTTAATATACAAGCAAGATTTTAAGATACTGATCCTTCAGTCTGACCTACGTGGGTGTCCTGTGCTGAGCCTGATGAAGTCGATGGGGTTCCACGTGAGTGTAGAGGATGCTCCCCACCTCCATCAGAACTGGCCTTTGAGGTTTGGATCTGAAGTTTGTAAGCCTAACAGGTGTGTGTGGGGGAGTAATATTGAGGCCCCTGGATGCTACTGTTAAATAAATATTAAATGTGTGCTCTGTGCTGTAAATGAGAAGTGCAATGCTCTTGTGAAGATATACCAACCTCGAAACATGGGAGGATACAGTGAGCTGTTGATAGGAACAGGGTCCTTTGACCAAAACTGGGGAAGTATAGGGCTTAATTATAATCTAACAGAGTGAGGCGGGGGACGGACCTGAGAGAGGCTGGAAAAATTGAGGCAAATGAGCTAGGGATTTTTAAACTGCATGTGCATCATATTTTCTCTCTTTCTCAATTCTTTTGTCTGTCTCTTGTGATTTTGTTTTGGGCAAGGACTTCTTATTTATTTATTTAAAGGGACACTTTTTGGTACTAAGTAAATAATAATGACTTAATGCTCGTACCAGTAGGTAAATGGATTGACTATCTATGCCCATTCTGCATGGATATTTATTTTTTTTCACAGATATGTGCAGACATATGCTCAATCTAATATGCTGCCTTCAGAAGATAGCACTTTACAAATGAAATTGCACCATCAGCAGTCCTGGTTTGCCACATCTTGTGAGGGGATTTCCTGCATTTTTCCAGTGGTTGCACGTGCCCCAAAAGTTACACATGGCAGCTAGGTATGGCTACTTCCAGATTCCTCACTGCTTCTCCTTTTAGTAAGCCACAGAATGATACTGGAAGGCCATGAAAAATGAATTCCTGTTGACTTCATTGGAATCAAGATTTCAACCAGACCTTCTAGAAAGATGTCATTGTTTGGCAGATCTTTTGGAAGTAATTACAGTAAGATGCACGTATTTTGACATCACATTCCTGTATTCCTAAAGCTAAGCAAGAAGTGAAAAGCAACATTAATAACTGGAAATTCAAAGGCATATTTAAATTCATCTGTGTTTATAACCTGTTTATATTTGCTTTGAAAAGTGTGTGTGTGTGTGTGTAATGCGGCAAAAGAAAAAAGGATATCTCAAAGTCTTCAGGAAAGAGAGTTTTAGCAATAAGTGGGTAGGGTAGCGGAGGGAGGATAGATTGCTTAAAATAAGGGAAAGTGAAGAACGGAAAGAAGAAATTAAAGGAGAGCTGTCAGTTAATTGCAGTTAACTCATGCAATTAACTCAAAACAATCATGATTAATCACGGGTTTAACCACATTGTTAAACAATAGAAAACCAGTTGAAATTTATTAAATATTTTGGATGGCTTTTCTACATTTTCAAATATATTGTCTGTTGTAATTGAAATGAAAGTGTATATTTGTTTACAAATTAGTACTTTTATCATTTTTACAGTGCAGTAATGTAATCTGTCGTGAAAGTGCAACGTTGAAATGTAGATTTTTTTTTGGTTGCATAACTGGAGCCGGCATTGCAAGGTATTTACATGCCAGGTATGATAAACATTTGTATGCCCCTTCATGGTTCGGCCACCATTCCAGAGGACATGCTTCCATGCTGATGACGCTCATTAAAAAAATGCATCAGTTAAATTTTGTGACTAACTCTGTGGGGGAGTCCCCCCGCTCTGTTTTGCCCACATTCTGCTATGTATTTCTTGTTATAGCAGTCTTGGATGATGACCAACACATGTTGTTCATTTAAGAACACTTGCACTGCAGATTTTGACAAAACGCAAAGAAGGTACCAAGGTGAGATTTCTAAAGGTAGCTACAACACTCAATGCAAGGTTTAGGAATCTGAAGTGCCTTTCAAAATCTGAGAGGGATGAGGTGTGGAACATCTTTCCAGAAGTCTTAAAAGATCAATACTCCGATGCGGAAACTACAAAACCTGAACCAACAAAAAGAGAGCCAATCTTCTGCTGGTGGCATCTGACTCACATAATGAAAATGAACATGCATTGGTCCACACTGCTTTGGATTGATATTGAGCAGAACCAATCATCTGCATGGATGCATGTCCCCTGGAATGGTGGTTGAAGCATGAAGGGGCATATGAATGTTTAGCATATCTGGCACGTAAATACCTTGCAATGCCGGCTCCAAAAGAGCCATGAGAACACCTGTTCTCACTTTCAGGTGACATTGTAAACAAGAAGCGGGAAGCATTATCTCCTGCAAATACAAGCAAATTTGTCTGCCTGAGCGATTGACTGAACAAGAAGTAGGACTGAGTGGACTTGCAGGCTTTAAAATTTTACATTGTTTTATTTTTGAATGCAGTTTTGTATGTAATTCTACATTTGTAAGATTGCCCTATAGTTTTTGTATTAAAGTATTTTTCAGCTCACTTACCACTTTTACAGTGCAAATACTTTTAATAAAAATAAAATATAACTGAAATCAATATATCTGAAAATAAATGGTATTCTCTTATTGCTTAAAAGTGCAATTAATCACAATTTTTTTTAATCCTTGACAGTCCTAAAATAAAGTTTTTAATTATATTTTGAATCTGTAATCTAATGCTGCTGTAATATCACATTCAGCATAGGAATGGAGGGCTCTTCTTTCACCCTAATCTCAGGTGGTAACATGCAGGAAGATACAGAGTAGTTACCATTGAGTCATGGTGATTGGTGAATCTTGCTAGCTCTAACCAGTGTGTAAAAGGAATTGGCATGTCTCTATTGGGCAAAAGGAACAACAGGCCGGGCTAGAGGAGGTCCTGTAGAGCACAATTCTAGGAATAGCAAAGATGGAGGAGATATTTTAACATGAAGTTTAAGCTATCTGTGAATCTAAATATTAACAAAACTTCAGGAAGGGCATAGATTTGGACAATAAACAGTATTTGTTACACTCTTTAGTTAGAAACTTCACAGAGATGCATGTGGCTTTGTTCTAGAAGAGAAAACGAAAGGCCTTTTTATGGGAAGAGGTGACACTTAGACCGTCTCCACTTGAGAGGATGTAGATCATCCTCACCGTTCTGAAAAGCTGACAGGCAGATTAATGGGCATAGAGAAAAATAAAACAGTGCTGTCTGGGACAAAACAAGGGAATGGGCATTGGTGCAATCTTAGAAGGAGAAAAAAAATGAAATATCTATATGAAACCACCTTAAAAATGTAAAGAGAACACAAAGCCACAACCACTCCTCACTTAAAGTCCCTTCCAAGAGAAAACTGAAAGCAGCCCTTTGAAATACCAGGGGAAATAGGATGTGTTAACAAAAAAATCTCAACACTGATATCTGACAGCAGCGAAGCAGAAATCTATAGACTTGTGCCAAAACACTGGGTTGTAGAATCTTAGCAATAAGAATTAAAAAATTTTCAGCAGTGGAAAAAAGTGAGCTCCAAAGTGACTCTAGTCCCAGTTGTAGACCTAGGTGAATCATTTGTCTAAACCAGACTCCCCTCTCCATCTGTTTACAAATATGATTGTTGTTGTTACATTTAATAGTCCAAGATTTGGGGGAAATTGCAATATGGACCATGGTAGGAAAACTAAAAAAAAATAAAACTGGGTAGAGAATAGCCTGAGCAGTTAAGGGATCTTATCTAGTACATAAAATGTCATTAGACAAAAAAAGAATAAACATAATTAGACTTTAAGATTCCTGGATAGATGGCACTTCCATGACAAATTGCCAGAGTCTAGTGACACCTAATTCCTAGGGAAGAATCCATTTGAAAGCATCAGAATTCCTCCAGACCACCAGCTGAATAAAATTCTAGCTATCACTTTAAACAAAATGAGTGTTTGGAAATTTTAATTGAGAGAGAATGGAAGTATTGAATATTAAACATATGCTAAGGAATTATTTGAAAAAACAAACTATGTATTAAGGATAAACCTTTTAAAACATAAAGGGCTAGATCCTCAGATGATGTAAATTGACATAGTTTTATTGAAGTCAATGAAGTTGCTCCTCTTTAAATCTCTGAGCAACTGACCTATAGTACATATTGGTGTAGTACACCTTATGGATGCAGTGTGCATTAACATTCAAACCTGTTTGCACTAAATGCTTGCTCAGCATAACTTTGACTTCAGCGAAGCTGAAACAAAGTACACATTTTGTACAACAAAAACAATCGATCACTGGGGCAATTTACCTAGAGATGTGGAAGATTCTCCATCACCTGAAGTCCTTAACACATCCAATCTTCATTTATCTTTTTATTTTTTTTTTAAAGTTCAAGCTGAATTGGAATTTGTTTCTGCCAAAAGCCCACCAGTTGGTGAAATTCTATGGCCTGTGTAATGCAGGAAGCCAGACCATAGGATCAATCATCTCTTTTGGTCTTAAGTTTTGAATATAAAAGATTAAACACCATTTATTGGAGCAGTTTAAATATCATACAAAAACTTTCAGATTAAATGTAAATCCCTGGGGATATGTAAATTTGGATTGAGTGTATGAAAACATGGCATAAATCTGATTTTAAAATTGTAAGAGAGGAAAGCAGGTTCTGTTGACGTCTTTCCTTCAGAGCCATTGTAGATTTCCCTAGCCTGGATGTTTCCTTACCATATCCAAAAACATAATAGATCTACTATCCACCAAATGCTTCTCACATTATGCTCTTTGAATTCTTTGGATGGAAGATGCTACATAAATAATAAGTAGCGTGTTAGTCACTATCAGTATTGTTAGTTATTCATGTGAGTTAATGGGACTTTTCATTTGGCCAGCCTATACCATATATTTATTATATGCACCATATAATATATATATATAATATAAAGCACCAATAATATTAAGCACAACATTGTAACAGTGGTGTAGCCTAAACTGGTTTATACCATAATCTGTTCATTTATGCTAAGTGCACAATACCTTGCATTTGCTGGAGTAAGCATTTGACATAAGCAGATCTAGGGAAGTTCCTTCCAGTACCAGTGTCTAGAATACTAGTATCCAAAGAAAAGATAGGGAAAGAACAGAGCAAGAAGTTAAGGAACTGGGACAAACTGTTGGGTTGGATTTTAGTGATGTGTAACTTGTAAAATCATCATATAAACACTAGCAGCTGAAATGTGTAACTTTGGGAGCACACCTTCTGTGTAAGGTGAATTGCTGCACAAGAGGTCTGCATGAAAGGGCTTCCTGGAGACCAGTATCATACAGACCCTTTTTTGTATACTATATCTTTCCTTTAGAGCAATAACCCTGATTGACACTGGTTATTTGCCCTTTTCAATATATTTCATAAGGAACCAAAGTGTGGTCAAACAATTGACTATTACAATATATCAAAACGGGCTCACAGTGCTTTTCATTTAAGGTGAGCAGGATTTAGTGATGTGGATTCAGTAATTTTAAAGCCTTTGAGACATTCAGATATTTCCTTGAAATCTGGAAAGAAATCAAAAAGTTCCTGAGAATCAGATGTAGGGCTTGATCTTCAGTTGGTTTAAATCAAGTTACTCCATTTACTTCAATGTAGTTACACCAATTTACACAGGCTGCTTAATATTCAACACTTACAAGAATTTGTGGATAGAGTTTTATTGAAAATATTTGACCACTTAAACTTGTATTCAATCCTTCTGAAATATTAGCAATATCTACAAATCAGACACTGAAGTACAATAACCTTTACAAAAGTCTTCCTCTCTACTTCTTATAATCCAAGGAAATTATTCAAGATGGTCATAATTTAGTAAAAATAATTACCTGAAGATACAAATCTCTGCAAAATATTTTAGCTAGGCTGTTCAAAAAGCATCACTTCATAAATGAGAACCTAATTGAGTGTCTAACTTCCCCCAAAAAAGGTCAGAATTTTGAGAAATATCTGCTGTTTGGGTGCCCAGTTTGAGGCACTTGGGGCCAAACTTTCTGAGGTGGTGATCACTCACAGCTTCTACTCATTTCTTCTGGAATTGTGATTATACCACACCTCCAGAATTCAGGTCATAGATCTCTCAGGCTGGGCACTCATTGATAAGATCCATATTTGTGGCTATTTTTGAAAATTGAGACAGTGAATGGTCAATCTCTGCAAAATATTAATTCTGTGGTGGGCCCTCAGGCTGGCTACACAACAGCTTACTCGATATTTTTTTCTACACCTTCAAATCATTTACTAATTGCAAGTCAAATTAAAAGCATCTGAAACCCTATCTGTCAGTAGCTTAGAGCTGTACAAAGGCAGAAGTCTTTACTTTCGGTAATTAATTACCTAGGTGAAATGGTAAATGAAAATATAGAATCATAGAGATGAAGGGCTCAAAGGGACCTTGTAGTCATTGAGTCCAGCCTCCTGCACTAAGGTAGGACAGACACTACACTTTGATCTTTAAACCTTGATCATCTCTGACGGGGGTTTGTCCAACCTGTTCTTAAAAATTCAAATGCCTGGGATTCCACAGTTTCCCTTGGAAGGCTATTCCAGAGTTTAGCTACCCTTATAGTTAGAATGTTTTTTTTAATATCTAAGCTAAATCTCCTTGCTGCAGATTAAACCCATTCTTACTTGTCCTACCTTCAGTGGACATGGAGATCAATTGATCATTGTCCTCTTTATAACAGCCCTTAATATATTTGAAGACTGTTATCAGGTCCCCCCTCGGTCTTTCTTTTCTCAAGACTAAACATTCCCAGTTTTTAACCCTTTCCTCATGTGTCAGATTTTCAAAAGTTTTATATATTTTTTCTTTCTTCTGGACTCTCTCCAATTTGTCCACATGTTTCCTGAAGCTTGGTGCCCAGAACTGGACACAGAATTCCAACTAAGGCCTCGCTGTGCTGAGCACCTTCTATCCAAAGAATTCAAAGAGCTTAGTGGGACACCTACCATCCCCCACCCTGTCTTACATACACTTACTATACCCCAAAATAGTATTAACCTTTTTTTGAAATTGCATCACATTTAACATATTCAATTTGTGATTCTCTATAACTCCCAGATCCTTTTCAGCAGTACTGTCACCTAGTTATATCCCATTTTGTAGTTGTGCATTTGATTTCCCGCCCCCCGCTTCCTAGATGAAGTACTCTTTACTTCTCTTTATCACACTTCATCTTGGTAACTGAGACAAGTTCTCCAATTTATCAAGGTCCTTTTGAATTCTAATCCTATCCTCCAAGGGGCTAGCAGCCCCTCCCAGCTTGGTGTCAACTTCAGATTTTATAAGCATGCTCTCTCCACTCCTTTATCCAAGTCATTAATGACCCAGGACTGACCACTGTGAGACCCATTAGATATGCCATCCCAGACTGACAGGGAATCGTTAATAACTACTCTTCAAATACAATCTCTCAGCTAGTTCTGCACTCACCTTATAGTAATTTCATCTAGTCTTCATTTCCTTAGTTTGCTTATGAGACTGTCATGTGGGACCGTTAAACGCTTTGCTAAAATCAAGATATTACATCTACTGCTTCTCCCCAGTCCACTACACCAGTTACCCTGTCAAAGTAAATTAGGTTGGTTTGGCATGATTTGTTCTTGACAAATCTATAGTGACTATTCCTTATAACCTTGTTCTCTAGGTGTTTGCAAATTGATTGTTTAATAGTTTGTTCCAGTATCTTTCCTAGTATTTAAATTAGGTGGACTGTTCTATAATTCCTCAAGTCTTCTTTGCTCCTCTTTTTAAAGGTAGGTACTGCATTTGCCCTTCTCTAGTCCTCTGGGACCTCACCCATCCTCCAAGAGTTCTCAAAGATAATTACTAACAGTTCCAAAATTGCTTTGGTTAGTTCCTTAAGCACCCTAGGATGAATTTCATCAGGCTCTGCTAACTTGGATATGTCTAACTTATCTAAATATTCTTTAACCTCTTTTTCCCCCCCTATTTTATCTGGTCACCCTTCACCATTTTAGTGAACACTGAAGCAAAATGGGCTATTAAATACTTCCACTTTCAGTTATTAGCTCTCTTTCCCTGTTAAGTAGAAGACCTACATTTTCCTTCATCTTTCTCTTGCTTCTAATGTATTTAAAGAACCTCTTATTGCCTTTTATATCTCTTGCTAAGTGTAATTCATTTTCTGCCTTGACCTTTCTTATTTTGTCCCTATATGCTTGTGCTATTCTTTTGTACTCATCCTTAGCAATTTATCTGTTTTCACTTTTTGTAGGATTCCTTTTTGATTTTCAGTTATTAAAGAGCTTCTGATGGAGCCATATTGGCCTCTTCTGTCTTTCCTTTGCAGCAGGATTATTTGCAGTTATGCCTTTAATATTGTCTCTTTGAGAAACTGCTAGCTCTCCTGAACTCCTGTTTTCCTTAGATTTTCTTCCCATAGAATCTTACCTACCAGTTCTGAATTTATCTGTAACTCCTTACTTAGGCTGTTGAGTGTATATCATAACAAATTCTAATTTTAGTAGCTATTTTGTACTAATAGAATTTATTTTGGCACATGCCAGAAATTGTGTAGCAGGCATCACTTGGGGGCCAGCAGTAAGATTGCTAGATGTCTGGTTTTCAACCAGAATGCTCAGTCAAAAGGGGACTCTGGTGACTCTGGTCAGCACCACTGATCGGGCTGTTAAAAGTCTGGTTGGTGCCATAGCAGGGCTAAGGCAGGCTCACTACCTGCCCTGGCTCCACGCAGCTCCTGGAAGCAGCGGCATGTCCTCTCTCCAGCTCCTAGGCATAGGGGCAGCCAGGGGGCTCCGCATGCTGCCCCAGCCCCAAGTGCCAACCCTGCAGCTCCCATTGGCCAGGAACATGGGGCAGCTCGCAGTGCCGCCTGGTTATGCGTCCACGTAGGAGCCAGTGGACGGACATGCCGCTGCTTCTGGGAGCTGCTTGAGGTAAACGCCGCTCAGAGCCTGCACCCCAACATCCTCCTGCACCCCACCCCCCTGCCACAGCCCTGATCCCCTTCCTGCCCTCTGAACCCCTTGGTCCCAGCCCAGAGCACACTCCTGCACCCCAAAGCCCTCACCCTCTTCCACATCCCAACCCACTGCCTCAGCCCAATTAAAGTGAGTGAGTGTGAGGGAGGGAGGGAGTGACAGAGGGACGGGCCTTGGAGGAGGGGTAGGGGATGGGGCAAGGGTGTTCGGTTTTGTGCAAGCAGAAAGTTGGCAACATTAGCCAGCAGGCCATGGCTCATCAGGGTCACAGACTTGTGTGATGGCTTTGCTGGGCAATCTGAGGGCCTGGCAATTGTCCCCTGATATTCTCCTGGTCAGGTAAAGGGGAAGGGTTCCTGGGCCCTCCCTCTCCACCAGGTCCCAGCCCAGAGCCCAAGGGGGGAGGAATGTCTCAGTTTTGTTTAGCTGATATATTTGATCACCTCCTGGGCTACTTCCTTCCTCCCCATTCTTTCTTCAGTTTGGGGATTGATCCTAGCACGCTGATTTCCCTCCCTCTCCCATAGAGGGTTACTCACACATTCTCTATAATTCAGATTGTCAGTTCAGGCTTCCCAGCTCATTTGTCAGTGTCCAATTGTTCCCTCTTGTCAGGGAGAAGCAGGGAGGAAAAAGTGGCAGGTTCCTGGTCTCCCAATCAGGTCTTACTCACAGTCCAGACTCTTCCTCTAGATCTCTGTCCAAGAAGCTAGGAACTGGCTTCCTTTCTGCAGGGAGCCTCTCCATTCTCCCCTCCCCATGCTGACTGAGTGCCCCTTTTAAGCAGTGCTTCCATCTGGACCATGCTGTAAAGCTGCTGAGGGGTGGGAACTTCTTGGCAGTACTGCTCCACTACTTCCTTAGATTTGGGGTGGGAGTCTGTAAATCTCATCATGCCTTGGCAAAACATTAACCCCAAACTTAAACTGTCTTTAAGAATCCAGCCACAATTTGAAACACAAAACTCATACAGAGGTAAAGACCATATGACCCAATTAATTTAGATGATTTTGCCACCATTAGGGGACAGATGAACTCTTGGTCCATATATTTGGATTCTCTAGCGTTGGCAGCTACAGAGCAATGCTATTACCCTTTTTTATCCTACTGTACTCTTAAGCTCTGATACCAGTGTATAATACTTTGTGCTGTATTCAGACATGCTTTTTTTTTATTCATGAACTTAGTTTTATTGCTGCCTGCTTTAAAAGATAACAGCAATTTGAGAAACTTGGCAACAACTACTTTTTTTTGTTTTGTTTTTTGTTTTGAGCTATGGAGTAGATAAAACACTAAAAAAATTGTAACAAGCAATGCTATCCTGACAGTGGGATGGACTAAGTGATGTATTCGGTCTTTTACAGCTCTAATTTCTGTGGACCTGATTCTACTTGCACTAGTGTAAATCAGGAGTAATGTTACTAAAATCAGAATGAGCAAGATTGAACCCTATGCTTCGATGATTAAATGTATGTGCTTTGCCAATATGTGGGTGTGATCTAAGGTCTTGATCCTGCAAAGGGCTCAGCACTATAATCTGATCCAGCAAGAACATAAGCGTGTACTTAATTTTAAAGCAACGGGACTAGTCATGTTTACAGTGAACTACATGCTTAAGTGCTTTGCTGGATTAGGTTGGTGTGTTTAGCACTTTCCAGGAGTGAGTCCTCAGAGAGGAGTAGTAAAAAATCTTCCTCTACTTGTGTGACCTACATAACTCAGGCTGAATTCTAATCCCGTAGCTCAAGAGGGGCTGTTCCCTCCCTGATGGATGCCAGGTGCCTTAAAATGAGAAGGGAGGTCCTCTCTGTTTCCCCCTACTGGTTGGTCACACAGTGGGCAGAAAACTGCATCCTACAAAGGTAGATAATTAGTGTTCATGGGAGCTCCAGGAGACCTGTGTCTGAATGCAGAGTACCTCCAGATGCTGCTTCCGGGGTGGTGTGCTCTACCATGCCACTCACTCTGGCCTGTGCCTAAATATCTCAATCTTGCCCCACATTCTTTTTTACCTGTCTTCCATTCATACTTATGGCTGCATGAACAGATCAGCTTTCTTATCAAAGACTATATTAGAGGAAGAAATCAATACTCTTCTCCAGTACCAAATCAATTCATCTTCTTTTTCTACAAGTGAATTCTCTTCAATAAGTTCTATTACAAGAGTGTTATTGAGGGGAGAAAATCCTGTATGGACAGAGATAAAACTGAGTGTCCTACAAATATTATTCACATCTGGTGCTAGAACTAATGCTTTGGGAAAAAAACAATTTTGAAACAAATGAGAAGTCTTTGGGCCTGATTTCTCACTCCCACCAGGTTTCCTCCAGTGGACTGCATTGACATTGGAGGAGTTACTCCCAATTTACACGAGTGTAAATGAGTGGAAAATTGGGCCCATTGCCTTTTTTTGTTGTTGTTGTGGTTGGTTGCATTATTCAAGCACCTAAGAAACACTTTTAACCAGTTATAAAGCCTGATTCTTCTCTCCTTAACACTAGACTAAACCAGCAGTGACTTCCACTAAAGTCAGTGGAATTACACTGGTGATAAATTGGCATTATGTGAATGGAGAGTCTGACCTATAGAATTTAAAGCATGCTTCATGGCAATAGTAAAAGTAGCCTATAGTTTAAAAATACTCTAAACAGAGCAAATATTGTATCATCACAAAAGTGAAATCAGTGTTTGAAAAAGGGATTTCAAAAAGGCTAATAACATAGTTGGATACATATTGTATGTGAAGTTTTCTAGAGACTTAATAGTGAACCTTTTCTACAAAACCAAAATACATATTTTTATATACAGCTGAACATCAGCAGATGGCAGTAGTGTTTGCTGAGTTGGATTATACGAATGTTGGGGGAGGGAGGAGAGGGGGAAACCATAGAAATAAAAACAAGCCATTTTGCATGTTTGCCAAACCAGATAACATTCTAATTTATAAAGACTATAAACAATCATCCCACTTTAATTGTGAGATTTATTGATTATTTGGTATGATAGTAAATTATTTACAATTTTAATTCAAGAACATTGAAAGCCGCATGGTATATCTGTTGGTAATGTATTAACAGCAGTGCTCTGAAAGATTTTTTTTCCCATCACAACTGTCTAATTTCATCTTTGACCAAATTTCTCATCCATGCCTCTGAATGGTTGAAATCTAGGTCCAATTCAGACTTCATGCTTTTACTAGGTGTCATGTGAATGAATCCAAACTGCTAAATGTATAAATCCAGAGAAATCAGTGTGTGATTGTTATGTGCTGTCATTTTAACTTTACCAGTATTGAGTGTGTATAGCAAGAAAGTGTCAACTTTTTATTAATATTTTTGCTAAATCAAAAATATATTTTCTTTATGTCATTTTGTAAAATAGTGAAAAGGGAAGCCTTGAAGTGTCTGTGTTCAAAGTATCCAAGGTTGATCTTTGTACTGTGAAGTATCTCAAGCTTAGTTCAGACTGTATCTAGTTTTTAAAACAAATGAAATTTCTTATGGAAGCTTGGCACCAATTATACTTTAAATGCTTTGAAATAACTCAGAAGTATAATTTTTATCATGTTAAAGGAAGTTAAGTCCAGAAAAGTTGAGCCATGTTTTATTAATGAACTGTGTAATTGCGCAATAGATGTTACTGTACTCTAGCATATAATGTGGTGTTAATGAATAAATGAAGATATCCTAGTCTTTTATAACTATTAAAAGAAAGTATTAAAATGCAGTGGCACAAAATGCTGTGACACTGGGCAGAAATGAAGTATGTAGTTTTTCTTAATTACCAATTATTGTCCTAGACATGTGGGAAGAAAGACAAGATGCAAAGGATGTAGTTTAATTAGGTTATCACTTTAACTTAATTGATCTAGGAACTATCTCAATAACTCATAGCACCGGTCATGAGTCTTCCCTTAATCTTTTCTACCTCCTTTCCTACCACCAACCCATTGCTGGGATCTCACCACCCTTACCTAGTATGGAACTGGGTTCTTTCATCACTGTACAGACATCCACATCTACTTCAGGGGATGTCTTTCCTCTAAGTCCACTTCCAATTCCAGTTTACCAGGAAACTGGACATTGTACAGAGCAAATGCTACTAAGTTGGGCCCATTACTTTTCTTGAGTGAATCATGTTCTCTGCTCTGATGAAGTAATTGCTTTTTGACCTTAATAGCCAAGGACAAACCATGTCCTACCTGCACTGGGCACCTGCTAAAAAGAAGCAGCAGCAAACAGTTTGGCAGCCTCCCACGACCCTCAGCCAGGTTTCCAGATAGTTAACAGCACTCTCTCTCCCTCTCAAATGGCCAAAAATACATCCTCCCTCTTGTTGGAGAGTGGTACCCCGTGTTCCCTGAATAAGTGAGGTACTGACTATACTGTGTTTATTGATCCTTCCTGTTCACAATGATTCAAACATCTTCTGGTTTTGTCAACCCATGGAGTCCTGGTGGTTCCTTGCCAAACCCTCCTCTTCAGCATACCAGTTTACTGTCACCTCCAGGGAAAGGTCCTGCTCTGCCCTAAATTTCTTTGTTCTAATGATTAAAACAGCCACCTTATAAATCCATATAGTTTTCACTTAGCCATACAACAATCTTTAGGTAGCTGCTTCCTGGTTGCTCCTCATGCTATGAAGGAACTACTGCTCAGTTTCCAACCAGTCCCAAACAAAACTCCCTGCCTGTAAGGTTGCAGTTGTTACATTTTAAGAGCATTGGCCTTATTTTTAACAGCACAGATTACAAGCTATCAAGGGTTTTTTACATGTATTCACCTCAGTGCCAGTTAATTAATGCTACTATCAAATAATCAATACAAATGTGCCTTGCTGTCCCTGTGCAGGAATAATAACACTCTCAAATTACTCAGGTCTTTCTCTTGAATTGTTTTTTAATTAATTTATTTTTTAAGGTAAAGGCCAACAACATATACAAGACAAATTTTTACTTCTGTTTCAGCGAAAATACCTCTGCAGTAATTTGGTTACTTCATGGACAGCTGCTACTAACCTAACCATTGAAGTGCTAAACCATTAAACTGGAATTTCTAATGATCACTATGATGGACAAAGAAAGCATTTCTGATCCTGGCACCAAGTTTGGGCTCATGATCAAGGGCTGGTCTTCACTACGGGGAGATTAACACAGCTTCAATCGATGCAGCAGGGATTGATTTTAACAGATCTGGTGAAGACCCATTAAATTGACTGCAGAGCACTCTCCAGTCAACCCTGGTACTCCAGCTCTCTGAGAAGATTAAAGTAAGTCGATGGGAGAGCATCTCCCTTTGATGCAGTGTGGTGAAGAAACCAGGGTAAGTCTAAGCCATGTCAACTCCAGCTACATTATTCATGTAGCTGGAGTAGCGTAACTTAGGTTGACTTACCCCCGTAGTGAAGACCAGCCCTAGGGCTAATCACAATTGGCTGTCCATTCAGGCAATGGACTCTGGTTCTCAAGGAGGTCATGGTGACACATTTATGTCCATCAGTTTGAGGCCCCATCATGGGAGAGGACATGCTTCATTGGGTCTGCCAAGGAGTCTGAAGAAATTCTAGAACTAAGTTGGGCCCATTACTTTTCTTGAGTGAATCATGTTCTCTGCTCTGATGGAGTAATTGCTTTTTGACCTTAATAGCCAAGGACAAACCATGTCCTACCACACCATCAACAGTCATGTCCTACCACACCATCAACAGTGAGCCTGCAGTGTATTTTGTCCATGTCTATCAAGATCAAACATCCTCTCCCTCTTTTAATCCTTTAATATACAGAATATCTGCAACAGATGTAATGTATGTGAAGGAGATTGAGTCAGATTTGTTTGTGGTAGACAGTGTTTAATTTTTTTTTAATGTGCTGCACTAGAGGTGAATAAAGTGTGTACTACCCCTCTCTGCCCTATATGGCATCCACCAAGTCATATGTGGCTAAGTAACTGTCAGCCTCCCAAATCTTGATGCCCCCACTTGGAAACACTGTCAGATCTTACAGGCAGTGAGGAATTTTCTACCTACTTCATAGGAAGGATTGATTAGTTTTGGAATGCATCGGCTGCCACAGCAGACCTTGTCTGAATACAACAGGCAAATGCATGTTTTTCTCATTGTATTTCAGCCAGTTTCACCCATGAGGTTTTAGAGATATTAAGGGAACTCTGGCCTGCAATTAGGACCCTTGCCCTTTATGGCTTGTTAAAGCAAATGGGCAATACACCGGATCTATTGACAGTGGAAATTATTAATGCTTTCCTGTGGGAAAGTAAAGGTACAGCTTCCATCAAATGAGCAGTTGTTAGACTCTTAAAGAAATTATCACTTAGTGTCCTGTCTCTAAGGTGATGTCTATAATGGCAACTGAACGACACACCTTTTGATCTTTCAGAGGTGTTAAAAAAACACTGCCCTCCCCCCACCCGAAAGATGACAAACATTTTTCTGATGACAAACACGGGTGTGAACAGCTCTGCTCCTGCCAAGAATGCTAACACCTCTCGTTGGGGGTGGAAATTTTTTTGTTGGCCGGAGAGCAGACACACAGCAGCTACACAGCGCGCCTTTTAGTGGCACGGCTGTATCAACACAGCCCTGTCGCTAAAAGCTGCGTAGTGTAGACATAGACTAATCTTCCCTTTTTGGGAAGATTATTGAAAAAGTTGTGACAAGATATTACCCAAAGGGTTCTTATTTCCTAGATCCCTTTCAGTCTGATTTCAGATTCATTTGGATTATGCTTTGTCTGGTCTAAGTGAGAGTTGATCTAAAGATGATGGGCAATACCAGTGGTTTTTGTTAGCTAACTAACAGCGGTTGATACCATTGAGCAGGATGTTCTGTTAACTGACAGGTCATTAGCTAGATAAATGGTTCTCTTTAGACTGCTTCCTTTCCTTCCTCTCTGAGAGGTCATTTTAGGTCATTTATCTTAAGGAGACTCTTTTGCAAGGTTCCACAGGCTCTGTTTTATCAACCCAAAGTTGTATGTACATTAAGTGATTTAGGCTCCAGTGTATGCACACATTTTTATCAGCTCTGGCTGCTATAGTGTCTCTGCTTTCCCAGTGTCTGACAGCTACTGAGTCCTGCATGAGAGCAAGCTGTTAGATAAAAAAGAAGCTATGTATGATGGAAGTGGATGGAAAGGGTATGGGAGGGTTATGAGCAAAATCACAGAATAGAGGGTCAGTTAGGGAGAAAGTGGAACAAGAAGTGAGATCAGAGATGAGAGGAGAAAGTAATACAGTAACTCCTCACTTAACGTTGTAGTTATGTTCCTGAAAAATGCAACTTTAAGCAAAACGATGTTAAGCAAATCCAATTTCCCATAAGAATTAATATAAATGAGGGGGTTAGGTTCCAGGGAAATTTGTTTCACCAGACAGAAGACTACATGCACACACGCACAGTATAAGTTTTAAACCAACAATTTAATACTGGTACACAGTGATGATTGTGAAGCTTGGTTGAGGTGGAGGAGTCAGAGAATGGGATATTTCCCAGGGAATGCCTTACTGCTCAATGAACTAGCAATTGACTGAGCCCTCAAGGGTTAACTCTCACAACACTCTACAAGACAGCAGGAAAGGCGGGAGGGCAGACAGAGACACACACCCTGTGTGTAAGAGAAAAAAATGTACATTTCCCCTTTAAGTAGCTGACCCCAGGTTTAAGTACACTGCCTAGTTAATTAAATCAGCTTTCTGAGACCCGCAGCCACTGCCTAGACACTCCCTTGTCCCCCCTGCTCTATGGAAGATGGGGGGAGGGAGAGACACTCCAACATTAGCCCTTCTGCCCCCATACAGCAAGCAGGAATCTCTGGGAGCAGCTCCAAGGCAGAGGGCAGGAGCAGCACATGGTAGTGGTGGGAGGGACAGCTGCTGCACAGGGAACTTAGGGGAGTGGGGAGCTGATGGGGGAGCTGCCAGTCCACCCTGGTTCCAAGCCCCCACCAGCTAGTTGCAACGGCCTGCTCTTCCTGCAAGCAGTGGACAAAACAGGCAGCTGCCAAAGATGTTAGAAGGGAGCATTTCACAACTTTAAATGAGCATGTTCCCTAATTGATCAGCAACATAACATTGAAACAATGTTAACCAGGAGGACTTTAAGTGAGGAGTTCCTGTGCTTGGAGAAAGGGAGAGAATCAAAAAAGGAGAAAAACAAAATGGGGAAGTGAGAAAACAGAAAAGAGAATAAATGGAGAGAGAAATCTGAAATAGGCAACACAAAAGAGAGGGCACTCACTGGTTCTGCACTCAGCTTAAATATACAGCTTTCCCCATAGTAAATATCTCTCAGGTTTCCTTTATCATTACTCATAACCCTTCTGATTCAAAACTGCCACCTCTTAAAAAGATCTGTGCTCTCATTCCTTGGTTCCATCCCTGTACTGTCCTCCTCCCCCACCCTTCAATCTCTCAGTAGTCACTGATCCAAACAGTAGGCATGGCAGATGATAGATTTGTCTACAGAAGATGCAATACTTAGCAATGTAGTACTAGTATGTTCTCGCTTCAGACCTTGACTGGATTAGCACTGATTCCTTGAAACACCAATACAGATAGCAAGGGCAACATATTTTGTTAATGGGCACCACTTGGGGTAGCAGAGGACTCCTTTTATTAGTTAGATAAATCAGGACCTGCTCATTCTGTACTAATGCCAAGTACCTTTTCAGAGTGGTCATTTTGCTGATCTGACCTGATTAGGAGGCTTTTTTTTCTTTCCTTTGTGAAGATAAATCCATTCACTCTACAATTTTAAAAAGTAGCTTATAAAGATATATAAAAGGATATTCTCTGGGCAACAAAGAAAATGTTAAATTAGGCTTTGATGATAGAGCATTTCACTCCAGGTAGATTAGAAAATTGAATTGCAAAGAGCTCATAAAAATTTCCTAGTTCTATTTCACATCTTATTTCACATCACATGCAAAATGCTAGTGCATTGAATTCACATCCAGCATAGATTGACTGCAGTCTGTAGAGATCTGACACTTTCTCATATTTTTCATACATGTGATGAGAAGGAGATTAATTTCAAACCGGAACAGGCGTAGGATGCAACGTGAATGCGGGAACTTTTGTCAAACTGACTAAAACCTGTTTTTGAATATATTTACTTGATTGGCAAATAACCATGATGCCTCTCCCCTGATCCCCTTATTTTTGGTGGATAAACACTCTGGACTACAGGAGAACTTGTTTTTTTGCACCTCAGTGAAAGAGAACTAAGGCACAGTGTTCACAAGGGCTAAATGGATACATGAATAATGAATGAGCCACAAACAATACTGTATAATATGTATAAGGATTTTTTATCACATCTAAGATTAGAATGACATTATGGAGTCTAAATGGCAACACCGAACTGCACAGTGACATTTGGCACCAAAGTGAATGCTTAAAGCTAAAATTTGAACTTTAGCCAAACCATCAAATGCACACATGAATGGACCAATTGCAAGCTTCATTATGGGCTAAATTAACTGCTTTACATTCTCTCCCTGAACTGCAGTTAACAGAAGAGGAAAGTCTTTTTTGTCAGAACTAAAAAGAAAAAAAAATAGCTGTAATATTAGTGACAAGAAGAAGTGCTTTGAATGGCAAGTCTCCAGGCTGTTTAGATGTTAGTCACCTGTTAGGATACATTTTATCTGACTTTACCTTTAAAAATAGTAACACATGTCTTTCATATATTACTTTTGCTTCATTCTGCAGATGGTGGCCTAATCAGTTGTGCTCTCACAATGAGGTCTTGTTGGCATATAAAGCTGAGATGGATTTCTTAGTTTTAGCTGTGAATAAAATGTAAATTAAATTTTAAAAAATCACCATGAAGTGTTTGGGACTTGATCCTGTGCCTATTGAAGTCAATGGGGGATTATCAGACACCTAAAGAGAAACATTATATTTTTCATTAATAAATAGCCTGGTGTAATGACTATCACATGTGGTCATTTTCCCCCATGTATTATTGTTTTGCATGTGTGTGTGTGAATTCTCTTTGATTTTGAATCTGGTTAGCTCAGCCAATATATTTCAGTTTCATTCATCTCTTCCCATCTTATTAAGTGTTATTTCTATGTAGTCTTCATAGACATTAATAATGCATTAGCAGTTTCAATAACAAAGCTAGGTTTCTGAATCAGTAATAAAAACAGATCTGATTAACATGAGTCTTAAATTCAGATCCTCACAATAGCAATAATATGCTATATTTAATATTCTTTTTTGGATACTAGCCTTTGAGATGTCAGTTAAAGTCATCTAAACATTCAGAGCATTAAAAGTTAATTCTTTTAATGAGATAAAGCAAAGATCTGGCAGCTAGAAAGAATTATTTCTTTGGGGTATACTGAGCTTAGTCTGTCTCAAACCTCTTGAAAATGTTAATTGGCACCAAATAAAGAACAATGTCTGAGTTCTTCCTTAGAGACTTTGATTTGGGACAAGTCATTTTGCACGTGAATGGAATGTGTAAGTGTAAAGAGATTTAAATATCTGATTTTAATAGGTTTCATCCGACTGGGAGAGACACTTTTGATTATCTATGACCTATACCAATTATCATGATTCTCCCCGTAGGCCAACCATAATTTTAATAACTAATCAAACTAAGCCTGAAGGTTCTGTAAAATGCCAAATATGTACTTGCACTTTTTCTAGTTACAGAACTAGTACTTGCTACCTGACCTTCTTCCAATTTTCTTTCTTATTCTTGGCCCATTATAATCTTTAACTTTTTAGCAAAGGATTTTTCAAAAATAAAATAAAATGAATTGTTAACTACTATCCCCATTTTGATGATGGCTTCTGAACAAGCAATGGCATGTGTTTTGGAAGCAGCCTTATATTGTGTTTAAAATAATGCTAACTTCAAACTCTGTCTAAATGAAAGAAGATCCGCAGGTGCTGAGCCTCAAAGCATATAAGAATCAGTAGAGTGGGAATTTAATGGTGTAAATTAAGCTACTTCTATGGCAGTAGCCTCATTAAAATCAGCATGTGGTTGATTGTATCAGCCTCACCTTACATGTTAGGTCAGTACCATGTCTTCTCTATTATCATGTATACTGAGGACTTTTTCATTAGCTGTAGGAGCCCAGGAAGTCCCCTGAAATCAGAATAGAGGAGTGCTCTTCCAAGGTGACAGTCAGGCCATCTCATCTAGAGTATCCTGAGGGAACTGAAGTGGGAGACTCTTTTTTTACTCTTCAGAATGGTTTATTCACACCCATGAGCAGCATAAATTATGCCGACATAAGCTGTAGTGTAGACATAGCCTATTATAAATCTGGAGTAACTGAGATCAGAATCTGGCTTGATATCCCCCTCAAAGGTGTAATTGGGGGTTTTCTATCAGCGGTGTTTTGTTACATCTTGACTGATCTCTGAGGTGGGGTTGAAATGTAAAACTCAGCTGGGGGTGGGAAAGTCTGGGGAGCGGGGGAAGAGGTATTTATAGCTTATACCACAAATTAAACAACTCATGTGCATCTTAACAATATCTCTAGACTACTCCTCATTTGTGCCTGTGGAACTAGGAACAGTAGCAGTGAGGAGGACTGATAACTAACTAAACATACTAGGATTATTTTCTTCCATTGTGCTGTTGCTTCATTCCTCTCTAATTTTCTACATTTTCTCCCAGGAGATTGGTTCCCATTCTACTGAGGTGGAGCCCATCCAGACTATATTATCCCCTCTCGCCATAGAAGGTGGACCAATATTCCACAAAACCAAACTTGGCTCTCTAGGCTCTCAGCCTTTTTTATTCTCAATACTGTCTATACTTGCCCCTCCGATCCAAGAAACTTTTCCTCCAGCACAGCCACCAACTTGCCCTTCATGCACAGGAAGTCCCCTCTGGTTTCAGGGAAGAAAGAAAATGTGGCACTTCCATTGCAGGTCACCCCCACTGTTCTAGTGCTCACCATCTTGAAATTGCACATAAAGGTGAACCTAGAAGGAAAGCCTTTCATGCTCCCTCTCCAAACTCCCTCTGAAACCCTCCTGTTGATTGCCTCTGTTCATGCGTCTCAAATTTGTGTTGGACATCCCCTCCATACCTGATCTCTGCCTATGTCTGGACCCCTTTGGGCTGCCTGAGTGACACATAGTGTAGGGAACCTGGCCGTAGCTGCTAATTTAAGAATTCATTCATCCACATTAATTCTCAACACTTGTGTGTGTTCCTTAGGGATCAGAGCGATCTGTATAAATACAAGACAGTCTCTAGGTTGCACCAGCTTAAGTTGAAGTTGAGGTTTGGGGTTGATAGAGAATCGGGGCGCTGTAACTAGCTTCCTGACAACTCCCCTCTACCAAGCAGCTCTTGGCGCAAGAGACAATATGATCTGCAGTAACCCACGTTGCTGTGGGAACTTTTCCAACTTTGTAAGCTCTTTATGCTTTCAGGATCCCATTCTATCCTTACTTACTGCTTCGCCAAATTCCAGGCCCTTTACTCAGCTTAAAAATTGGTGTCCCCTTTTCTCCTCACTCTTCCCTAGCTTCTGTCTCTTCTATATACCTTTCCTCGTTCTGATAGTGCCCTCTTTCACTCTAGCTATCACTGTACCTAGTGCTGTTCTTCCCCTGCTCCTGTCTCTCATCAACTTTCTTCCTCGTGGCAATACAAAACCCAGCACATTTTTATGGCTGGCTTTATCTGAATGATTTCTTGGCCATCTTTTAAACCTCTGTATGTTTCCATTTTTCTGCACTTCATCAAGCTGAAGTATGTCATAGTCCATTCTGCATACTGCTATGGAAAATTGCAACAAAGCTGGGCAGTCCTTTTGCAACACCCGTACTTCCAGAAATGCACGTGACTGCACTCAGAGAACACAGTCCTGGATGGTTTGATTCAATAAAGTCCATAAAGTTTTACAGGTTTCAAATTTGCTCGCACAAGCTCAAATCCATAATTAGTAACACTTCCATCTCAAACCAGTTAGAGACATCTAGGAGCCTAACATTTTTAAATATTAGTATTTGATATTTATGGGTAATTATATGAGTACAATAGCTATTTTTTATTACTGTGTGGCATATCTTGATATGCTGTACCCTGGGTCAGCCTTGGGATGTGGGGAAGAGCCATCCAGAGGGCTTATTTTTCTTCTCCACCATTCTTAACTGACACACAAGAAGAAGGGGCTTACCTAGAGATTTCAGGTGACTATGCTGTCAGCCTCCTCTACTGCCAAAGTGGTGTCTTCAGTTCGTGCTGGGGTACATGAATAGCTGCTCATATTTGAGATTCATTAGTGAAGGACAGTAGGAACCCTGTTGATAAACTGGGGATCTGAGGGATTATCAATCCCCCCCCCCCGCCGCATATTATGAACACTTCCATCCATGGAAGGTCTTATGTTCTTTCTGGTGACTTCTCTCTCTCTCCATTTATCCAGTTATTCACCAATAGAGCCTGTGTCTCCCATCACCCCAGTGTGACTCCATTAAATTCCAAGCAGTTACTTCTAATTTATCCCAATGTGAGAAGGAGGAGTAGCTCCACAGAATCCTCAGAAGAGGGAACCCTCCCCTTCTTTTCCACAGATGCAGAGTGTATTTGCTAGGGGGAGGCAATAAAATAACAAAACATAAATAAGGTATATCATTAACCTATTTATACTTTGGTAGTACCTAGAAATGTTGTCTTTTTTTCCTTCTTTCTTTGCAGTTCTTTATTTTGTTTTCTCTACTTTTGTCCATGTCATTCTGTTGCATTTGGAGCTTAAATATTTTTACAAATATATTTAAAAACACACCCACTGATGAGATCAGCAGCAAATACTCCTTTAATGACTTGTAAATATACAAAGAGACCACCCTAAGAGAGGCTGTGGAATGAGGAACTTGAATTTTGTAAGACTTGACCTAGATCACTGTAGTTAGTCTATTTCCAGACACTTTTTCTCTCTCTCATTTGTCTATAGTTTGCATTCTCTTTAAAATTCACTTTTGCATTCCCTTTTCTTTCATTCAGCTTTCCTCGTCCTTTTTTTATTTTCATATTCCCCATTCCTCCCTTGCTCCCTCTCCTTGCTCTCCAATTGTATACAAACTTTGCTCACCTTTTCTGCTTTCACTGTTCCCTAAATTCTCTCTCCACATTTCTCCATCTCTTCCTCCTCCCACCCCTTAACCCAAGATCCTCATCATTACCTCTCTCCCTTATTTTCAATTTCTTCCTCTGAGGTTCCTCCAGAAAAATCCTCTCCTCCTGTCTCTTCACATCATTTCTCCCCCTCAAGAGGCAGTTCAAATGAAACAGTTCTCTTTCTTCTGCTTTTAGCATATACCAGTACCCTGCAGCTCAGTGGGCTCTTCCTTTGAACTGACTCTTCATTCTATGACAGGAGGCCACATTGGCAGCTCTGCAGGCATCTGGTCAGTGGTGGGAACAGAGCTCTTGGCCATCCTTGTCAATGGTGGCTCCTTCACAAACTTACAAATGTCAGTTACTACACAGTTTGCACTGACGTCCTGTAACTGCTTGAGCCTAGAGAGAGACGGTTGTGGTCATAGTTATTTCCTACCCAAAACCATCAATTTAGTCTATCCCCACCTCATCTTTAGCTCACGAAGCACAGGCAACCACATTATAATTGATGGCTGTGCGGGAGTGTTGGGGAAGAAAAGGGTTCCC
Source organism: Gopherus flavomarginatus (assembly GCF_025201925.1). Lineage (NCBI taxonomy): Eukaryota > Metazoa > Chordata > Testudines > Testudinidae > Gopherus > Gopherus flavomarginatus. The sequence goes on from NC_066626.1 coordinate 66,429,217, forward strand.
AGCTTCTTCCCGTCACCCAGTACAACTGTACTTGGGTAAATCATAGTTTATTCACTGGAGTTAGTTCACCTGGAAGCTGATGAGAGGTTCTCAATATGCACATGTAACCCACTGGTTAGTGTGTGTTATGCCTCCCAGAGACAGTATGTTACCCACTAGTCAGTACGTTCCAGATCCCTCTCTGTGCTGCTCTACAGAGGATACGTGTTGTTACAACTACAGCTAGGGAGTTCTAGCTCAAGCTGCAGCAGCTCATGCTTTCGTTCGAGGTGTCTCTGGTTCACATCCCAGTTGTGTCAGCGAAGGTGGCGGCTGTTACACAGATACTCATCTCTCTGACACTGATCTAAAAGTCCAAATGCATGCCCACAATTAATAATAAGCTTGCTGTATTGTTAAATCAGAGCCAAATCCTGAAGTCTTGGCTTATTATTGCCTGAAGGATGACCTCCAAATTTACTCATTGATTTGAATGTCCAGTCAGCTATCAAAGAAAAGGAAAAAAAGCAGCTTAAAACAATGGTGCATTAAATTTAATGGACCATTAAATTACTGTTTTGTTTGTTTATATTTACTTTTCTTTAATGTACAATGGGGAGTTTTTCTCACTTAGGTAATGGTGATTTAAAATGGCTTTGCTAATTATGATTATAGCTCAATTAGCACTTTACATTAACTAATTTCTTTTGGTACTAAAGACTTTCAGCAAAATGCTTGTACAGTAAAGTGACACTTGGATAGTTTTATAGTACACACAGAGATTCAAGCTGCTCCTTTTTTTTAAATAGTAATAATAATAGATTGCTATTAAAGTGCTGCATTTCCTTACCAACATAATTATTACCAAGAAACTTACCTGATTTCTACAGGATCCAGTACAATAGATGTTTTTGTAACTGTGTTAAAGAGCGTGGCATTATAGAAAGCTGGTGGAAGGTGATATCACCTTCCATTATCTACAGGCTCCAACTGAGACTGAGGCTCCATAACTGTGCCCATATTGAGAAACAGCCCTTGCTCTGGCGAACTGGTTGTACTGAAGTTGCTATGTAGCCATATCTGCCTGTAAACCCATAGCTTTAATGGTGGTTTTGAGTTGTGCATTGTAAAATTATCTTCACAGACTTAGACTGAGAATGCTAAGGTCTAAAAATTTAGAAGTATGAGTAACACATCCAATGCGCACATACACCAATTTTTCTCAGACCTTTGTACATGATGATCCAAAACGTGTCCTCTGCAAAAACACACATGATGTAGGCCCAGATGGGTTAGAAAGATGCAGTGGGTCCAGTTTTGCTCTTATTAGTTATACACCAATAACTCCATTTACTTCAGTAGAGTGGTGCCTGATTTACCTTTGATTAAGCAAGAGGAGAATATGGCTAATGAGACTTGGATTTTTGGTGGAAACTGCTATAACTACATGAAAAGGATGAAGGAAAAGAACCAGAATATGCTGACAAGAATAAACGTCCAAATGTATTATGTATCCTGATGTAATTTACTTTCACATCCGCATATGTACCCTTTCAAGATACTGTAGTAACAGCTGTATTCCCCTGCATTCTAAAAGGCTGTAATAGAGCATGCTGGCCCCTATAATAGAAGGTGTTGCCGAATGGCATATTACTGGAGCTCAGCCTTTTAAGACAAGGTATAATAGTCCTTGGTAGGTTAGTTGGCCTAGTGGTAAGCACACCCATGTATAAGTAGCCAAAACCCAATATGCAAAGAGCTGCCCACAGAATTAGAGGTGGTCTTAGAGATGTGCCATGGGGCGTTGGACTAATAAGCATGTCTGGCTAACACAAATCAATTGATTTTACTTATTAGGACTTCTGTACAGCCACACTACCATACAGATTCTGATGCCCTTTTTTATGTTGAGTAGTATCTTAACATACACATAGTCCCGTTGGTGGGATTTGGTATCAGAATCTGGTCATCAGTGCCTGTCTTTGATACAGAGGTTTAGTTTCAGGGAAAAAAAGTGTGGGAGTTGAGCCTAAATCTGGCATTATCCACAGTATATTCTGGCAATGATTTGCATCAGTTCAGCTTTGTCCAGGTGTGCCCAGTGATGATTGTATCTCCTTTTTTGTCAGTGACTAGAGGACGCTGAAAAACCCTATTAATTTTATGTAAGATATGCTTACCACAGAATTTGTACTATTCTATTGTACTTTCCTATATTACTGGAGGGAACATATTAAATAAGGAAGTTTCTAATTGCAAATCATTATTTTAAATAATTATCTAAGGTAATTGACCTTTTAATAACTGCCTATCATGTATTCCTTTTAAACAAAGACAGTTCATTTCTCTTAGTGGCATATCAGAAGCTTTGCAAACTTCGTAACACGTTGTCAGTGTCTGGGTGCATGTTATGGTTTTTACATGCTTTCTAGTATATAAGTTTTTCAGCATAGTTTCCAGTGTTCAAGTCTAACCATGAAGGCATGTGTGCTACTTCACCCTGAAATTGGCCCTGCATACTATCGCCTGCAGCGTAACCGAAGGTGTCATAAACAGATAGTTAAGGGTTAATGTCTCTTTTACCTGTAAAGGGTTAAGAAGCTCAGTAAACCTGGCTGACACCTGACCAGAGGACCAATAGGGGGACAAGAGACTTTCAAATCTTGGTGGAGGGAAGTCTTTGTTTGTGCTCTTTGTTTTTTTCGGTTGTTGTTCACTCTTGGGACTAAGAGGGACCAGACGTACATCCAGGCTCTCCAAATCTTTCTAAATCAGTCTCATGTTTCAGACTTGTAAGTAATCAGCCAGGCAAGGCGTGTTAGTCTTATGTTTGTTTTCTCAACTTGTAAATGTTTCTTTTTGCTGGAAGGATTTTTTCCTCTGTTTGCTGTAACTTTGAATCTAAGGCTAGAGGGGGTTTCCTCTGGACTATATGAATCTGAGTACCCTGTAAAGTATTTTCCATCCTGATTTTACAAAATGATTTTTACCTTTTCTTTCTTTAATTAAAAGCTTTCTTTTTTAAGAACCTGATTGATTTTTCCTTGTTTTAAGATCCAGGGGGATTGGGTCTGGACTCACCAGGGATTGGTGGGGGAAAAGGAGGGGGGATGATTAATTCCTCCTTGTTTTAAGATCCAAGGGGTTTGGATCTGTGTTCACCAGGGAATTGGTGAAGCCTCTCAAGGCAACCCAGGGAGGGGAAAGTTTTGGGGGGACAGGGAGTGCGCCAGACACTGAATTTCTGGCTGGTGGTAGTGTTACCAGATCTAAGCTAGTAATTAAGCTTAGAAGTGTTCATGCAGGTCCCCACATTTGTACTCTAAAGTTCAAAGTGGGGGAAAAAACCTTGACAGAAGGCAAGAAATATTTTGATTATCTATGGAGACTATCCTTAATCTTGTTTTATATTAGAGGTAAAGGTTTGCTGCTTATGCAAGTTGTTTTGGTGAATGCTATTTTAAAAGTGCTTTTGGTGAGTTAAACTGCCTCACATGATGATCACTCTGAAAACAATTAAACTTGTGAATGATCTTTCATTTAACCTAAAAAGATGCATATTTCCATATTTTCACTATGGGGCTTGAAATATCTTGTGTTTTTTTTTCATTTCTGTGCAAGTGGCAGTCTCTCTTGGATTACTTTTTTTTCAAATTTTCAGCTGCCTGTGAGGGCTCCCTTGGCCTGCTCATCCTGCAGTTGTGAATATTCTTGGCCCTGAGAAACAAAGCTTTTAGTTTCACTATTTTAACCCCCCCCCCTTTCAACTTTGATACCTGTAACAAGTTGGAATCTCTGCAGATTTATTGCATTCTACGCTTTCGTGGCACCTTCCATCCAACAGAAGCAGCATTATTTGATTAAAGTGAAATGTTTAACTATGAGAACTCCAGATTAAAGTGAAATTTTGTTATTAAAGTTGTGTTGTCTCTCAAAACTAAGGAGGAGGAGGTTTCCTTATACCCAGTAACCCAGTGGTTAGAACACTCAAGCAGGATGGGGGAAACCCAGATTCAAGTCCCCCCTTTGCTTAATTCAGAGCAAGAACTTGAACCCAGGTCCCATACCTCCTTGCTGACTGTGATTAGGGAAGTCTCTGTGAGCCCTGTGTGTGCTGTAAAACTTGTGTGAAATGGAGAATCCCCAAAGAGTGGGCACTCAAGCAGTCACACTGTACTTGCACTTAAGGTTGGTACTATGCCTTGAATCCATAATTCATTGTGTATAAGCTTGATGGCTGAAATGTACTGGCCCTTTATTGCAAATTCATTGTCTAATTGAGATTTAACATTATCAGTCATATATCTTTTTTGTAAATTATAATCAAGTCATGTTACTTCTATAGCACAGGGGATGTTGGACAGTGATTTAAATGTGTGCAACACAATATAATCTGAGAAGGCATCAATTAAATATACTGGTGTCTAGTGTAAGAATCTGAACTAAGTAGGATGCAAGGAGAGCTGAGAATGGTCCAAAGTGGCTGAAGGAACTGAGAAAGTAGATTAGAATGTCAAGGAAAGGAGAATAGAATGGATCATGCTTCTGTTGGTTAGCTTTTTATTAACGCCATTGTAGGAGCTGAGATGGGATGGTAGCTGTGAAGGGGATTTTGTAGGCCCAAGAGTCCTTGATACCAAAATGTGGCTCCAGACTGTGGGAGCTGAGAGGCAGAGGAGCATATATTCATAGTGTACCCATTTGGTAGGACTAGTACATTCCCTTCTACTGTGGACTTGTGTTGGTTTCTTACATATGCCAATGTGTTGGTTTCTTACATATGCCATATGCCAGCACCATCGCTTCTCCTTTTTTGGCTTCTTACAGCTGATCACTCCTACTTACAGATGTTTTTGGATTTAAAAATATGCTTTCTAGCCTATAGTAAACAGTAGAAGGAATTTCAGTAGACAGAAAAGCTGTGATTAATGGACAGAGTTTCACCATGGCTCCAGAGAGCTTATCTGTTATTCTGTATTATAAAATTTAAGCTGTAACAACTCTTTGGATACCTCCAAGTTGATGGTTGTTATTTTGTTGTCCAGCGTGGTTAAATAGACCTTTATGGCAAGGGCAGGAATAAAAGCCAGAGTTTGCAGTTCAAAAGTATAATCCTTTGCCAATTGAGTTACGTTACCACTACAGAGCATATGGAACACATTTGAGCAGGTTTGGGTATATCCACAAGAGGGTAATTTAATTGAGAGGGCATGTGTTCCCACAATGCCTCTTACCCATATTCCTTCTTGCCTGCCAGCATATTATCAAAATAAATGTTTAATAAATAAAAAGAGAAAATAAAAGGAAGCAATGCTTAAATAACTGTAGTTTTTCAACACTGGTGGAAACGTGAGCATGTATTATTCTCACCTTCACACGATATGCAGAGTCCAAACTCACCTCTTTCCTGGAATTTTTTTTAAACACAGAAATTAACTGTAAGATAAATTTCAGCTCAAGTTTTCTGTTGAGGATTGGCTCCTCCTAGAGTTAGTTTTTCTCTCTCTCTCTCTCCTGCTTAGCTCACACCTTAGATCTTCTGTTTCTACAGGACAGCTCCCGCATTCCTTACATATGAATGGAATAATAACCTCAGTGAGTCAGCAAACTCCATACAACATTTCTGAACAGTCTCAATAGCTGCTGAGAGGGTGGGGTGCTTCAGGCAAGAAACAGAGATTGACATCAAATTTCTTTATTTTCATCTCTAATCAGTGGCAGTTTAGTAATCTTTGTACAAAATATGCCTTGTAAAGTATCATTTGACCAGCAAGTTATTAGTTCTCAATAATATCATGGTGAAATGTGTGTAGCAACATTATATGTAAAGTTATGAACATAAGCAGAGATCATGACTGAAGTCTGTTTACCTGTCAAATCCGGGGAGTGGGTGCGCCTGTTTCTCAAAGATAAAGAACAAATTGATGCCTCTGGCCAAGTGTCACCAAAGCTTATGGGCATCAACTACCAAGTGGCCATTCTTTGACAAGGAAAGGGGGTAGGATCAAACAGATCTATATAGAATCATAGAATATTAGGATTGGAAGAGACCTCAGGAGGTCATCTAGTCCAATCCCCTGCTCAAAGCAGGACCAACTCCAATTAAGTCATCCCAGCCAAGGCTTTGTCAAGCCAGGCTTTAAAAACCTGTAAGGATGGAGATTCCACCACCTCCCTAGGTAACCCATTCCAGTGCTTCACCACCCTCCTAGTGAAATAGTGTTTCCTAATATCCAACCTAGACTTCCCCCACTGTAACTTGAGACCATTGCTTCTTGTTCTATCATCTGACACCACTGAAAACAGCGGAGCTCCATCCTCTTTGAAACCTCCCTTCAGGTAGTTGAAGGCTGCTATCAAATCCCCCCTCACTCTTTTCTCTTCTGCAGACTAAATAACCCCAGTTCCCTAAGCCTCTCCTCATAAGTCATGTGCCCCAGCCCCCTAATCATTTTTGTTGCCCTTCACTGGATTCTCTCCAATTTGTCCACATCCCTTCTGTAGTGGGGGGACCAAAACTGGACGCAGTACTCCAGGTGTGGCCTCACCAGTGTCGAATACAGGGGAACAATCACTTCCCTTGATCTGCTGGCAATGTTCCTACAAATACACCCCAATATGCCATTGGCCTTCTTGGCAACAAGGGCACACTGCTGATTCATATCCAGCTTCTCGTCCACTGTAATCCCCAGGTCCTTTTCTGCAGACCTGCTGCTTAGACAGTCAATCCCCAGCCTGTAACAGTGCATGGGATTCTTTCTTCCTAAGTGCAGGACTCTGCACTTGTCCTTGTTGAACTTAATCAGATTTATTTTGGCCCAATCCTCCAATTTGTCTAGGTCACTCTGGACCATATCCTTACCCTCCAGCATATCTACCTCTCCCCCCAGCTTAGTGTCTTAGTGAACAACAGCATGAAACCTCTTCCCCTCCAGAATCCATGTCTCCTTTCTCTCCTCTGGACAGAAATTTATTAGAGGTCACTCTTAGAAAAAATCATTGCAAAGTGTGACTGAACTATAAAAGTGAAGGACAAAAACACACCAAGTTCTCTCTCCCTGCCTGTCTCTCTTGTCGCCTAACAAGACAAAAGAAACAGTAGTTGTACTTTGGGAGTAGATCCTGGGCTGAGAGTTTGGTCAGCAATTTTACTGGAAACATGTGGTAATGGACTTCACCTTAAATCAAGTTAGTTTAAGTTTAGAAAACATTTTATCTTTTATTTTTCTTGTAACCATTTTTTATTTTGATGCCTCATTACATGTACTCACTTAACCAACTATCTCTGTAAGTAAATAAACTTATTTTATTTTTTAATCCAGTGTTATGAATTGTTTGGATAATTCCAACACCCTGCCCCAACTCTGAACCCCTTCCTGCACCCAACCCCTCATCTGTGGCCCCACCCCAGAGCCCAAATCCCCTACCCCATCCCAGTGAAAGTGAGGGAGGGTGTGGGAGAGTGAGCGATGGAGGGAGGGGCCGCGGAGAAGCGGCAGGGCATTGGGGAAGGGGTATTTGGATTAGTGCAATTTAGAAAGTTGGCAACCCTACAGCAACAAAGCATTGTGAGGCACCTCAGACTGCAAGGTAGGTGGTGACACAGCCCCTCACTTGTCTGGATTGCACCCCGCAATGTCATACATACACTTGTCCTGGTCTGGTGTGAAGGATGATTAGAGATCAAGCATGCCCTGCTCTCACCCAGCAGCAGTGGTTCCTGTCCTGCAGGGCTGGGCCCAGCTCCCTACTCCAGGCATTGTAATCTGATGGACTGGGTCACAAGGCCACTCAAATTTGGCTCAGTCACCCTTCCATGATGGGGCAATGTCCAGAATACTTTTGGGTGAGTCCAGATTGGACTTTACTCTCCAGTTTCTCCTCCTCACTGATTCAGAATTAGGGTTCTAGTGCCAGAGTGGAAGGTGCTGCTGCAGGTGATCGGTGAGTGCACCTACTGAATCAGGAAGCATGGTAATGCTGTCCCTTCTTCCCAACATGTTAATGCTGTCCCTTCTTCTATAACTCAGGATTTTGTCTTTTATTTCTCCATAATGGAATCAGTTGAGGTCTGAGGTCAAAACATTTCTGTCAGTTAACATGGCGGCAACTAAGAGACTACAACCAGGATTATAATATCTAGGAAATAAAACCAAGCAAATACTGTCTAGGAGTTTGACTTTATATTTTCTGTTTTTTATTAAGTTTGTGTCACATATTAATGATTTCTGCTTAGCTTTTCAATTTAGTTTATATATAAACATAAAAATATGGAAGTATTACATTTTTTAGTACAGTCTTGGCTACTATGATAAAGTAGAATCTTCTGACACTTTTGCTGCTTTCAAATATGCACAGAGATACAAAATATAGTGCAGTACAAATGCATTATTAACACTCCATACAGTACCTCTTTTACTATGATCTATTTCCTGCTCTACTGGCCTTTAAATCCTTTGAAGATCTACATGGTTTTCTTTTTGTCAAGCTCTCCAGAGAGGTTGTATAAAGGATAAGTGCTGATTTATACGCTGCTTTAGTCATACTGTGAGAGTTTGTTTGTTATACAATAGCTAGCATTCACCCAGTTTGGGTATTATATTGAAAGTACAATTCCTTAAACATGGAAAGTACTATAAAATTACTAATTATTATTTCCCCCCACCCCTGTGTGTCTATGTATTGGCTGACTTGTACATCCAGTTGTGCAACCTCAGTTTTTTAAAAAATGAATCAAGACCCGTGGTGCTTCATTTTGTAGGACCTCATTAATCAAGATAGAATTTGTACATTTATAACTACTTGCTTGTTTGTAGAAATGTAAGCAATAAAGTAATGCAATATATCAAGTGTTTATGTACTTTAAACTCAAATAGCATATCATGTAATATACGAGTGGAAGTTTGTCAATGTTGTCTTGGGTTCTTTGCTGAAGGGTAATGGGCAGATCTTCAGCTGGTGTGTACTGTCATAGTTCCACTGACTTCAATGGAGCTATAAGAATGTATGCTAGTTGAGGATCTGCACCCTAGTGTTTGACTATTTATGATATATTGCGTGTAGCTGGATGGAAATGCAGTGAAAGACATCAATGCAAAAAAAGTCACAAGAAGAAGTGGGACCTTTAGAAGGAGCAGCCTGGCCATGTTTGTAATAGCATAAGGATGTATGACATGGCACATTATATTTAGGTTTCAGTAATAAGTGATTTATTATAGTTGAATTGCTATTGAAAAGAACTCAGATTTCATTCTGCAGTAGAACTTTAACCTACACTGGCCTGAATGAGACACTAATAGTTTTAATGATATGACAGAAGTCCAATAGATGGACAGCAATGCATATAGACCAAAGTTTTGGATAACCGCAACATAAACTCTCATAATATAAGCATGTATGTAAGCCAGTTGAAAAATATGAACTTTTTGCTTCTTTCTGCATATCTCATAGGCCCCCCAGTGCAGAAACATTGTCAGGAATGCTTCCCTTGATTCTTTGCAGGATTTTACAGACACTGTTGAGGACCCCAAGGGGAAAAGTACTTTCCAATATCTCTATTGTATATACCAGAAAATACCAAGCAGCATTTCATTGCACTACTGCATATTACAAAATTCAAAAAATATTTCTCTATTCCTCAGTTACATATCATTATTGCCTTTAGCAATATGCCAATGGTTGCAATATAAAATGAAAATGTATGATTGCTGTGGGGAAGTTTTTTATATCAATTCAGATATACTAAATTGCCCAGATATGAGAGGTGTAATGTGTACTTCTGCCCAAATGCTTACAAAATATACTATGATTATGGTCAGTAAATGCCATTCTGCAAAGCTAATTCATTTAGAATAGTTTGGAAGAAAAGCAATAACAGAGGATTATTGAACTTCTATAAAAAGATGGACTCTCGAAGAAATTTATGTTAACTGAGTGAATGCTGGCAATTTTGAATACCTCTGACGATTGTCTTGTCACTTTGGATGATGATATGTGAAATAAATAAGAATGCTTGTAATATGATGGGTGTTTGATTTATGCTACATTCAGATGTGTGCATCAGTCACTTTCAGTAAGTGGAGGCTGGGCTCTCTTGGGATTTTCATGGCAGTGAAGGATATCTGACATATAGCTCATTGTTTTGCGCATCAGGTTCTCTGTTGCTGCTTTCAGATTCACTGGCAAGAATCCTCTTAGGATAGTCCATCATCATAATAACAAATGACTAGATAAGGAAGACAAAGACAATTTGTAGCTTCATCCCACCTCACAAGACAATGCCTAAAATTAAAATGCTGAATCAATAAGTTAAATAGAATTATTTTGCAGGATGTGTATGTGATTTTTATATATGCCTGCCTGTGTATGTGAATATAAAACAAAATGAGAATATGTACACTCAGTTCTTCACCCCTGAAAAGTGGTATAAACCCACATGCCCTGGCAAAACAACATTAGAATATGAACACCAGCCTTTTGTTTGGGGTTCACATCTTTTCAGTATTGCATGTGGGATCAATGCTGTATGCGAATTCTCCTTAAATCTTTCTCTGGTCTGGTGAACTATTTATGCCGCCTAGAAAACTATGCAGCAAATTAAACCATTTTTTATTTTCAAAGGGAATTAGATGCCTAGGCATTTTTGAAGCTCCAACTAGGCATATTTAGGGACCTAAATGCATTTAAAAATCTCACCCAAACTGTCCTTAGCATATTCTTCCTTAAGGTGTTGATGGCCATTTGTTTCAATACCAAAACAGTATACCGGTGGCTGGTTTGTAACATCTCCCACAATGTGACTAGATACTAGAAAACTTGTCACCATTCCTGTAGGTTCGATTATCACTGTGCGCATGTACCTCTTACACCAGAATAATACAGCTCATCCATAATTGTGAGCAGTAAAATTATTGGTTAATAATGAAAAGAAAATGCACTGAGGAAAAAAGCAGTTCACTTATTTGAAATGTAAGAAATATTTGTTTTCTGGATGAAATCACTTTATGATGATGCTTCAAAGGTGAATAGAGTGCATCAAGTAAAATCTGGTTTCATTGTATTAGGTTTTAGTAATAAAAGAGTTTAGTGCAGTAAATATTTATTTGACTTCTGTGTTGTGTAATGTAGAGACTTACTGTACAGAGTGATCAGTTCAAAGAAACACTCAAGGATTTTTACAAAGACTTTATGATGAGAGAAATTTCAATACAGAATTTATATTTACCAACTATAGCAAGTTAAATATTGAAAGTATCAATTTTCAAGTATATATATATAGAGAGTAAATCAAGCCAGGCTACTCACAGATAGAACACACTAGGCTTGATTCATCAAAGGAGTAGGAAGGAAATATTTTTAGTAACGTTTCTAGTCTGTAAAATTTTGAGTTAGCTACCTACTTACCACTAGGGGCCAAATCTTCAGGTCAAGCTCTTCAGACACTATTGGTGAAGTATGACTGGAGATCTTGCACTGTCACTCTCTTTGAACTGTACATGCTCTTTGGATATTGGGAAACCTTTAGTCTCCACTGTCATCTTTCACAAGTAGTAAATTCTTTCTCACTTGCACAGATATTAAAAGTATATGAAATTAGATTTTATTAGTAAAGATACAATTCTGTCACAGAGGTCATAGATTCTGTGACTTTCCGGGACCTCTGACATTAGTTCTGGGGCAGGGCTGGAGCAGTTATCAGTCCCAGAGCCACCAGACCAGTGCCCTGGGGCTGGAGCAGCGGTGGTTAGCCCCTGCCGCAGTAGCAGCAATAGGACAGGAGCAGTTGCAAGCCCCTATCAGTGCTCTATTTGTCCCCCCTTAGTAAAAGTCAGGGATGGGTTGTAGGCGTCAGTGAATTTTTGTTTATTGCCCATGACCTGTTTCAAGTTTCAAAATTCCAAAATCAATTTTTTCAAAAGGAAATAAAAATAAAAATATTCACTTGTCTGGGGGAATTTTCATTAAAAAAATAAACAAAATGTTTCCAACAAGCTCTAGTGCTAAGTGCTTAACAGGAGGATAAAAAGGACACACTCACTATTAGAGCTGCAGTGAAAAGATGGCAGGAAACAAGAGTGTAGAAATAGGAGGAAGGAAGGATAAGCATTATAAAGTTGAGGTCCTGTGACTACTTAGGGTTAAATGCACAGCTTGATGGTTTAGTTTGGCTTATGTAATTACATGCACAATTTTTCAATATTTGCATAGTTTGTACACAAATGGTGACACATAGGGACACAGGCAAAATGATCAGTTAGATGCCGAATTTTAATACAGGTTATATCTACAGTTGGAGCTAGGGATGTGAGTCCCAGCTTGCATACACATACTCACGCTAGCTCTTAATCAAATTAATGTGCTAAAATTAATAGTGTAGCCAGGGTAGCCACCCATGTTACCCAGGCTACATTACAGTACCGGGTTTTTTCATAGATTCCAAAGTGAGAAGGAAACATGGTGATCATCTAATCTGACCTCCTGTATAACACAGGGCATAGAACTTCTCCAAAATAATTCCTAGAAAATACCTTTTATAAAAACATCTGATCTTGATTTAAAAATTCAGTGATGAAGAAATTTACCGCAACTCTTGGTAAGTTGTTCCAGAGGTTAACTACGCTCACTGAAAAATGTGTTCCTTATTTCCAATCTGAATTTGTCTAGCCTCAACTTTTGTTCTCTAGCTCAATGAGAGCTAACAGATTATGTCTAACTCAAGCTCAGAACCACTTATCCTAGCTCCAAGTGTAGATGTAGCCTAAAAGTCAGAGGAAGTTGGTCACCGAATGCCCCTTTGTGCCTTTGAAAATCTTTCCCCTAAATGAACACATAACTAATTCCAGCAATGTTAGGAATTACTGTTTATCAGTGTTCCCACAACAGTTCATCTACATGAAAGAAGCACATATATAAACAGGCTAACTTGATATTTATTCAGTACTCTAAATCAAATGAAATTCTGTTTTTAAAAAAATAAATAAAGGCCAGAGAGACTGCTTAGTTGTCTGTGTCAGGTTTTGAATTTCTAAGAACCCTAGCATCAACATTACTTATTCTAGCAAAGCTGAGTCATTCTTCTGATCTTGATGAATCAAGAGAGTGATGTAGTTTACTGTGTGTGGGTCTTTCAGATGAAACTTTAAAACCCACGGTCCTCCTTTTCTGCATTTTGGTAGAGTCACAGTTAAACTTAGGAGAAATTCTGACCAAGGATACATTCTCCACTTTTGTTCGGTGTGCTGAGCTCCATTTGGATGCAACTCTAACATCAAAGAAGTGGTTGTAATTCCATGGTGCTTTTTGTATAGTATATGGTCCTGACCCTTCTTCGGGACATCATTTGGTCAGACTGAAAAGTGCTCTGTAGATATTCAGTAACGTATTACATTTTACATATTTTTTTTAATGACTTACTACAGGTAAGTCACTGTTACACTGTCTGAATGTTATTCATAGAAGATTAGGGTTGGAAGAGACCTCAGGAGGTCATCTAGTTCAACCTCCTGCTCAAAGCAAGGCCAACCCCAACTAAATCATCCCAGCCAAGCCTTAAAAAGCTCCAAGGATAGAGATTCTACCACCTCCCTAGGTAACCCATTCCAGTGCTTCACCAGTCTCCTAGTGAAATAGTTTTTCCTAATATCCAGCCTAGACCTCCGCCACTGCAACCTGAGACCATTGCTCTTTGTTCTGTCATCTGCCACCACTTTGAACAGCCTCATTCCATCGTCTTTGGAACTCCCCTTCAGGTATTTGAACGCTGCTGTCAAATCCCCCCATCACTCTTCTCTTCTGCAGACTAAATAACCCCAGTTCCCTCAGCCTCTCCTCATAAGTTGTGAGCCTCTCTATTCATCCATTTCTATTTCACAAATTAGGAATTCCATTTATTTGTTGAAATGTGACAAAGCTGCTTATTATCCTTCGTAAGTTTGGTATATGACACTAAAATGTAGAAAATTCTGTTGCCTGGGAAAAGTAGACACTGGGGCTTCCATCTGGGGATGATTAGTGATGATTCTGGCTGCTCAAGAGTAGGATGGTTTAATACTCATTTCCAGGGACAGCCAGGAATGGTTAGACAGCCTGAAAAATATAGAGAAATATTTGGGGGTTATTGGTGGGGAGGTTGTGTGGGCCATTGCCAAGGTTTGTGGTGGAAGGTGAAAAAGTATCATCAGTCTGGAGACTGTCTGCAATACTCTTAAAGTTATTGTATTTGGCCGTGTGTGGTTTGGATTGGAATTCTACTTGTATTCCACCCTCAGTTCTCATCCGTGGTATCCAAATGTGGTCTTGGAACGTAAATGAGTTTGGTGCACTCGGTGTTAGTGGCAATTTTAGAATATCATTACAACATGTCCCTTTAAAGTGGTTAAATGAATGTTTTGTGATTTAGTGTCCCTCATAGACAAGAGCCAGGACTCTGGTTTAATAAGCACAGAGGAAATCATTCACTTGGGATGATGGGATGCCCACAGATTGTTAACTCACTGGCTTTATAACGTGTAGACTGAGAGAAAGGATTTATTTAGGCTGCACACTGTGACACACAGGACATGTGTGAATCCTGATTTAGATGAAGCAATCATGGAATGGATTGCTGGCATTGCTACAATACTCCTGAAGGCCAAAACAAGTAAGGAAGGACTTGTTCTACAGAGGGGCAGAAAGGTTTTGGCAGAGGGCAGACATAGTGTCCTAGACAGCTCTTTATTTATTTATTTAGCAGAAGCGTTTGTGTTTTCTACAGCTGCTGCTTATGAAAGGAGCATGTGGTCTTAAAAATGGACAAAATGACAGCTCATTAAGGAGCTGAATTAGAAACCTCTACAAATTTACTGTGACAGGCAGGAAGCTTTTCCTAACTCTGCTCTGGGAGGGAAAAATTCCCCTGGCATAAAACATCATTTTGAGGTCAGAAGGCGAAAAAACCAATACTCACTAGCCAAGGCGAAACAGAAAATCAAATCAGTTTCAGGCTGTGGATTTTGTTTCCCTTTGAAAAGTCATTGAAAATGAGGATCTAATTTGGACTTGCCTTGTGCATATTTCAAAGGCTCACTTTTAAAGCAATTGGGACTTGATAAATTACAAAGTTTAATCTGTGGAGTCACTTCATTTATTATCTAGTTTTGCCAATGAGAAACTAGAAGGTTGGTTTAATTACTTGAATTATGCCAAGCTCAAATCTTCACCCCAAAAATCAAAATCAATTTCTCCAACATCCCCTGGGGAACTAGAAAGAAGAATTTTTATGCCAGTCTGACTAAAATAAATGATATTTAAATACTGAGCATCGTTTTAGTCAGTTGATTACCATAAAATGTCACTCTGTTGTTAGACCAGTGTGAAATATTCAGTTACATAACAAATCCGAGGAGATAATGCAGTCAAGAATCATTAACTCATTTATTTTGATGCCATATTCCATTGTCTGTGAGTTGCACGAGTCACATTTTTTTAAAAATAGGAATGTGCAATCTGTGAACAGAGAAATGGGTAAGGATTATGCATACAGAGTTTGCAGCTGTTTGCACCCAGGAGTGCATATTTTTCAAAATGTGGCCCTACCAGCTGTCAATGATTAATAACCAAGTACAATTAAAATATAATGTGCTCTGAATCAGAAAAGCCTGCATGTTGATGATGGATGAAATTTATCATGATAAGCGCTGATCTTCATAAGTATCCCTCTGTTTGGATGAGAAGGATCCATATCCACTTTGGTGTGAGAATCAGATGGAAAATGTTGCGAGATCTAGCTCACTTCTGATGTTTCTATAAAGTTCTAGGTGTTGGCTAAGATGGCGGTACCATGAGAACAGCTTTTCTTGGGCAATTTCAGTGCTTTTACTTTTGGCTTACGTTGTAATCTGCAGAAGGGCATGATATTTATTAAAAAGCAGAACCCCTTGGATTTATACCACTTGAAATGTTGGCTGGCTTGAGATCTGTCCGGAGGGAGGAGGGAGAATTGAATTAGGAAATACCAAATTAATGAAACTTCCTGTGTTTTTTTTAAACACTATTTACTGCAAATTCTGCTCTCAGTTTAATTACTGTAATCTCAGGGTTTTTGAGGCTGCAAGGGTGAATTTGAGGTTGATTCATATTTTTCTCTCTCAACAGTACTCCACAGAGCTATGTAGCATGAGATGGAAATAGGGCTGATTCAAACAGAAGAAGTTATGAAGTCAAAAGACAAACTACTGAAAAGATTCCCAAAACGAGCAATTAGACTGTTCCAGATTGAGTCAGGAGGAGTTATACATATGCTTTGGCTTTTATACTCCATTAAATAAATAAATCTGCAGATTAGAAGAGATTATACTGGAAAAGTATCATACTGTATGTATAAAATGACCCAACTTGATCATGTAAAAAGTAGTTACTTTTTATAATGAAAACCATACACAAGTTCATGAAAACTTTGAGGAGCATTTTAGTGGAGTTTTTTCAGTCATGTCATCATCATCTTTTTTCATATGGCATTAGCAGTTTTCAGTCGCATCAGATTATTGTTTGTTTATGCTAATGCAGTAAGATAGAAGGATCATAATTCAGGATATATTACAAAAAATTAATCAAAGTACTTACATGATATGACATTAATGTTGTGGAAAGATGAGAGTGCAATAGGACTGTTAGTTGGAATAGAGAGAGAATTTCTGCCATTCCCATTTTATATTCTGTTTACCTGTTGCTACAGCAATGATCAGTTTGAATGGTGGTATGCCCTTGATCCACTTGTGTAGCTTCCATTGACGTCTCTGGAAATTGCTTGTGGGGATCAAGGGTAATTGTATCTAAAGAAGGCCCTCTGCTTATTCCACATAAAAAATGTTCTTTCGCGCTCATAAAGAAAAAATAGCAATGGAGTACAGGAAAGACTGAGTTCCACCAATGTCTGTTCTCCTGCAGTCACAAGAAATCAGACACTTAAGAGCTCCAGCAGAAGGTGAAAAAAAAACCAAGTAGTTCAACTCTGCACATGAACAAAGATCTCTGTATAAGTATTTAATCACAGTTATACTCTGTAATACTGTTAATAGGCAGAAAGTTGTCTTTCCCCCCACCCACTGGAATCCCAGTAACATGGATTCTTTCAGTGCTTCCTGGAACTAACAATGGACCAGATTCTCAGATGCTATCAACTTAGCTTCAGTGGAGCTGTGTTGATTTACATAATCTACAGTCTGAACCAATATATCTAGCAGGGGCGGCACTAGGAGAAGACTTGTGGGGGCTGTAGCCACCCTATAGCTGCGGCTGCCCAACTCTGAAGGCTGAGTGAAGAGAGTGGCAGCTGCTGGCTGGGCACCCAGCTCCAGCAATGGAGAAGTAAGCCTGGACAGGGGTTAGGGATGCCTGAGAGCAGCCCTGACCCACGTCCCCACCCCATAGGGCACGTCGAGGGTCCGAGGCTCCCCACAGTGGTCCAGACTGACTTTCTCCGTCGGCTCCTTTACCCACCCACCCCCACAGTTGCTGCTCCCCAAGCACTGGCAAGGACTTTGCCAATCCTGAAGCTGAGTCATCTGCCTGGGTGTCTTACTGCTCTTACTGCACTGCCCGGCTCTGGCTTCCAGAATCCAATGGGGTCATGTAGAGGGGCCTTGGAGGAGGAGGAGGATGATGACCAGGGGGCAGGACCAGAAAGAGGGGTGGGACCTCGTGGTGAAGGGGGGCTCAGCCCCCCAACAGAAAGAGTCTGGCGACACCCCTGATATCTAGTCAGCATAAATCTGTGCTTTAGTCTTATATTTACCATCAATAAACAAATCTTTGCAACAACGGACATATTTTTACATATAGGGCCATGTCTAGTCTATAAAATTATGTTGACCTACGTTATATCAGCATACAGCTGCCACAGTTATTACATGGCTTGTGCATGTGCGCATTATGCTTCGTGTATTGGTGGTTCATGTCCTTATTAAAGCACTTGTATCGATGCAGAGTGCAGTGCACCACGGGTAGATATCACATTGTGCAACTTGCCACCATCCAGCTTATGGTGTTTGGGGAAGTTTTTGCAATGCCTTATGGGGCTGAAGTGAGTCACGCAGGGGTGACTGGGAGCATGGGGTCAACATCTCTTAACACCTTATTCTCCATTCTATAATTTCATCTGCATCCCATAATATTTTGCACCTTCTGAAAATCTCCACATCCCTCCTCACTGTCTGCCATCTCTGACAGAGGCATGGAATCTCTGTACAGCTCTGAACTATTGTCATGATCATTTCAAGCAGTATTTGCAGAGCCACAAGGGGAGCCCTGAGGAACATGACCATTTCGTGGAGTCTAGCTTGCTGTGGGACATAGAAATAATTCAAGGTTGTTGGTGGCATTCATGGAGCAACTGGGATTGGTGGAGTGCTAGTTCTGGGCCAGAGAAATGAGCACTGACTAGTGGGATCGCATTGTCCTGCAGATTTGGGATGGTGAGCAGTGGCTGCAGAACTTTTGGATGCACAAGGCCACATTACCAGATCTGCATGCCAAACTCGCCCCTGTCCTCCAGCTCATTTGATGCTTCTCAACTGTCAGCGAGACAGAGTGGTGGTTGCAGTGTGAAAACTTGCAACCCAAGTCGGGAATCAACTTAGAGTTGGGAAATCCACCATACAGGCTGTTGTCATGCAAGTGTGCAAGGCCATTAATTGTCTCTACTACTCAGAACTGTGACTCTGGGCAATGTGCCAGACATAGTGGATGGTTTTTCAGCAAGAGGCTTCCTGAACTTCTGTGGGGCAATAGATGGTACTCATATAGTTTAGCACTAGACCACCCCACCACGGAGTCCATCAACTGAAAGGGCTACTTTTCTATCATAATGCAAGCAATGGGGATGCTTTACTGACATCCATGTGAGTGGGTCAGGAAAGGTGCATGATGTGCATATCTTTAAGAACAAAGGACTATTCAGAGAGCTATAAGCCAGGACTTTCTTTCCTGACCAGTGGATTACCATTGGGAATGTTGATATACCAATAGTGATCTTGGAGAACCCAGCTTACCCTTTGCTCCCATGACTCATGAAACTGCACACCAGCCACCTCAACAGCACCAAGGAGTGTTTCAAGTACCGGCTCACCAGGTGCAGAATGTGTCTTTGGTCATTTTGAAGGGTCTCTGGAGTTGTTTACGTAGCAGATTGGACCTCAATGGGTATAGCTACTTGCTGTGTTCTGCATAATATCTGTGAAGCAAAAGGGGAAAAGTTTCTGCCAGAGCGGAGGTCACAGGTGGAGTGGCTCTCTGCTGAATTGGAACAGCCAGATGCAATAGTTATTAGAAGAGCTCAATGCAGAGCTATATAGCTCAGGGAGGTTTTGACAGAACATTTTAATAGTGAGCCAGAGTAGTGTGTGTTGCTGTACTGTGCTCTACCTGGCCTTGCTCTTTTGTAGCCCAGTATGATTCTTGTAGTGATTGCTGTGTCTGTAGGAATAGAACATTGTCAATGCACCGATTAATATTGTCTGTGAATGATGTTATGGGCTCTGACAAAATGAAGCAACAGAAAATTAGTGCATGTCCGACCTGCTCAGCACCATACATTGTGAACTAATAAAGATGAATCTTGAGCTAAAATATAGAATTTTAATTAGGAACCTGAACCAGGAAATTAAAAAAATATTTTAAAACTTAATAAATTAAGAACCTAAGAAGGTCCATTTTTACTACACATACATCAACCATGGCTTTCACAAGTCCATGTATGTGAAGCTATGATTGTCTTTAATGTGCCCCAGAGTGGAGTCGCAGGAGTAGTACAGCAACCACTGACACCACATGAAAAGTTGAAGTAGGGGGGGGCGTAGAAAGGTGCCAATATTGAGTTCTCTACAGGCTACAGAGGGATGTGAACATGGGATTGTTGACCCTGCAGGTCTACGAGAATCTGCGGCATCTTTGTTTGCTGCCTGTTTATGTCCTTATGCATCTCCTCCTTTTCCTGCGTGGACAACTCCTCTCTACACATTCCTTCTGTGTGCTGTCTGCAAGGGTGATTCTCCAGGCCCTGGTCTCATTCTCTGATGCAGCACTGGCTTGCAGGATCTCTTGAAACATGTCCTCCTGAGTCCTCTTCTTTTTCCTCCTTATCTGGCTCAGGTGTTACGCAGATGTGGAGGGGGAGACCCTGAAGGCCACAATGGCAGCAGCTGCAGATATAACACAAAGGTACCATTGTCAGTGCATTCATGACAGAAATTGAAACTTAGAATACTGAACTCTTGATCCCCAAAAGGTGTAAGCACTTTTCCTTGGGAATGGTGCAGCACCATGCTGGCACCACCCATAGTGCATATGGGCCTCGGCAGCGGGGGGAGGGGACGAGAAGAAAGGGGGAAATGAGGAGAAATAGCTCATAGGCATGAGTATATTTAGATAGGGAAATGGAACTGAATATTAGCACCGTTTTCCAGTGGGAGCGGTGATTTTATCTGATACCCCACTCCTGAGGGAAACAGTGGTGGAGAAAGCACAGCTGCTGCTGAATGCTGCTAGCCACCTGGGCTGTATGCTGCTAACCTCTGTACTGCACTGGCGCCTGCTGAAGTAATTGCTGAGTGGCATGGGAAAGTGTCACGGTGGAAGAAATAAGGCAGCCCTCCCCAGAAATCTTTGGCAGAAGATTACAGAGGACCTCCATGAAAGTTTAATCAAGTTCTCTATGGAAGATTCATGGGACATGCCAGTGCACATAAATAAACTGCTCCACGTGTTCCTCTCTGCCTAACTCTAGAGCAGAATGAAAAGCAGACAGCAACTCTACCTCTCTTGGTTGTTTCATTATCTCTTCTAGCACAAGTAAAAAAAAGAGTTAATCAACAGATGTGTCCTGTTACTCTGAGGATTTCAAAGCAAACTCTCTACTTACCAGAGGTTCTTTTTCCTGCATCAGGCTCACCCCATGCTTGACTGCTGGGACTGGCTGGACAGCAAGTGGAGTCAAAAACATGTCCTGGCTTGCTGCACAGCTGGATCCACTGGTCAACTGTTCCCCCATATTTCTCCTCCTCTTTCACTTCTTCCTCCTTGCTGTTCACAGCAGGAGTCTGTGACTTGGACTCCTCTGAAGTATCCATGGCCTTCTTAGGAGTGGTGGCAGAGTCTCCACTGAGGATGGCATGCAGCTCTTAGCAAAAGTGGCAGAGCTGCTGCTCAGCACCAGATCAATTGTTGGCCACCCTTGCCTTCCAGTATGCCTGCCACAGCTCCTTGGCTTTCACATGGAACTGCTGCTGGTCCTTGTTTTAGCCTTTCTCCTGGATCCCCCCGAGCCATCTGCTCATAGATGCCCATGTTTCTATGGCTGGATTGGAGCTGTGCCTGTACAGCTTCTTCTCTTCACAGGCCCAGGAAATCCAATATCTCTTGTGTACTCCAGGGAGGAGTGCATCTACATGATGTAGATGGCATATTCAGCTGGGCAGCTGTACTCACAATGGAGAGCTGCTAGGTGTGCTGGGCAACTAGTAATAGAAATTTGAAACATGTGCAGGGCTTTAAAGAGGAGGGGCAGCTTCCTATCTGCCTGATCCCTGGGCAGTGGAGTTTACAACTGTGATCAGAGCAGTCCATGTGGGGCACTGTGGGACAGCTTCTGGAGGCCAGTACGAGTCAACATACGTAACCCAGTGTCTACACTGACACTGCGTCAACATAACTACATCAACTCTGACCCTGCATCGTCAGGGGCGAAATTTAAGTGTGGACACATCCACAGTTAAGTTGATGTAAGCTGCCTTGAGTCGACCTAACCGTGGAGTGTAGACCTGGCCTAAGTCTATTTCTTACATAGGGTCTTGTGTACTGTTAGTACTGGTAATTCTGTTCTTATGTTTGATTTTAATGAATTGTAGAATAGTTAAAAGGCTCTAGTATGTAAAATCTCATTCCTTCCCCCAAATTATCCTAATTCATTACCTTCTTGCTATGATAGTTTAACTGAGTGTAGGGTTTAAAGCTAATGTTTCTCTTTTTTTTTCTTAATGGTTTTTACTTTCTTTATTGAAAAAGTAATTACCAAATTCCAATACAATAACTGAGAAATTACATTATCTAATAACTCAAATTATCCCATCACCACCATAATAGTAAAAATCATTGGTGCACCAAAAAGAGGATTATGAGACCAGATAAGTTTAAAATTGCTAGTATCGTTATAAAAATGTTAGGATTTCTGTTCTGTCACCATTTAACCTTCTGCAGTGGGAAATTCACTGTTGTGGACAGACGGTCACAACCCTGGGAAATATTGTGGAGTTCACTTCTCTGTTTCAAAATTCTACAAGGGTAAAAAAGACAAATGATACTTCTGTGCACAGGGAATGTATCTAACAGCTTCTGCCTGTATTTGCTGCCTCTCCCACCATCTACCCCTTCTTTAGATTGTACCATTCAGAGATCCTAAAAAGAAAAAAAAATATTTTGCTTTATAGTATAATGCAGGATTCTTTTGAAATTACATCAGTATATGCTATAAAAGAAGGCTTAAGGGTAGGAAAGAACAATGCTGTGTTGATAACTTAATGAGATTATGCAAGATGTATGTTGCAATAGTGATGCAATTTCCCACAATATCCTTGAAAGACATTATGGTATTGAGTTTATGCAGTATTCTGGGCCTGGATTGTATGTAACTTCCTTATGTGGGGGATATGACAAATATTGAAACCCTATGCAGAATTTTTGGGGCCATTGCTTTAAATAAATGGTTTATGTATGATTATGTTCTATTCCATGGGGTAGGTCTACAGTTCCTCCAGGAACTAAAAACGGTATGTGGTTATTAAGGCAAATCAACCAGGTTCTAATCCCCCAGAGAGGTAGCACCTCCCAGAGCGGCTCACATATATTAGTGCAAACTAGATTCTCCAGAGAACAACAGACAAACCTACTTTTGAATAGATAGCCTGACCTGAAACTGATCCAGGGTCTTATTTCTGATCCATGAAAGAGAACCTTTTGTCAAAGGGGGTTCTCCAATCCTTAGGAGACGGATGGAAGGATTGACACACTCCAGAGCCAAGGATGGAGTTGAGGTGACCTCTGGAGAGCTTTTTACCATGCCTGTAGGTTCTTTGATTGTTTTAAATATGTTATCTTTTTGAGGTGCAAGCATTACAGAGAAATGTGCTTTCTTATAAGGAGCTGTGTTGTAACCTGTGACTCATAGAATTTAAGGCTAGAAGGGACCATCATGATCATCTAGTCTGACCTTTTGCACATAGACCACAGAACCTCACCCACCTACTCTTGTAATAGGTCCATAACCTCTGGCTGATTTGCTGAAGTCCTCAAATCTTGATTTAAAGACTTCAAGTAACAGAGAATACACTATTTACTTTATTTCAAACCAGTAAGTGACCCATGCCCCAGGCTGCTGGCAATTACAGCTGTTCACAAGCCTTCAAAGTGAAAGCAACGTTCAGATGCTGGCCTATTTACACAGTTTGGCTTGCTGATTGTATCACAATGTAAGGAGGGAACTCTGCAGCCTGGAAAAAAACCCAGTCAGGAGGGGGAGAGAGACGGCTCTTTACCCAAGAGCAGTAATGGCTGAGGAGTCTGTAGTGTGAAGTGAGTTTCATCAAGGGACCATGGAGGGTAGAGTGACCAGATGTCCCAATTTTATAGGGACAGTCCCGATATTTGAGGCTTTTTCTTATATAGAAGCCTATTACTCCCTACCCCATGTCCCAATTTTTAACACTTGCTGTTTGGTCACCTAATGGAGGGGGAATAAAGGTCCTGTTGCCTGGGAATATGACACATGTTAGTTACTTACTTGAAACAATGAGAAAGTTGACTGCTAAAATGTGTAGCAAAACAAACACATCAGCACTTAGATATTGGATATGTGAGCAATTGATGCTGATACAAGCTTTTGCAAATTGAATGAATAATAAATAACATGGAAAATAGTTACTTCTAATATGCATAGCATTAAAAACAAATCTTCATGTAATACTCACATAATTAGGTAATTTATTGTAATGCATGTTGTATTAATTAAGGCAAATATACTATGGATTGTTTTATTCCCTTCTCCTTCATTTTCAATGGTCATTATTTTGCATTGCAATTTAGTCACTTTCAAGAGAATTTCTGTATGTTTTTGGGTGAACTGGAGACAGCCATTACATTGCTAAAAGGCAGAGTAAAGTACTTGGGTGGTGGAGGGTGAATGGATCTGCATAAGTGTCAGCCCTGTGAAACATTAATTATTCTCCTATACTCCACAGTAGACATAAGAAATTAGAGAGCAATAAAAATGTGTAAGCCTTAAAAAGAGCATCTAGTTCTATAACTAAACTTCTTTTAGATTCAGGGCCAGAGCCAATGCACGTTAAAGTCACCAGGAGTTCTTCCATTGATTCCACTGGGCACAAGATTGAGTCCTTATGAGTATGGTGTAGTAGAACAGGAGCAAATCCATCATCATGTGACTAATAAAATATTTCTTAAATATGGAGGGGATGTGAACACAGCTGTGACTTCACAGGAAATGTGTGGGTCAGTGCCATTTCAGTCAGGTAATTATAGATTATTATTCGTTTTGTTAACAAGTATCTTTTTCTATCATGTAGTATATTGGGGATCCGATCTGATTGGGGCCTGTACGTGCTACCATAACACACGTAATTAGTAATAAATGATGTGGCTCAAGCAGCCAGTTTAGGATGACACACTGTCCAAAATAAATGGCTTCTTTTTGAAGCCAGTCATAATTTAAAATAACAAACCCCTAGAACTTAAGGTGATCAAAAATGGTAAACATTTTCCACAAAAGATATTTACAATTCTTCATGGGGGAAAAAAAACATTATTTTCTGAAGCCTTTGAACAGCTGTATAAACTGGTTGAAAACAGCAAAAAAAGGTAGAAAAAAATTATTGAAATTTCAAAAATTCAAAACATTTCAGTCAGCTATAATTGTCTTTTTTTACATGAAGCTTCTATGCACCAAATCATAGAAGGTACAGGTGGAAAAGACCTACTACATCATCTACTCCATCCCACTTCCCAGGCAAAATAATACTATATATTAATAATATATTTGCTAGTGCACTACTCACTCTGGTTCTAAACATGCCAAGCAATGAGGCTTCCACCATGCCCACAGAGTGAATAGTCACATTTTACTATGAATGTATCTATTGTAAAAGATAGAATTAATCTGTGTTCATTTTAGCATCACATCCATTTTCACTCAGTACAAGTCAGCTGCTTTACTCTTGAAATGTATTCCTTTTGAAACCAGAACCTTATCTTGAGTATCTCAGTATAATTCTGTAACCATGTCTATAAACCCTTGTGCTGCTGTCTTGTCAGCTTTTTCAAGCCAGATAGGTGGCTGGCTCAGTACAGGTCTTGGATGGGAGGCTTCCAACTAACATCCATTAAAGGTCTTGTAGGAGGAAGAGTTAACACATCAAAGTAGATGGCATTCTTTTCTCTCAGTCTGTAGTGAACCAGTGCCTCCATGTCTATTTCATGTGGCAGAGATGTGAAACTTAGGTCCTGACCACATATGGCTATTAAAGATCCTACAGTGCTTTCCACTCAGGTATTAAGATTCTAACCGTGGTGTCCTGGACTACAGGCCAAATTGTATTTTACCCTAACTAGATTATGCTAGCAGCTTCAGTTGGAGGCGGTATTCTTTACTGCTGTTCTTAACCTGCTGTTCAGTATTAAGCAGTTGCTGTGTTTCACCTCAAAATTGAATGGGTTTCAGTGATGGATAAACTGATCCCTGTAAAGCACTTTGAGACAAAAAGCGATGTGAAGGTAGGATTATTCTAAATCTGATATTTAAGTGTAGTAAAAATAAAATTCCCCACATTGTATCTTGCTCTGTATTATACATCCTAAATTAGATTTTCATGTTGTGGATTAACATAACTAGGCAAAATGTATAATTTGTATGAGTTTGTATCCATATAAATGATTATACCGCAGTTTGATTCATTGTTACGTGTCTGCGCATGGATCACTTTTCTATACATTACAATATTTTATATGTGACCTCCTAGCAAAATGTTAACCTGCAGTTTTTAATTACCTTCTTGTTGCCAACAGGAACCGTTATTTGGCTTTTTATTGCAGTCATGAACCTTTACTTGGGCTTGCAGGGCTCGTTCTTATGCTCTATAAGCAGCATTACTGCAGCCTAGGGAGTGGGGTGAGCTTCAGAGCATGAGGTCCAGCTGGAGCCAGGACTTCAAAGCTCTGTCTACACAGCCTTTTTAGAGCACTAGCATGATCCCCAAGAGCCCAAGTCTGTTGACCCAGGCTTGGAGACTCTCGCCTGCAGGCTGTGCAAGCTCATCTTCAGAGACAAAACTGTTCAGCGATATGACTTACAATTATATTGTGACTTGTAAGTACACTGCTCAAGGTTTAAATGGTTGTTAATAATCTGGAGTTTTGCACTGGCCTTTAATTATTCCTCACTTTGCTAGTGATGTAACTTTGAACAATGCAATATACTCGTCGTTTCATCCCATTTTCTCTATTTTCCGCCTCCTTAAAGCCCTATCTTTTTCTGTCCTTCCCCCTCTTCCTTTTGTTGCCTTCACAGTATCAGTGCCCACATCAGTGCCAGTGGTAGAATGAAATTACAATGCTACCACATGCTTCCCTGGAGTTTTTTCTTAGTTAATGCCAGAAGTGTGTTTCTATTCAGCTGTGCAAGGTCATTCAGAGCTGCTGCTTATTTTAGTGGTAAAATACAGCAAAGTACTGTGTCACTCTTTGCCTAGTATATCTGTTAGGAAAAATGTCATTTACTATATGCATTGCAGTTCACAACTGGCCAGCAATAATATCTGAAATAAGCAGCAAACTATATGTTGTCAGCGTTAAAGTGAAGAAAATGGCAACACCTTTGAATCAAAGATATTGCAAACATATGAGCCTTTCCCTAGAGAAATATCTATCCAAGTGTTCTAAAATGGATTGGAAAAGGACTGTAAAGAGAGAGTTCAGTTTGGAACATTCTGTAATGAACATAGTTTGCCCAACTGTAGAGCATTGTGCTACGTGTCTAAGAGGCAAACCAAACTCTTCTATTGTAATTACATTGTAAAATATTATAGATCAATTTAACGCCTGGTGTAACTCTTTTCACTGTAATGGCTTCATGTATTTCACACCAAATCTCAAACAGGTATGCTTTTCTTAAACTTCCACAGAACATATTATGGTGATTGTTATTTCAGTATAATACTAGCTTGCTAAATTGAAGGAATATTGGTTAGAATCAAACAGAGAAACTTCACTTGATATGGTTCATTACACATAGAAGACTAAGGCAAAACAATTGACCATGCAATTTACATGAATCTAGATTGATATGAACAATATCATTCCAAGTAAGATAAGATTTTGCCATCAAGAACATTTATAACTTTATTAGGTGCTTCGAACAATAGGTATCTGAAAGTATTTGAAATGTGTTTGTTCATTTCAGTGTCTGCTCTGAGTGTCAACATCGTTAGCAATCTATTTTGCAGGTAAAGGCTTCGTGAAGACAAAAGCCTATCCTTCAAATCCCCAGAGGCATGAAAAATGAGAAACCTCTGGGATTTACAGAGATGCCAGGGCCCACTGTTTAAGTGCCTGATGTACATTGGCTTCCATTCACTTCAGTGGGTGTCAGAATAGGCCCTAATAGTAAAATCTGCCCCTTGGTGATTATTTTTTGAACCTAACTTTACCTAAAACTTTTTGATCCTTACATAATGGATGTTGTTGTTGTTCCATCATGGGTAGACTATGACTAACATCCCTGCTTTTATATGAGAATTGGGGAAAATAAAAACATAAAGAGCCATTTTTCCTGAGATGGCTGGATGAAAACATCCACAAAAATGCACTTGTTTTTCAGTTGAAGCCCTTGTTTCTTCACCCAGATAATTATGTCCTTCTCTACTATCCTGCATTGATGCCTATTTACATGTACCCACATAGTTCTGTGGGACCCACCTTTTGAAAATTTGGTCTTAAATGAACAAGAATGAATTTTTTAGAACAAGTGTCTGATAACAAATGTTGACTGATTACACCATACATTTTGTTTTGTTGTTTTTATTTATTTGTGTTGTGGTAGCACCCAGATGGACCAAACAAGACTGGATCCCATTGTGCTAAATCCTGTGTACACACACAGAGAAAGAGATGGTCCCCGACTGAAAGGATTTACAATTTAAATAGGCAAGGCATACCAAGTGTGAGAGGGAAAACTGAGGTTTGGAGAGCTGAAGTGACTTGCCTGAGATCACCTGTGTCCTAGACTGTGCCTATAGCCAGTTCGGCCTGTATTTGGTAATCTTCCAGATTGTTTATTGATCAGTGAAGCTTAAACCCGTTGCTTTACTAGGAAACCCTTTTTTGTTTCTCTTAACATCAGATTTAGTCATTTATTTGTTTACTGTTGAACATTTTACCACTTAGCACCTGGGTTTTTATTTAGTTAACAGTTCTGATCTCTTGATCAAGTTTTTGTTTTAAAGATTTTCCTTGTAACAGATGTATATCAATGAGCCCAAAGTGAATAGCCATGGTTTATACTTTAGAATACAAAAATATTTGATTTTCTTCTTGTAATGGGGAGAACTGTTAAAAATAAGCTAGATGAATGGGGAAATCTTAGGACAGATTAATCCAGTATCAGCGAGTAAGACTGAAAACTGGGATTTTCAAAAGCACTCACTATTGGCCTGACTGTGCTCACATTGATACCATTAACTGCGTTTGAATAGAGACTGGGAGTGGCTGGGTCATTATACATATTGAATCTATTTCCCCATGTTAAGTATCCTCACACTTTCTTGTCAACTGTCTAAAATGGGCCATTTCGATTATCACTACAAAAGCTTTTTTTTCTCCTGCTGATAATAGTTGATCTTAATTAATTAGCCTCTTATAGTTGGTATGACTACTTCCACCTTTTCATGTTCTCTGTATGCATATCTATTTCTTACTGTATGTTCCATTCTATGCATCTGATGAAGTGGGCTGTAGCCCACGAAAGCTTATGCTCAAATAAATTTGTTAGTCTATAAGGTGCCACAAGTATTCCTGTTCTTATTGAAGTCAGTAGGAATTTTACCATTGACTGCAATGGGAGTTACGACAATGCACTTTTGTCCAGTGTTGCCACTTTTTCAATTTTATCACAAGTTTCACAATATTTGGTGGGTTTTTTTACCTTAAAATTCTGGTTCCTGTAGTCTTGTTACTTAATGAGAATATCAGTTTTTAGAGAGAATCCAGTCTCATAATTTTTAAACCAATTTTGTGATGTTTTGAAGCCTGATCTTTTATTTTATTTTATTTTTGAATGTTTGGAGTTACAGTACTGAAAATCCCACCTACAAATTTCATCATCAATTAGTTCTCTGTTGGGCTTCCCAAAGAGGGATGTTTTGACTAACCAGGAAACGGAAGATGTTTCACACAGCTCTGCCTGTAGTACTGACACATTCACCATGGAAGAAAGGAATTTTGAGGGTGCTTTCGGACTGAAGATGGCCTGAACCAAAGCCAGGGCTCTGAGCAGAGATTTTGGGTAATGCACTCTACACAGAAGGAGCAGTTGAAACATTTAGGAAGGATATTCGCTGCTCCGAGGTGCTCACAGTCTATAAGGACAGACGTGTAGACAGAGGTTAGGGGCAAGGGAGGAGGCACAACAGTAGACAATTTATATAAAAGTTAACTGGATTCCTTGTGGGCAGCCTGGCACGTAAGAAGAACATAAATGTTGACAGTGTAGGAGCCCTTTGAGAGATCATGCTACGTGTGCGAGGATACATGAAAGAAGTCCTAGAAGTGACTGTGAGAAGCTGAGAGGGCAGGGCACACAGGAGAAGCAGGTCGGAAATTTTTAGGAAAGGCAAGACCTGGTGTTCATGCTGCTTGTTTTTTCTAATATTAGAACTGATTTTAACAGGTTTCTCTCTATATATTTTATGAAGTTTTATTTGGAAGGAATTTTTTCCATATATCACTAAAACTTTGGATGTTAAAGTGATTCAGAAGAAAGAGATCTGACAATACAGTAATTGTACAATATATATTGAATGGGTGTATATTCAGTGTATCTCACTGATACTGTCATGCACAATAAATGTTCTTGGCAAACTGGGATTAAAAGAATGTGGACCAAAGAGTTGATTTTAATATTTTATAGCTTACTCAGTGACCTGCTAATAGCAGTCTGCAGTAATGTGGGAGACCTAGATATTATTTGTCTAGTTTTTGTAAAGTCTATCCATGAGGAAGTTTGTGTGGCAGGTTGTTTTTTTTTATGAGAGTATCCAGTTTTGAGAGCTCATTCTTAAACTTTCCCTGTTTGCTGTATAGGATGTTGATCAGGTGATTGGCACAGTCTCTCAGCATAGTCTGTGTGATATGTAGACTGTTTTGCATTTGGAAAGGAAGATGATGTCTGTCTGTATCTGTATGAGTTTTTTCATGAAGTTGATGGATTTCAACTCCATATGGCTAGGTATTATTCTCATTACTATTTTACCTGGAGCTACAATGAATGCATCTATAAAAATATGAAGTCACTAGTCATACTACAATGGGCTGTGGTCTTGTTGGCTTTCATGAGCTGAATAAAACTAGCCCAACTCAGAACTTGGACAGGAGATCTCCAAGAAAAATGAATCCATGGAACACATACTACCAAGGCTTCCTGGCTAGACTACATCTCCGATGATGCAACATGGTTGAACTGATGCAGTCCATCATGGGAGTCGTATGGCTGTGGTGGATTATAGAAGATGTAGCCCCCAGAGCCTGGCCCGTGTCTTTTTAGGAGGCAATGTTTTCTAGGCAGTGTTTTAAAGCAGAGGGCTTGTCATTAGGAATCCTAGATTCTAGTTGTGCTCTACCATTCTGTGTGACTTTAGACCTGTCTTTCTCTACTTCAGTTTCCCTATCTGTAAATTGAATCTAACGGTACTCATCTTATAGGCTTTCATGAGGCAGGTCATAGAATCTGTGCATAAAGACATGGGAGAGGACTTGTTAGGAGCAGGATTTGTAGGGATGTGCATCATTCTTGCCAGGGGCTGAATGCCCATAGCTTCCATTGATGGCTTGTAATCATATATCTTGAAATCCTGGAGAAATTCCAGAAGACAAGAAAAGTGCTACTATTTTGGCAATATTCAAAAAGGCAAAAGAGAGGACCCATGTAACCTGATACATTAGGCAAAATAATGGACAAGCTAATACAGGATTCAGTTGATAAAGATTAAGTTATAGGAATGTAACTAATGCCAGTCACCATGATTTTAAGGAAAATAGGTCTTGTCAAACAAACCTGATTTAATTTTTTGAAATTACAAATTTTGGTGATAAAGGTACATCTATAAAGTTAGTATTGCATATTTGCTGATTAAAAAATTTAGCATGATATAATATCGAACACACATTAAAAGGATAAAGACCTGGCTAACTGACAGCTCTCAAAAGTAATTGTCAATGAGGAATCATGGCTGGAAGCTGAAGCCAAACAAATCCAACTAGAAATTAGGCACACTTTTTAACAGCAAGGACAACCAGCCATTTGGGGGGGTGGGAACTAACAGGCGATTTGGTGAATTCTCCACCTCTTGATGTCATCAAATCAAGCCTGAATGCATTTCTGGAAAATATGCTTTAGCCAAACACAACTTATTAGCACAATACTGTTGTAACTGGCCGAAATGTAAAGCCCCGTGATATACAGGAGGTCAGACTAGATGATCTAATGGTCTCTCCTTGCCTTAAACTCTGTGAATTAAGATATTGTAGTATTCTATAATGGCACACTTTAAAAATGTAGCCTATTAAGTCATTACTGATGATAGTAGTGTTACTTATTTGTTCTTATACCACCCTGAATATGCTAGGCACTGTATTATCCTTCCCTAAAGGGCTGGGTGGTTTTTTTGTTTTGTTTTGTTTTGTTTTTGTTTTGTTGCTCTAAATAAGGCTTCTTTCTTGTCAAGAAGTAAATACATTTTTGTAAGTCCATATGCCACCATTCTAAAGGCTAAGTCATGGTACAATGGTCAGCAGAGAATGTCCTCAAAACCGGCAGCCTGCAAGTTAAATCTGTGATGGTGAATGATTTAGCTTTGAAGTACATCTAAATGAGTAGAAGAAATAAGACTAATAAATCTCTGTTGTGGCATATATGAATTTCTAGAAATCTTGCTTGTGAGGGATTAGCTTGTAAAATACACAGTTAAACATTTCACCTATTGTCTCTCTGAAGACAAGAAAGCTGGCATGTTACATCATTACTTTATAACACACTTTTTCATGATTGTGTGCTTGACTTTTTTTCCCCTCAGAGAAACTTTCAGGAAGTATAAGGGCATGGACTCATACATGGTTGAAAGATGCACATTCTGCACAAAATAACCTTTGGCTACAATTGAAAATGTAATGCAAAATCTAAATTTTTGTTAAGAATGACACATCAGTTGGAAAAAGCCACTTTGTAGTTGATGTCCTTTATGATATTAAATTTTATAATCAGTCTTTGTGGAAGCAGAAAGCACAATGTTTAATGTTAAGGAACAGTTGAACTCGGGGGATTTTCAGTTAACTATACATGTAATATACAGGATATAAATAAAACTGTGTGCCTTGGATAGTGAAATATTTTACATGTTTTTTTTCAACTGAGGTAATAAATACAGTTACATTTGCCATTTCCATTGAGACACTCTGTTTTCCTACAGCATAATTTTCTGAACAAGTTACCTTCTGAGAAAAGATTTCCATGCTTGGCCTCTGTCACAAGGTACTTTAACCAATGCCCTGCTGCCCCTGGAATGCTCATGGAAGCTGTGTTCCACATTGTGGATTAGAGCTATTATATTGTGTCTGTTGTGGTACCTCCAAGAAATTACCTGAATAGTGATAGATAGCCTGAGCCTCAGTCAGAGGTAGCTAATATTCTTCATATATGGTTTATAAAAGCAAAACATACATAATTTGGAAGGATAAATTGTGCACCTAAGGGCTTTATGA
This sequence comes from Gopherus flavomarginatus, assembly GCF_025201925.1. Lineage (NCBI taxonomy): Eukaryota > Metazoa > Chordata > Testudines > Testudinidae > Gopherus > Gopherus flavomarginatus. The sequence continues at coordinate 66,462,262 of NC_066626.1, forward strand.
TAGAGGACAAGTTTTAATATAGCGATAATAGCCTTGATGCCATAATTGTGATCATTTTGTTTTAAATTAGGAAAAAGACTTGTATACAGGGGCACCACAAAATCTAGTAGCCTCAGGTCCACAGGAGAGTTAATCCAGCCCTGGCCATAGCCATGGGGAGGGGTGCATCAGCTGGTGAGTCACTCTCTTTCATAAGCACCTAACACAATAAGGGCCTGAGTCTGAATGGGGAATTTGGGTGCTACTGCAAAATAAATAGTAATTTAATTAACTCTGTGTGTGTGTGTACCCACATATACTAGACATATATATTACTGTATATGCATATATAGATATGCTTCACACAGGCATACACTGTTGCTTGACATTATAATAGGCTACAGTTTGTCTAGGAAAAAAACCTGTACCCATTGTTTTTTAGTTTACTTACAAGGATTCAGATTTCCCCTTCCTTAATTATGTCCACTGTGTAGGTAGCATTTGTTGACAGGGATGCAGTATGTGGAGTCCAAATTGAGGCTTCGTGACTCGTCTTACAATGCTTGAACAAATGTTACAATTGCACATTTCCCTTTTTTTGGTACAAATGTTGTCACAAGACTGGATTAATGTTCTGCCATTTTCTGTTCTTGTTCTAGTCCTTTTCAAAAACCGTTGTATCAGAATTGTAATGCCTTGTATAATCTGTGAATTATATCGGTGTGCTCGACCACTCTGACCTTTTCAGCATGCTGTAATTTGATTGAGTAGCCATGCCAGTGCTCTCTCAACTGCTTTATTGTCTCATAGGGAATAGATAGACTAGGCAGACATTCAAAATGTACTCCACCCTCATTTTGACATCAACTCTTGTCCTTTTGAATGTTATACAGAGGTGTTACTGACGGTTGATACTCATTAAATGGTATCTAACAGTAAAGTAGCCTTATCCAGGAACCTGTTTTAAAGAGGGAGCTTTGAGGGAACAATGTGTACCAGAATATTGAAAAGCCATAGTGTAGCATAGATGCCATATTTTACAATGTAGTTTAGTAATAGCATGTACTCGTATGCATTAATCTGTGCTCTGACAGAGGTGATAACAAAGTGGGAAATGAAACCAATTCTGCCCATTCTTATTGTGATCTCACAATTGTCATCTTGTGGTCTTTCTAAGATGCCATAATATTAAAATGCATGATGAATGGGGTTAATACTGGCCATTACCTTTCAGAGAGATACAGAAATAGTGTTATGAAATTATTGATACTGCATCAAAGGTTGAATGAGGTTTCAGAATTAAAACTATAATAAGAATGATTTAATTTTATATTTTCCCCACACTCATCTCAAGCTTTGAAATAAGTGTATTGATTTTTGTGTCACTTTCTGTTACCATTGCAGGCTTTCTCTTAAGTATACTTAGCATATGCCAGAGAATAAACATCTGCTATGAGCTGCACAGGGCTGGTGCAACCCATTAGGCGACCTAGGCGGTTGCCTAGGACGCTAACATTTGAAGGGTGGGCGGGGGCACCATTTTGGGGGTGGGTCCTTCCACCGCCTAAGGCGCCAAAAATGCTGGCGGCTCTCCTGGAGCTGCAGCAGTTGTAAAGAGCTGTGATAGTCTGAGCATTTTTTGGTTGTTTCCTATATTTCAATCAGCTCCCAGGTTCTTCAGTTCATAGCAAAATATAAAGTTCATGAGCAATTGCATTTATCATACAGCTGCAAGGAAGGGATGTTTGAAGAGATTGTAGAAACACAGTATATTGAAAGGAAGTATGGTTTGTGGTTAAGCCATTGGGCTGGGAATCAGGAGATCTGGCTTCAATTTCTGGGTTTGTAGGGACATCAGGTATGATCTTGGCAAGTGACAATCTTTGGATATGTCTGCACAGCATTTTGCAGTGAGTCTGCCAGCCCAGGAGGCTCTAAAAATAGCTGTATAGACAGGGCTTTCAAGTTGTTGCTTAAACTAGAGCTTCAGCTCTGAAGCCTAAGGAGGGGAGTGGGCTTCAGAGCCCAAACTCCAGCCTGAGCCTCAACTTCCAAGCCCTGTCTATAGAGCTATTTTTCGAGCACTAGCATGAGCCCTGCTAGCCCAATCCTGTCAACCTGGTCTGGGAGGCACGCTCCAAAATTCTGTGTAAGCATTCCCTCTGTGGTTCAGTTTTCACTCTTGCAAAATGGGAATAAGACTTGCTGGCAGCATGCACTAGATGTCACCTTAAATTATTTTTGGCAATTGAATAAAAAGATTTATTTATCTGAATTAAAAGAACAGAAAATTGTTGGTTAGAACTGATTATGTGAATTTAAGACCCCATCAAATGGGAGGGTAATAAAGGTTAAGACCATGGTGTTAGCTGTAATTCTGAATTTCCTGGGGGTTGGTTAGATAGTTTTTAGACAAAGCTTTAAACACAAAAATCTAGCTTTACAAATGTGTCTTTTACGTTTTGCTGGTGTCTCTCATAAATAAGATCATGTGAATATCAGTGTAGGAGCTAATTTTTTGTCAAAGTCACAAAGTGCAGTTAGGGTCCCTACTCCCATTAATTTGGAATTATAATGTTAATTCACAATTATCCCTTTGCCAGTCTCCTCAGATCTTATAAAAAGTGTCTGTTGTTTAAAGCAACTGCTAGATGCTTTAATACATTTGTTATATGAATGTGCACCCTTCTCATATCCATAATTTGTTTCAAATTACTTTGGTAAATATAATACCAGCTGACCATTTGAAATATATTAGCAGGAGACCATTTGAAAATATCACAGGAACTCTTCTGATTCTTCATTGAAACACTTTTTAAAAAAAGTAATTTCAGATTCTTGTAACCATTATAGTAGGTAGTCACCTATCCGTCATGCCTTATAGCAAACTATAACGTACAATAAAACTTCAGGCTCCTATCCTGAAATTGATAGCATGGAGATGGATTGGTGTGTTCACATGGAAGGCAATATCAATTGCAGGATTGAAGCCTTATTTTTTGATCCTTTTGTGTTTGTATAAACCCTGCTTGAGGACAGCACTTAAGCACATGCTTAACTTTAAACATATGCTTATGTGCCCTTCTTGAATAGGAATGCTGCTCTGAATGAGAGCCACAAGTTACTTCTCAGAATTTTGTAGCATTAAATAATAAGTGCATATATGGTATAGATTACAGAAAACAGTAACATGAAGATCTTGTGATGAATAAAACAATCAAACATAAGTCAAAGGTAACTCAATTAAAAAGTTAATAAGTAATGGGAAGACATTGAGGTGGATTTTGAAAAAGAGATGAAGAGTCACTGAGATGGCGAATACAAGAAGGATGTTATAGGTGACGAGTCATGACATCAACAATGGCAAGATTATGTGAAATGACAGAAGGGAAGGTGTGCTTGTACAACAAAGCCTTTCAGTCCAACTTCAGACCCAGGCTTAAAGTCTCTCTCTACTGTATTTTCCCAAAAAGAGTAATGGTCTCAAGTTGCAGTGGGGGAGGTTTAGGTTGGATATTAGGAAAATCTTTTTCACTAGGAGGGTGGTGAAGCACTGGAATGGATTACATAGGGAGGTGGTGGAATCTCCTTCCTTAGAGGTTAAGATCAAGCTTGACAAAACCCTGGCTGGGGTGATTTAGCTGGGAATTAGTCCTGCCTTGAGCAGGGGGTTGGACTAGATGACCTCCTGAGGTCTCTTCCAACCCTGATATTCTGTGATTCTATAACAAGTCAGTGCACCAGACTTCAGTGCATATCATTTAACATAATCCATAACATTTCACAATATCATGGCTCCAATCCTGACCTTTTGGATCAAATGTTTTGCTACTCCAGTCAATTAAATATCAGCTAATTTTAAAATTTGACAGTTTTTGTACCAAATTGAAGCATAAAAGCAGCTCTCAAGAAGAAATCCATGTCTTTTAAACAATGTGTACTTCAGTGGTTAGAAACTGGACTGGACCAGAGGAAGTGAGGGTTCTGTTCCCAGCTCTGCTAATAAGTAGAGCTGGCTGGGAAATTTCAAACACAACACTTTGTCAGAAAGTGCCAATTGGTGAAAACCAAAACCGTTTGCATGAAATGCTCCATTTCCATGCATTTCCTGTTTCCAATTTCTTTTGAAAAAATGCCCCCATCTCAAAATAAAAGTTCTGTTTTTTCAGTTCAAAATGAGTTTTCATTTTAAAAGTTAAATTTATTCATATTAAAAAAGGTTAAAAAATTAAATGGTCAGAATTGAAACAATATTCCAGGGTTGTCAAAATTAAAGTATTTCGATTAACCTAATTAATGGGGGGCGTTTGGGAGGGAGGGGACACTGAGATTTCAACTTTTTCCTCCTAGTTGGGGCAGGATGTTTTTTTGAAATCTAGAAAGTTCTCATGGGACAGGGAAAATGTTTCATACCCAGTTTTACTATTGAGTGATTTTTGGGCAAGTCATTTTACCTTTCTGTGCTTCTGTTTTCCCCTACTGTTATTTCTCATCTATTTGGAGGAGCTTGCAACCTATGCAAGAAGTGTATGTGTGTGTATGCAGAGGGCACGGATGACCGGAATTTAGTTGGGAGTCCCTAGGTACAACAATCATACAAAGTATAATACGACCAAAAATTTAATTTGAAATTGTATCCAAAATAGTTGTGACATGGAGACTTTGAAAGTAAACTTGGGGCACATCTGTATGCCCTCACATGTATTTATGTGTCATTTATCCTATCATACCCACCCTTCTTATGGTATATACACTAATAGGCTTTGTTGATAAATTAATAAAATTTGGCATCTCTAAAATATAAAACTAAATATATTTAATCATGTATTAAAAGCATAATGATGTATTATTTCTATTAGGGCAGTACCTAGAGTCTGGGCTTTATTGTATTAGGTATGTACACTGTGGATACACATGGCAAGAGACAGTGTTTGCTCTGAAAAGCGTACAAATTCAATAGATAGTCAGACAAAAGGTAGGCGCATATAAAACATGATTTTTTTATCTATATAGTTGGTATAATAATAAAATATGGTTGCCATAATGTCCAATGTAACTAAAATATTAATTTTAACAGTGCAATAAAGTAGTTTTGAATAATACAAAATAAATGACCGAATAAGAGATTCAAAATAAATACACAGGACTTCAATCTAAAAATTTTGGTCATGGTTTCTAATTCTTTCTAGGCTAAGAAGTCAGCATCTCCCGGCCAGCCTGTTCTAGCTGTTATGAAACTTGTACATGCTGAATACAAGCCACAAGGTCAACCCCAAGTTAAAGTTAGATAAGGACTTTGTTATAAAAAGAAGTATGACAAAGCCACATTAGGATATAGTATGAAATCAGACTCATAATTTGACATGCAGAGATGTAGAGGGGAAGAGAAATAGGAGGAGGCGAAGAAGAAATTAATATATAGAAAGTGGAAAATTTTAGTAGCACGTGCATAGCACTTGCATTAATATAGAGATTCATGCTTATCTTCATACCATTGTGCAAAAATAAGTAATTTTTCAACACCCTTGGGTGGTGAGTGTTGTAAGTGTTGCTATATGCAGGTAGGGAAACTGAAATGCAAAGATTAAGGGAGCTTCCCAAGGCTACAGAAATGATAGGACCAAAATGGAATTGAGAGGTTCTTGACTCCCAGCCCATTGCTCATGGTTCTAGCCCATACTGTCCAAAGGCCAGATTCTGCCCTACGGCTGAATGAATGTACAGGATGTGGGAGGGCACAAGTAGCCTTCCCTCTCCTTGTACCTCTTAAAGCATCTATGCATAATTTAGGCCATGTCTACATCTAAAATTTTGCAGCGCTGGTTGTTACAGCTGTATTAGTACAGCTGTATAGGGCCAGCGCTGCAGAGTGGCCACACTTACAGCAACCAGCGCTGCAAGTGGTGTTAGATGTGGCCACACTGCAGCGCTGTTGGGCGGCTTCAAGGGAGGTTCGGGGAACGCGAGAGCAAACCGCGGCGAAGCTGGTCTCCTTTCCCGGTTTGCTCTCGCGTTCCCCGAACCCCGAGCAAGCAGGTCTCCTTCCCTGCGGTTTGCTGGGTGGTTCCGGGAACGCGAGAGCAAACCGGGAAAGGAGACCAGCTTCGCCGCGGTTTGCTCTCTCGTTCCCCGAACCCCGAGCAAGCAGGTCTCCTTCCCTGAGGTTTGCTGGGTGGTTCCGGGAACGCGAGAGCAAACCGGGAAAGGAGACCAGCTTCGCCGCGGTTTGCTCTCGCGTTCCCCGAACCCCGAACAAGCAGGTCTCCTTCCCTGCGGTTTGCAGGGTGGTTCCGGGAACGCGAGAGCAAACCGCGGCGAAGCTGGTCTCCTTTCCCGGTTTGCTCTCGCGTTCCCGGAACCACCCAGCAAACCTCAGGGAAGGAGACCTGCTTGCTCGGGGTTCGGGGAACGCGAGAGCAAACCGGGGAAGGAGACCAGCTTGATTACCAGAGGCTTCCTCAGGTATGCTGGGATACCTGCTTATTCCACGGAGGTCAAGAAAAGCGCTGGTAAGTGTCTATATTTGATTACCAGCGCTGGATCACCAGCGCTGGATCCTCTACACCCGAGACAAAACGGGAGTACGGCCAGCGCTGCAAACAGGGAGTTGCAGCGCTGGTGGTGCCCTGCAGATGTGTACACCTCCTAAGTTGCAGCGCTGTAACTCCCTCACCAGCGCTGCAACTTTCTGATGTAGACAAGCCCTTAGTCTCAAAATGCAGAGGCTGCTCCTTCCTAGGATTCAAGGCTCTGGGAAGCAAATCCAGTTGGGTGCAGAAAAGAGATCGCAGGATTACTGTCAAGACCATCCTTAGGATTTATAGAGCCTGTGACAGACCCAGACCAGTGGGGTACAGAAGGCAAATATACTGGCCACTGAATAAACGGTTTTCTGTTCCCTGAGTGACCAGAGCAGGGACTGCCCTAGAGCAATTAGGAACCTGCTAGAACCAATTAAGGCCATGGCTACACTAGAGAGTTGCAGCGCTGGTGAAGGGGTTACAGCGCTGCAACTTAGGATGTAGCCACACTTGCAAAGCACGGCCAGCGCTGCCACTCCCTGGTTGCAGCGCTGGCTGTACACCCGGTCGAGCCTCGGGTGTAGGGATTCCAGCGCTGGTGATCCAGCGCTGGTCAGCAAGTGTGGACGCCCACCAGCACTTTTATTGACCTCCGGGGTATAAGGAGGTATCCCAGAATTCCTGTCCACAACAAACCGGAAGAAAGGGAGAGCTCAGAGTTCAGCCAAACTGCTTATTTAAAAAACAAACACAGCTCCTGTTTGCTGAGCAAGCGGAGGCAGGCAGGGGATTTACTTTGGAATGTTCACAGCTGTTTGCTTGAAGAGAGAAACAGCACTCTCACACGGCAGGGGGGGAGGGAGAAGTCCGTGTTGAGCAGTTGCTGATCTGGTCTGACGGGTATTTAGAAGTACATAATTTGCATTTAGTGAATGAGAGAGGAGTGGGGGAAGGGAGTTAGAACTTTTAAAATGATTGAAGGTAGGCACAGTCCTTAGAACTTGCAAGGCAGGGAGCTGAGAACAGTGTCAACTCCAAAAATCCATTCTGTCTGTCTCCCCCACGCTCCCTGTCACATTCCACCCCACCCTCCTCTTTTGAAAAGCACGTTGCAGCCACTTGAATGCTGGGATAGCTGCCCACAATGCACCACTCCCAACAGCGCTGCAAGAGCTGCAAATGTGGCCACACTGCAGCGCTGGTAGCTGTCAGTGTGGCCACACTGCAGCGCTGGCCCTACACAGCTGTACGAACACAGCTGTAACTCCCAGCGCTGCAAAACTGTAAGTGTAGACATGGCCTAAGACAGGCAAGCTAATTAAGACACATGCAGCCAATTAAGGACTTACTAGAATCAATTATGGCAGGCAGGCTAATCAGGACACTTGGTTTAAACAGGACCTCCCATCAGTTAGTGAGGGGGCGTGTAAGGAGGAGGGAGTGAGAAGGTATGCTGCTGGAGGACTGAAGAGTACAAGCATCATCAGGCTTCAGGAGGAAGATCCTGCAGCGAGGATAAAGAAGGTGCTGGGGGAAGGCCATGGGAAAGTAGCCCAGGGAGTTGTAGTTGTCACGCAGCTGATACAGGGAACATTGTAGACAGCTGCTATCCACAGGGCCCTGGGCTGGAACCCAGTGTAGAGGGTGGGCCCAGGTTCCCCCCATCCCCTCCAACTCCTGATTGGACACAGGAGGAGTTGACCTGATCTGTGAGAAAGACCAGAAGGGAAGGTCTAATTTGGAAAGGGATCTGGCCTGTCCCTGACCCACTAGGTGGGACACAGAGACTGTGAGGATTGTTCTCCAGTTCCCCCATGATGGCCAGTGATGAGGTTAGCTGAATGAATGGCAGGTTTGAGCCTCTGTCAGAAGCAGTGAAAACTGAGGGCCGCCGTGAACCTCTGAGGTGAGCACTTCCGCCAAAAAGCACAGGACTCACCAAGGCAGAGGAGGAACTTTGTCACAGGCCCTGTGCAGTATTATGAAACTGGTGCTCCTATGCCCAATGGCAGCCCAGGCTCGCATGTGTATTTTAGATAAGGGTGGTCTTTTGAAGACTTTATTTAAAATCTGTATGTCTGAAGATCCAAACATTTAAGGCTCAAGATTAATACTCAGATTGTGCATCTAAAAATCTATGCAAGGATTTTTTAGGGATGTGGTTTTATAATCTTCAGCAACACCCTAATGAAATTTTTTGAAGCAAATTTTAAACTAAGGTCCTGTAGACTCACAGGTTCTGAGTAATATTATAGTCATGCACAACTATTTTTTTCAGTAAATTCAGAAACTGATCGTATATACCTGTGGGTTGTCAAATGCCTGTTCAATGGCTTCAGTATCACTTGAATGGCTCTTTAACTGTTTCAATGTTGAGCTAATAGGTCTGGCAGGCTGGAAGGTTTTTTCATTTTTAAGTACTAGATCCACTCCGGAGGAAGACTCACCAGGCTGTAGCAGACAGCTGTGGTGGGAGCCTGCAGGAAGGGTCAGAACATCTATAGGAGGAGGGAGAAAGGTGGACACTAAGACCTAGGGTGCCCCAAATTTTCCAGTGCCCCACGCAGCCACCATCCGGTCCTGCTTACTATCCTTAAGTACCAAACATTCTAAAAAGCCTCCCTGAGAAACAATCCCTCTTGAAGTTCCCCTAGGGAGTAATATTATATATAGTTCTTTGAGTGATGGTCCCTATATGGATTCCAGATATGGGTGTGCATGTGCGCCATGGGCCAGGGCCAGAACTGTTCAGTAGTAGTGCACACGTGTGATGCATCTTCCACGTGTCTGCATCCAAGCTATAAGAGACCATATGCGTTGATGCCGTTCCATTTCTTTCTTACCCCTGCATGGCCAGAGTCAGAACCCCTGTTCCTCAGTGCTTGTAGCTCTGCTAAGGGACCTTTGTCTGTTTTCTCTCATCTGTATATAGAGTTGTTAGCATTAGTTATATAGTGTTGCATATAATAGTTCTTGTACACTTTAGTAAGTTAGACTTCCCTGTTGGACTTCGCCCAGTGGGTAGATCCTCACCCTTCTGAGGGGTATGCCTCAACAAATCAGTTACAAGAATTGTGCCTCATGCCCATGCTCCTTCTCCATGAGTGATGAGCACCAGTGGTATCTCTACTGTCTCTGCGAAACCTGTGTCGTCGCCCACTTTTCTGTCTGCCACTTGTTCCCACCTCAGGCTTTGGAGAGTAGGGAACTTCACCTCTGCAAGTTTCTCGTGGAGGAAGCTGTGCACTCATGTGCCCAGTTGGATCCAGGACCGGCAAATCTGCTGATATGGCACCTGTCATGGCCAGTGAGCACTCTTCCAGCTTCCTCCCGCTCACTGGAGCCTTGGTACCACTGCATCCACCAAAGCCCCAGTGTGAGCATAACCATAGGCATAGGGCAGCTCCTTGATGAGGACCGCTCAATTACTTGCAGGTAAGAGGGATACTGGAGCAGCATTGACCCGTATAGCCTTTCATAGCCTCAGAAGCAGACATGTGGAAGATACGCATGCAAGTCAAATGACACTACATGCTGTCGGGCATGTCTACACTACAGGCTGGATCGATAGGCAGCAATCGCTCCAGCGGGGGTCGATTTATCATGTCTAGTATAGATGCGGTAAATCAACCACTGATTGCTCTAGTGTTGACTCCAGTACTCCACCTCAACAAGAAGCTCAAGGGGAATCAATGGGAGAGCATCTCCTGTCAACACACTGCAGTGAAGACACCACAGTAAGTAGATCTAAGTACATCGACTTCAGCTACGTTATTTACATAGCTGAAGTTCCATAACTTAGATCGATCTCCCCTCCATAGTGTAGACCAGCCCTACCACTGAACTAAGTAAACTCCTCTTCCAGAACCAGGACTGGGCTTATCAAGCACAACTGAGCCTTCACTGTAACATTCACTGTTCTGTAGGGGGTACAGCTCAGGATAATTGGCATTATGCTGTATCTCTGCTATCTGTGAATTAAGATGATATGAGGGAGAGGGGGAAGGTGAGTTTTCATATCAAAATAAGTTAATAGCTATACACACTGTTTAAAATGTAAATTGCTAAATAATATTATTTATAAATGTTAATCATTCAGCAGCATCTTGGTCAGGTCACTTCAGGATATCGCCATTTGATTGCCTTATATCTCTCTTTAGTATTATTGGCTATTACCTAGGAATGAAGAAGCTAACAGTGTGGTCTAAAGAAGAGTGTGTAACACAAAGTAAAAAGGGTGCAGTTGCTTTGTAAAATTCATTCAAATTCAGTTATCGCTTGGCATGTCTGCAGCCTAATAGGAATTTTATCCACATTCATTCTCTTGCATGCATCTGTTCACATGTGATGCTCAGGATATACAGGGACTGAAAGACAGCTGATCTACCCGATTCATACATGAGGATGCTGAATCTTGTTTGGCTTGTCTCATTTCTCAAATACAAATGTAAGAAGGAGTTCACAGCATGGTTCATTTATATTAGAATTGCACTGAGATAAGAATCTGCCCCTTAAAAATAGATGAAAGCCTTTCAATGGCATTTGCTTGACAGTAAATGTCAAGTATAACTCCTTGGACTTCCGTGGACTTCCCCTTTGCCCGGTGGGTGCTCAATCCCCGGCCCTGCATCTCCCCAGCCCTGCACTGCCCTCGCCGTGCCCTATTCCACCCTTTCCCTCAAGTCCCCACCCCTGCCCTGCCTCTTCTCTGCCTCCTCCCCTGAGCGTGCCACGTCCCTGCTCCTCCCGGAAAGTCCAAAACACTGCCAAACAACTGTTAAGCACTGGGGCGGCAGGAAGTGCTGGGATGGAGCAGGAAGAGCAGAGACGCAGCACGCTTGGGGGAGGAGAAAGCGAGCAGGGGTTGGGGGGAGCTTGGCTGCTGGTAGGTGCTAAGCACCCACTAATTTTTCCCCAGCCCCGGAGCACCCACAGAGTCGGCGCCTGTGCCTTGACATACAGACTCTAGGTGACTCACTCCTGGATTACAACAGCTACAGGAGCTCAGGTCTCCATTTCCCCAACTACCTTGGTCCTAGTAGTGTTGCTAGCCCTGGAACCAGAACTTGGAGACTAAGGAGTTTGTTTTACTTTCAGTTCAGGCTGTATTTGATGTGTCGGAGAGAAGTATCACAGCCAGGGAAGACCCTTCTACCCTCCATATTCCTCCCCAAGGGAGATCGAGTCCTTTGGGGATTTCTGGGACATTGAACAGACACCCAGGAGGCTGAGGAGAGACTGAAGCCAGGCTACTAAGAGCTAGCCTAGCTGGACATTTAAATGCAGATTAGAGAATCATAAGGGGTAGAGTTTACGTATTGTTGGGTTTTGTCTTTTATTATTCTGATCCATTTTTTTCCATTGTCCCCTATCCTGAGTTCCCCATACCTAATAAAGCCGCAGTCACTGTTTTGTTACTCTGGGAATTGTGATAGTCACAACATAGACAAACAAAACTGACACTCCTCTATATGATATTGTGTTAAATACTTCCCCAAGAGAGAAGCTCTCTTTGTTCTCTCCTCTGCACTGGGAGGGCTTTCCTTGGATGAAGGTACCAAGCATCCTTTTAGGTGAACCTGTGACCCACGTCCCTAAGAAAAGGGAGACGCCTACAGCCATGCCTCAGGTCTTGGTTATATGTATATGCGTGTTTTCACTGGACTGGGGCCTACAGGCATGATCCAAGGCGTACGGAAGTCAATCTTTCCTACTACTTCAAAGGGCTTTGGATTAGGCCTTATGGATTCCATCAAAATCTAACTGAAATTAATACAATTCTTTCTATTGACTTGACTGGAAATTGGATGTGGCTCCTTTTCTTATACAAGCTGAATCAGAAGAGAGGAGAGAGTTTCTGTGCTATTCCCAGGGGAGATGAGTTCACATGTTCCTGGAACAAACTCCTTCAGAAAATTTTTCTTCTACAGTAATTTGCTGTAATCAACTGTCTGAGTGATACAGAGCATAAGAGACAATGTCAAGAACAGACAGGCCATTGATGTTTATTTTCAGACAGTTTTCATATGGCGTTTTCTTCCTTTTTTTTTCTTTTTCAAATGCCCATAACTAAGGTTAAGATTTTGTCACGGATATTTTTAGTAAAAGTCAGGGATAGGTCACATGCAATAAACAAAAAATCACGGAAGCTTGTGATTTGTCCTTGGTTATTTTTAGTAAAAATCATGACAAAAAAGGACTGATGGGGGAATGAGAGCCCAAGTCTTGTTGCGGGAGGGAAAAGGGGTGGAGGGAATCTGCGGGGGCTCCCTGGTGCCCATGGCAGCTGGGAGCTGCAAAGGTGCCCAAGGTGGCCCCACTGCCCCAGGGCTAAAATGGAAAATGTCATGGTGTCCAGAAGTCACGGAATCTATGAGCTCCATAACATAATCTAGCCTTCCCATAACTACTTGACTAGGTCTCTCCATTGTGACACTAGCTGAGGAAGATGAATCACAGCTTAGACCTTCAGCTCTCTCTCACTGGTGATTACACAGCTTTCCATTTTGTAAAGCGGAAAGCTGTTTTCACTTGCAAAATCATTTTGTTTTGCCAGTCAAGTTTCATGTCAAAACAGACTGAGTTTCTCTCATTTACTTTGAAAGCAAAAGGAACACTAAGCAAACTTCGCCTTTTGGTCTTTCTCCTTTACTAAACAACATTTGCTCTTTGAGTTTGATTCTGGTATAAAACTCTTTTCCGAGAGAGAGAGAGAGAGAGAGAGAGAGAGAGAGAGATTTTTTATATATATATATATATATATATATATATATATATATATATATATATAAGTGAGTTCTGAGCAGCAATGTGCTTAAAAGCCTGGGACTGCATAAAGGTTTCTCTTTGATAAGGATCAAGAGTTCTTGCAAAATTATTCATGTACAACACGTTTGATTTAAGGTTGAAGGAAAATATGATTAATGTAAAAATGTAATGCTTTAAGGAGCACGTCTTAACACAACTGATAGTCTCCTAAAATTGTGTAGTTATTCCATCAGTACGATGCAAGCTAGCAACATAATTGTACATGTTATTACAATGAGCTTATAGGAGTGAGAGGCAGTAGCATGTGTATTTTAATGAACTTTAGAATTTTAAATTCATTTATGGAATGTCAATGCATCTGTCCTTTCACCTCAAGTGATAAAATTTCCAGAGCATCTCCCTGTAAAATATTCTACTTATGCATCATAATCTCTCCCTCTTCCATCTGAAAGACTTTTGAAAATTGTATTAGAAGCCTCCAGTGCCTTTAAAGCATAACAGAAATAGAATCTGGGTTTTTTTACTCTGATTCTCTTCATTTCCCTCCTTAATTATCATTGGCCCTCAAAATATTTTTTAAAAACCCAACCTTTTAATTATCGCTCTTCTTTCGCAGCAATGGCACATTTACACTGCTGGTATATTTGCTGTTGTCTTATAGTCTTTCTTTATGTTACAGTGCAGCTGAATTTAAAGTACTATTTTACCACTTTGATAGGCAGCACCTTCTCGCTGCTGGAAGCCACAGATATAATAGCACAATTGCACTGTTTGCAGTTACAAGAGAGAAGCCAAGAATTTCAGTCTGGGAGCATTTAGAAGTAGACAGACCAGCTTTAAAGGTGCAAGGTAGTATTAGTAAAGTACAATACAGTAGTACTAAACAGTTTTAACACAGAGTGGCATGGTGTAAAGGATCCTGAACTTCTAGTATCCATAAAGATGTGAGGAATCCTTTACTCCTCATGTCCATATTATACTTGTTGCTCTTATATAAGACTTTATCATTCATTTGCACCAGCAGAAAATTTGGCCTCTGGTCTCAAAATACACTTATACAGCACTCAGGTTGTGCAAAACCAGCAGTGGAACCGAAGTACAGTGTTCAGCGCATACATGTATATTATGGAGACTGGCCTGGAGGATCACCACGTGTAGCACTTGAACAATGCAGAGAGATGGAACTGGGGCCAAGGAATTGGCAGGCTGACAAATCTCTCCTCTTTGTGGGAGGCTCTTCTAAAGGAACAAGTAGTCTAAAATGTCTCTCAGCTGTTTGTCTTTCAGCTTCCTGTGCCCCTCCCAATTGGTACAATTCCACAAAGGGGGAGTATCTGTAGCTCCTCTTCTGTGGAGCCCAAGTTCTTTAGCAAACATGTAATAGAGAATAAAATAAAATTATGGAGACTATAGTGCTCTCTGAAAGTGTGACTTCTGTATGTTAACCAGTGACCAAGGCAACACTTCTGCCATGACAAACTACTCTCTTCTAAAGCAAAAATCTCCAATAATTTTGAGACTAGTTTGCTTTGTAAATGTTGTAATTTTCCACAGTCATTGAGAAGAAAACAGATAAAAGGGGATGGTGGAGAGAATGATTTGAAAAAAGAACGTGTATGTCCCACATTTACTTCATTTTCTGCTCGTAGAAAGAGTCTTATGAAATCTTGTCTCCACTGAAGTCAATGGCAAAATCCTCACTCACTTCAATAGTGCCAGGATTGCACTCTTTAGTGGAGCTGGGAAGAGAGATGTTCCATTTCAGAGTTTATTCTCTACTTTGAAATTTGGTTTTGTTCCAATTTGGAAGAAAACCAAACATGTCCACATTCTCCCTGAAAGGGAGTGGAGTCCCGACTCTGGGGCAGCGCATCAAGTGGACTGCTTTAGAGTTGCAGACTCTGGAAGCCCTGGGGTCCCTGATTCTGCCACAGTCCACCTCACAGGCTATCTCAGAGCTGTGGACCTGAGAAGCCCTGGAGTCCCTGGCCTCAGGGCAGTATGCATGGTGGGCTGTCCTGGAACTATGGAGCTTTGTAAGCCTAGGCTCCCCAAGAGGGCTACTGAGGAGCCAGGCAGGCTTCCTAAGGAATTTCATAGAAATCAAACCATCTCCATGGACCTATTTTATTTTGACAAATCTGCATCAGAATTTTTCCGACCAGCCGTATTTTTTAGTTTTAATTAGGGCTGTCAAGCAAGTTAAAAAAATTAATCATGCGATTAATCACACTGTTAATAATAAATACCATTTATTTAAATATTTTTGGATGTTTTCTACATTTTCAAATATATTAATTTCAATTACACAGAATACAAAGTGTACAGTGCTCACTTTATTTTTTATTACAAATATTTGCATTGTAAAAAAACAAAAAAAATACTATTTTTCAAGTCACCAAATAAAAATACTGTAGTGCAATCTCCTTATCATGAAAGTTGAACTTACAAATGTAGAATTCTGTACAAAAAAATTGCATTCAAAAATAAAACAATGTAAAACTTTAGAGCCTACAAGTCCAATCAGTCCTCCTACTTGTTCAGCGAATCGCTCAAACACATTTGTTTACATTTGCAGAAGATAATGCTGCCTACTTCTTGTTTACAATGTCACTTGAAAGTGAGAACAGGCATTTGCATGGCACTGTTTTAGCAGGCGTTGCAAGATATTTACGTGCCAGGTGCGCTAAACATTTGTCCCTTGATGCTTCAACCACCATTCCAGAGGACATACATCCATGCTGATGACAGGTTCTGCTCGATAACAATCCAAAGCAGTGTGAACTTAGGCATGTTCATTTTCATCGTCCGAGTCAGATGCCACCAGCAGAAGGTTGACTTTTTTCTTTTTTGGTGGTTTGGGTTCTGTAGTTTCCGCATCAGACTGTTGCTCTTTTAAGACTTCTGAAAGCATGCTGCACACCTCATCCCTCTCAGATTTTGGAAGGCACTCCAGATTCCTAAATCTTGGGTCAAGTGCTATAGCTATCTTTAGAAATTTCACATTGGTATCTTTTTAATTTTTTTTGAGTTAATCGCGTTGAGTTAACTGCAATTAATCAACAGCCCTGGTTTTAATGCTTACATTTTAGGATGGTTGCTGAAAAGCAGAACAGTTAAGAGTTCCATATAGCTAAGCCATATTTTTCCTCTTCTTGTCCTCCTCTTCAGCCTTTTTATCCTATAACATTTTCTTCGCTTTCCTCATGGGGAGCTATTTATAATGTATTTTATTGGCTATACTACAGGCAGCTAACATGGACATAGATTCTATTCTCTCTCTAATATACCCAGCAATCCAGTATTTCACATTTATGAACCCAGTTTTAAATCTGCTTTTTGCATTTCCAAACCTAGAGCTTACTCTGATTTATAGATCAGCTGGGACCCACATAATATGCACCTAATGTGCAGAAACTGTTTTCCTTTCCAAACTGGTACTGCATTGTTCATCTTTTGAGAAGTCTTCTCAAACAATCAGTATTAATTGTAGGTGCTGTGTTCCTGGCAAAAACAGCAACTCTGTTATTTGAATGTGTATCATAATTCTGAAAGTCAAGGAGGGGGGAAAATGCTAAAGAACATTAGAAATAGAAAGAGAATTAGATATTCTGCACATAAGCTTTCTCCATTAATTTGAAAGCACAAGAGCTCATCAAAAGAGGAAATCAGAATACTGTTTAATGGCAGAGGAAATTAAGTTTTAGAAGAATATGCCATAGCTAAGATATTAAATAATACTTCACATAATTTATCAGAGAACACTAAAAATAGGCTGAAGGTATATCTAGATAAGGTTTTTAAAATCTTATATAACTTGCATCGGATTAAAAAGCCTCCATGAAATAAGGAAAGATCACTTGGCCAATGAAGCCGGTCCCTTGTTGATAGCTTTACTTCTAGTTGTCTATTTACTCTTCATATTCCTTTATCTTCTTAAGAATTTAGCTATGTGAGAAACTCATTTTCAATGCCTTTTTAGTTTAAAATCTTTGTTGCCTTTTGCTTTAATAACTTTTGAGGTAATCTATTTCCTCTTTGCACTCATACCCTCTGGACTTGGTGTTTTAAGCAAGTGTGAATAGTTTAAATGGATCAATTTTATCTTCCCTTTTCATAATTTTAATTAGATCATATGAACTATCCTCCTTCCACTGAGCATAACCTTAGCACAATACCAGCTTTCTCAGAGTTTCTTCTTAATTCAAAGGATTAAATCTTGGTGTTATTTCAGCCCCCATCCATTGTCAACAGCCTCTGTCACTGTTCCCTTTCAGAGAGACAGCAAGTCTCTCTGCCTGTGTAACCACAGATTATTCAAGTATCAGAGGGGTAGCCGTGTTAGTCTGCATTTGTAAAAGCAGCAAAGAGTCCTGTGGCACCTTATAGACTAACAAACGTATTGGAGCATGTGTCCCATGCATCCGACGAAGTGGGTATTCACCCACGAAAGCTCATGCTCCAATACGTCTGTTAGTCTGTAAGGTGCCACAGGACTCTTTGCTGCTTTCAGAGATTATTCCTAATCCATGGATGTACTTCCCCTCTAAACCCTTCCAGTAGTGGCCACTGTGATGTTATATGATTAAAATATGACAATGTAGAGCAGTGGTGGGCAACCTGCGGCCCGTCAGGGTAATCCACTGGCGGGCTGCCAGACAGTTCATTTACATTTGCATGGCCGCCCGCAGCTCCCAGTGGCTATGGCTTACTCTTCCTGGCCAATGGGAGCTGTGGGAAGTGGTGGCCAGCATGTCCATGAGGCCTGCGCTGCTTACTGCAACTCCCATTGGCCGGGAACAGCAAACGCAACCACTGATGTAACTCGTTGCTATCACTGTTATATAATCGCAACAAATCTTGTACAAAGTGTGTCACATAAACTGTCAGTGGAAAAGTTATGGTTTGCTGAATATGATTATCCTACTTGTATGCATGTATCATTTGTATATCTAAAGTTATGAATATTGGCTATATCCCTGTATTTCAAATGTATTTGCTTCTGGATAACAACACCCACAGGTGTTAGCCAGCACATTGTGAAGGGACTATTCAAGTTGAATGGCCTGTCAAAGAACACTTAACTCACAATGGATTATGGAAGAGGCCTGTTCACACCTGATGAACTTTCATGTAAACATTCCAACTAGAGTAAGGGTAATGGCCCCTCCTGTGACTCAGTGAACCATGCAAAGGCATGTGACTAAACCATGTGACCCTAAACTCTATCTTGTTATTTGTATTTTTCCACAAGCTGTTCTGACAGCTTTAGAGCAGGCCTGCACAACATACGGCCCGCAGAGGCTCACTGTGCGGCCCGCGGGGGGATTCAAAAGGCTCTGGGCTGCCCGCAGCGGCAGGGAGCTCAGAGTCCTTTAAATCCCAGCTGCGGCAGGGATTCAAAAGGCTCTGAGCTGCCCGCAGCGGCGGGGAGCCCAGAGCTCTTTAAATCTCAGCCGCAGCCGGGATTCAAAAGGCTCTGAGCTGTCCACAGCCGCGGGGAGCCCAGAGTCCTTTAAATCCCAGCCGCGGCCGCGATTCAAAGGGCTCTGGGCTGCTCGCAGTGGCAGGGAGCTCAGAGCTCTTTAAATCTCAGCCGTGGCTGGGATTCAAAAGGTTCTGGGCTGCCCACAGCGGTGGGGAGCCCAGAGCCCTTTAAATCTCAGCCACCAGGGCTGGCTTTAGGCCAATTCATCCAATTCCCCTGAATCAGCCCGCCCCTAAGAGGGCCACATGCCCAAGCCCCAGTACGGTGTACCGGCAAAAGCCAGTGCGCTGTAGCGGAGTGGCCCAGCTTCCCCAGGGGGCAATTTAAAAGGCCTGTGGCTCCCAGGCCCTTTAAATTGCCACCAGAGCACCACTGCTGGAGCCCTGGGGTAGGGCTGTGGGGCTCTGGGGGCTATTTAAAAAGTCCAGGGTTCCCGTCGCTTCTACTGCCCCGGCCCTTTAAATAGCCACCGGAGCCCCACCACTTCCCCAGGGTTCCCGTGGCTATTTAAAGGGCTGGGGCAGTAGAAGAAGGGGAGCCCCGGGCCCTTTAAATACCCCCAGAGCCCTGGGGTAGCAAGGGGCTCTGGGGGCTATTTAAAGGGCTGGGGCTCCCGCTGCCCCTGCTGCCCCGGTCCTTAAATAGCCGCTGAAGCCACACCGCTTCCCCAGGGCTCCCTCGGCTATTTACAGGGCTGGGGAAGTAGAAGCAGGGGAGCCGCGGGCTCTTTAAATAGCTCCCAGAGCCCTGGGGTAGCAGGGGGGAGAGGTCTCCAAAAGCCTTTGCTGCCCTGGTCCTTTAAATAGCCCCCGGAGCCCCACCACTTCCCCAGGGCTCCTGCAGCTATTTACAGGGCTGGGGCAGTGGAAGCAGGGGAGTCCCAGGCCCTTTAAATAGCTTCTGAGCCACGGGCTGCTACTGCTACCCTGGTGGGGGAGGCAGGAGGAGGGGGCACTCACCATACAGGATGGGCTGTACCTGCACCAGTTGCCCGCAGCCAACCCCTGCTGCACCTCCTGCCCTGCCTGCACCAGTTCCTGTCTGCAGCCAGCCCTGCACCCACTGCCCACAGCCAGCCCGTCTCCAGCCAGCCCCTCACTCCCTGCCTTGCCTTCAGCCCTGCACCAACCCTTGTCTCCAGCCAGCCCTGCACCCCCTTCCCTGTCTCCAGCCAACCCCTGCCACACCCCCCTGCCTGAAGCCAGCCAGTCCTGCACTCCTTTGTCTCCAGCCCTGCCAACCCATGCCACACACCCCCTGTGGCCCTGCCTGAAGCCAGCCAGCCCATCCCACACGCCATCTCCAGCCTGCCCCACACCCCTTGCCTAGCCTGCAGCCAGACCCTACCTCCAGCCACCTCCCCCGCACCTCCAGCCAGCCCCATGTGCACTGGTGCCCTGTAGTTCCCAGGGAAGTAACCTTGCACACCTGCTTCAATGAGGTGGGCAGGGAGCAGCTGGGACCCACACGTGCACCCTAGCACACCTTCAGGGAGTGGCGGAGCTCATTTCTAGTTCAGACACATCTTTCTTAAAAAGAACTTTAGGTAGGGTTAACATACATCCGTACTTTCCCAGACATGTCAGGCTTTTTGGATCTTAAATCGCCATCCAGGAGGAAAATACGGACGTATGGTAACCCTACTGGTACAAAAAATACATACTGTGGCAGAACTTTTTTTAGGGAACCGGTTCCTAAGAAATGAAAGGCTTTTTTTTTACATGTTTTTTTTCTTTTAGTCATCCCTGCCGGGGCCCCGCATTTCCTAAAGCCAGCCCTGCCAGCTGCGGATGGGATTCAAAGGGCTCTGAGCTGCCCGCAGAGATTCTTGGCCGCGGCTGAGATTTAAAGGGCTCAGGGCTCCTCGCCACCACGGGCAGCCCAGAGCCCTTTGAATCCCGGCGGCGGCTCCAGCGGATGTGCTAGGGCTGGGATTTAAAGGGCTCGGGCTCCCCTCAGCAGCAGGAGCTCTGGGCCCTTTAAATCCCTGCCCCAGCCCCACAAAGCCCTGGGTTCCCGCAGCCCCCAGAGCCCCGGGCCCTTTAATTTGACCCTGAGGGCTCCCAGCCAGCTTTTCAGCTGGGAGCCCCTGGTTGATTTAAAATCAAGTATCACGTCCCCACCCTCAACCTTCCTTTTTGGCCCACAGCTGTTTTGGTGGGGCGACACTGGGAAAGGAGGGTTTGTTTCTGCAGGGCTGGGCGGTGCTGGGGCGGAGTCTTTCCGCTGGGCCGGGGGGAGGGTGTTTCCGCGGGGCCGGGGGGTTTCGGCCCTCAGCTGTTTTCTTTGGAGTAATGTGGCCCTCGCCGCTTTACGAGTTGTGCAGGCCTGCTTTAGAGCAATGGGTTTCCCTCCACATGGCAGAAGCTATAAAGGCTCTGAAAACATCTCCATTTAGCCTCTTTCTAGCCTCTGAACTATGGACTTATACTAATGAGAGCATTCTAACCAAGGGACTGAGGACCTTCCAATCATTTGGAAGCAACCAGAGACTTAACAAGCTAACACTTTATTCCATCACTGCTTCATGAACTTTGCACTTGTATGTATTTGATTCCTTTAACCAATTTTAACTCTCACCTCTTTCTCTCTCTGAATAAACCCAGGGCCATCCTTAACTATACGCAAAGTATGCAGCTGTGTAGGGCACCAGGAAATTTCGGGCACCACATTTCCTGGTGCCCTGCACAGCTGTGTGCTGCTCCAGCCACTGCTTTGCATCTTCCTGCCACTGTCCCGCTCCCACTCTCCTAAGGAGTGCAGCAGGGCTGAGCCTGCACTCACTGGCAGCAGGATGTGCAGCGATCTGGCCCCAGCTGCAGTGCCGGTAAGTGCTGGGGGATGGTTTCCCGTTGCCCTCCAAGCCAGCCCCACCTGTGGAGGCCTGGGGCCAGCCCCCCTCTCTCTGCAGCAGAGGCCCACCCTCCACCCCCACAGGAGGGGCTGTTTAGGGCCCCAGAATTGCTAGGGACTGCCCTGAATACAGGGGCGGCTCCAGGCCCCAGCATGCCAAGCGCATGCTTGGGGTGGCATGCTGCGGGGGGCGCTCTGCTGGATGTCTGCTGCTCCTGCGGCTCCAGTGGACCTCCCGCAGCCGTGCCTGCGGAGGGTCCGCTGGTCCCACGGCTTCGGTGGAGCCACGGGACCAGCGGACCCTCCACAGGCATGCCTGCGGGAGGTCCACCGGAGCCGCAGGACCGGCGACCGGCAGAGCACCCCCCTGCGGCATGATGCTGTGCTTGGGGCAGTGAAATGTCTAGAGCCGCCCCTGCCTGAATAGACCTTTAGATATTATATGCTAAAGAATTGGCAACAGCATTATGATTGGATAAGATCTGAGTTATATATTCACCTGAGTATGTGGCTGGGTCCTTTGGGATTAGAAGAATCCTTTGGTTGATGAAACTGGTTTTAAATAACCTCTCATTAAGCTTAGTGTCTGGGTGTTAGGAATACCTAAGGAGGCTGCGTTTCTGACTTCTTGTTAGCCACTGTGGTGAGACAGAAGTTTACTTTTGTTGCTGATTTGGTATATTTTACAGAAGAATAACAAGAAATTGCAGGGGGTGGTGTCTGCCCTGTTCCTCAGTCGTTTGTCCTGAATTTGGAATTCTCAGTTGTGATCCATTCAGGCATGGTGGCAGCCACTCAGTGTGTAAACTTGTTCTGCAGGGCTATCGAAGAATGTCCTCTTTCCAGAAGCAAAATGATAAAGCCTGATTCTCCTCTCCTACCACCAGTGAAAATCTGGTGACCACAACTGAGTTAATCCTGATTTTACATCTGTGCAAAGGAGAGACGAATCAGACTGTGTCCACCCTGACTGCTACATACATTGACTGAGATTAGTACTAGATTGTTAGGGGAGACACTGAGCATGCTCAGTACACCTCCTCTTGCTCTTCTACTGGGGTCTCAACAGCTCTTGAGTTTAGCCCAAGCTAAGCTTACTCCCTACCAACTTTTTATTGGCTCTTCAACAATATATCAATTTAACTAGAAACACAACAGTTATCTACCAGACTGAAAATGCTAGGGATTTTACTGTAATAGTAGCCCCTCTTCATATACACACTTTTCCTGTAAATTGCAGCATCTTTTTCATGTAGCACTTTTTCAGTGGCTATTAGAATCCTGCCTTGTTTTAGGCTGGCATGTGCATGTCACTTTCTACTTGTTTTTAGAGGTTAGGGGAAAATATAGTGCAAGTCTTCCAGCATTAATGTCCTCAGTCCTTCACTTTTCATAACTGTCCTTCTTATTATCCTCCTGGTCCTTCCTGCTTTTCCACACCCTATTCCTCATCTCACCTTGTTGAACATCATTTTGTGTAAACAAAATGAGTTCATGGCTTGATCTTCTCTTCCCATTCCCAAACCTGCCTAATCATAGGAATTATCAGTCACTTGCAGTCCATTGATTTCCTCTCTGTTGATCTTAGGACCGTTTTTACTGTGCTCTTTTCAGTCTTAATTCTGTGTCCACCAGTAGCGAACTTCCCATCACTAAATTTCACTTTCCAGAGCCTGGAAATCTCCGCTATCACCTTTCTCAAACCAATTTCTATACCTATTCCTATAACCTCATTCTATATATTATTAGGCATCTTGCTCACTTGGTTTTGTTTTGAGTTATCCATCCGCTTCTTTTGGTGACTGGAAATGGGCATGTTCTGACACCTACAAACACTCTGCCATGATGTCCCACAGCATTCTGTCCTCATATCCAGTGACACCTCCTTTTTTAACTTCAGCACAGAATATTAATATTATACAGATTAAAGCAAAAATCTGTGCCCACCAAGGTCCCGACTTAGCATCTGCCTAACTTCAAGAAAAAGAAAAGAAAAGAGATATCCTATCTTCTAGAACTGGAAGGTCATTGAGTCCATCTCCCCTTGCCTTCACTAGCAGAACCAAGTTCTGTTTTTTTGCTCCAGATCCCTAAGTGGTCCCCTCTAGGATTGAACTCACAACCCCTAGGTTTAGTAGGCTAATGCTCAAACCACTGAGCTATCCCTATCCCAAGTCAACTATGTGAATAGCCCCATTCAGTTACTCAGTTTGTGTTTTATTCAATAAAACTAAGTACTTAACAACTTTGATATAAAAGACAAGTGCTTGTATCTGATTATCTTAAATGTAAGGTTTTTTATTTCCCCACAGTTCTGTAGAACCACTTACCGTTATTAGCCTGTTGTCTGTTTCTATCTTCCAATTTTGGTTCCAGTTGACACTTTATCAGAATTCGTACTTACTGAGTTTACCTGACTTTCCTTTTCTATTCCATAGTTTTGATCTGTGTTGGACTTTGATCTCTATTTGGCTGTACTGTTATCTATCTACTTTGTTTTTCTATCTTTGTTTCCTATTAATTTCTTCTCACTCCACCTCTTTTTCTTTAAATGGTGGACTGAGTATTAAGTGTTAAAATCATAAATTTATTTTAATTAAATATGGTTCTGATTAAATAAAATATGGTGCAGATTGAATTAATTTCACATTAATTACCTGGAAAAAATATACAACAAACTCAGAAAAAAAGTCTGTATTTTTTTTATATATATAGTTGTTGTTAGATGTAAGCAGAGCTATTATGCATCAAATAAGAAGGCGGTCATTTAAAAAAGAGGTTGAAATAAGGGGCCAGTTGTAAGTTGGCACAGTTATATTGACTTCAATGGAACTACACAAATTTACAGCAGCTGATGATCTAGCCTGAAAGATGTAATGTAATTTTGAAAATTACTGGATACCTGAGGTTTGAAGAGTAGGGACAATATCTCATGACACTTCTTTCTGACATGTTTCTGTCACATAGATGGACTTGGAAAAGAGCTTCCAAATATATGAAAGAGGACAAGACCTTATTTTTTTTAAAAAAGAACCCTTTTTTCTCTTTAAAATGATTTCTGCTGGTTTGTGTGTGGTGTCACATGTGTGTCAGTGGGATTGAAAGGGCTTTCAAGTAAACCATGAAGTGGCAATGCACAGAAAATACTAAAATAATATCTTTAGTTCTCTTGTCTCTGGTGGATTGATGTTCAGTAACTGGTGCCTTGGGCACTAAGCTGAAATAAACCTTAAAATGAGAAGCCATTAGAGCCCATTGTGATGGGGTTATGGAACCATTTCCATGGATGTGAAAGAGAAATAAAAACAACATGGCTGAATTGGGAAGGAAGATTTTGAGGCTTTTCTCTTTTCTTGCATATGTAAAAGTGTTGGGCAGATATCTCTTTCTGTCCCCATTTCCCCATCCAGTGGTGGATAGAGAACTTGCTAAATGACAAATTAGAAAGAATATTTTTACTGTTAAACATAGGATATGCCATATCAGATCACATTAATGGTTCATCTAAGTCCACCATTTTATCTCTGACACTGAGTACCAGATGCTTTAAAACAGTGGTTCTCAACTGGGATACATGAACCCCTGGGGGTACACGGTGGTCTTCCAGGAGGTATGCCAACTCATCTAGATATTTTCCTGTTTTTACAACAGGCTACATAAAAAGCACTAGCAAAGTCAGTACAAACTAAAATTTCATACGAGTTGTTTATATTGCTCTATATGCTATGCACTGAAATGTAAATATGATATTTATATTCCAATTTATTTTATAATATGTAAAAATGAGACTGTAAGCAATTTTTCAGTAATAGTGTACGAGACACTTTTTATATTTTAATGTCTGATTTTGTAAACAAGTCATCTTTAAGTGAGGTGAAACTTGAGGGAACTCAAGACAAATCAGACTCCTGAAAGGGATACAGTAGTCTGGAAAGGTTGAGAGCCGCTGCTTTAAAGTAAGATGCAGGAAACCCTTCTGAGAACATAATTTGTACATGTGAAGTTTCTTCATAACTCCTTTCACGTAGGGGGTGTATGGTCTGTGGCACAGGGGTTTAAATCCTTCTAAACTTTTATGTAGTTATGGACATTCTCATTTTCCATATAAATGCCTTCTCTTTCTTGGAAGCCTGCTACCTTTGTGACATCTTATGATGAGTGCCACTGGTTAATTACACATAATATTAAATTATATCCTTTTATGACCTTTAATTTGTTGCCTTTCAGTTTCATTGAAATGTGTGGCCAGACTGGACAGTCTCTACGTAAAAGAATAAATGGACACAAATCTGACATCAGGAATTATAACATTCAAAAAGCAGTAGGAGAACACTTCAATCTCCCTGGTCACTCAATAACAGTGGCAATTCTTCAACAAAAAAGTCCTTCAAAAACAGACTCTAACATGAAACTGCAGAACTGGAATTAATTTGCCAACTGGATACCATCAAATTAGGCCTGAATAAAGACTGGGAGTGGTTGTGTCATTACAAAACCTACATCTAATTTTCCCCCATACTAATTTCCCCCTACTGTTACTCATATCTTCCTGTCAACTGTTGGAAATGGGCCACTCTCTCAATACAAAAGTTATTCTTCCTCCCTTGGTGTCCTACTGTTAATTAAATTGTCTTGTTAGACTGACCTCACACTTGGTAAGGCAACTCCCATCTTATCATGTATTTATACCTGTTCCTGTATTTTCCACTCCATGCATCTGATTAAGCGGGTTCTAGCCCAGGAAACCTTATGCCCAAATAAATTTGTTAGTCTCTGAGGTGCCACGAGTACTACTTGTTGTTTTTGCTGATACAGACTAACACGGCTACCACACTGAAACCAGTCCCTACCTTGACTGTCATTGCCCTTAGAATGCTCCTTAAAGGTATAGATCTTGCCAGATGCGCGGCACTCCTTTGAGGCGAATATACTGAACGCCCATTAATTTCAATAGGATTGAGAGCCTTCATCTCCTACAAGCACCATGCAATATTGAGTAGAGCTGGTTGGGCATAGGGAAAATTCTCATCTAACATCAAGAAACTTCAACTTCTTTCATTCAGAATTGATTTTTTTTTCTTTCAGTTTTTCTGTTTTTGGTCAAAACACTTCCAAACGAAAACTCCAAATTTTCAGTGTTAAATAGATACTTTGTGAGAAATATTTTACTCACTTGCCATCAAAAATATTCACCAGAAAAATTTCAGCCAGCCCTGGCACTGATCCGTGTAAGTAGTTTCCAACATGGAATCTTTCATTTTCTCAATGGAATTGCTGTACAGCTGGTGGAAGAATGAGGTGGCCTCCTCAGTCCCACTCTTATCTGGGTCCATCCTCTCTTGACCCCTTCCCCTGCAAAGATCCTGCCTCTGAAAAGCCATACATGGGATTCCAAGAAGTGAGTGTAGGGAAGGCAGTGTTGTAAAGGCAATTAATCTACCTCTGCTTTTCATCTTTGTGGGATCCGTGTGCAGTGGGACCACAATGAATGGATCTAGGGGACACAATTTGCCACTGATATATAATTATTTGACCACAGCCCTGAGATATACAGTATAAAACAAACATTTAATGTTTCAGTTGGTGCATGTCCAAATGAAGGAAGATAATGTAGCTTGAGAGGAGGCTACAGAAAAGGCAACAGTTAAAGCGAGTAATTACCGAAAAGCCTCTCTTTTCCTGTAAGGGTTTTGGAAGTAAGTTACTCTGAGTATGCAAAATAAATAAATAAATAAATTTAAATGCAATGTTTTTGCCAAGTTGTCTAATGCATTGTGATATTCCTGCTCTCCTTACGACCTGTAGCAAATCTGTCAGTTTCCTTGTGTGGAAATTTATAGAGCTAATATTGGTGCCTGACCTGTGATGAATTTGGAAGATCTTTGTGTGAAAATATCCATCTAGTAACTTTCTGTGGCGATATCGCTGAAGACTTTTTTGTTTTGAAGCTATTTCTGAAGACTCATCTTTTTATTGTCCCAGTCTGTGCAGAACTGGGCGGCTACACCCACTCATTTTATAACATACTTTGTGATTCAAAAACCCCAAACTCTACAATACAACATTTTCCCCAACCAAGGGTTTTAAACCCACTCTTTTTTTATACAGTGGCAGAAAGGTGCAGAATGACAAAGGAGAAAATTTTCAAAGGCACAAAAGGGACACTGGCAACCAACTGCCATTGACTTTCAATTATGATTGGTCACCAATCTGCCTCTAAAACAATGGGTCATTTCACTGAGGAATTTACAGAGAGAAAGGTTGGTCTTCTTAAGGCACTGCCCTGTGACTTGGGAGATCTGGCTTCAGTGCCTGGCTCTGGCAAACACTTGTGGTCATCTGGTTAATTTTATCATTCATTCAACTAACATGTTATGTCATCTAGTTAAACTGTAGGATTACAGAAGTATAAAATTGGTCAATAGAAGGGATAATGATGTATTCAGTATCTAAATAAGTGGTGTTGGAACATGACACCTGAAAGATTTGAGCATAGCTTAAGAAAAGCTTGACATAAGTAAATGACCCTGTGCCACAAGATTGAGAAAAGATGTACCTGGTTTTAAATACAGTCTTTCTTAGCAGCTCATGCTGAAAAGTGTATGTGGTTTCATGCATAATTTGAACGTGTACTTACCATGATTGTGCATGCAATTCAGGTATCTGCATGTGCCTTAATCACTACCAAGATAATGGTATATACATTAATTTGGTGCACAGCTGAGCATGGATTTTTGAAAATTTTCACATAATTTAAGTGGGACTGTTGAACAATATTTGGAGGGAGTAGGCTAGTAGTTATGGCAAAGAATGAGAAATCAGTATTTCTGGGTGTTCTTCCTAATTTTGACTGCAGCTTACTCTGTGAATTTGAGCAAGTCACGTCACCTCTTAATGATTCAGTTTCACCCCATTTGTAAAATGGCAATTGTAATAATTACCTACCACAAGGAAGTGTTAGGAGTATTTGTTAATAGATATTTTCATATCCTTTTTGGATCCTCTTATAAATGATGCATTGAATGCAAGTTATTGCTGAAAATTATTTAATGCATAATATGTTTATAATTTTGGTGCTTATGTATCTAAGTCTGGACGGATCCTACACTCTTTCCTTATGTGACTTATCCCTATTCATGCAAATACTTCAGGTAAGGAGTTAAATTTTTATATACTGATAGTTCATTGATCTGTGTAAGAGGGTTACTTGACTGGTGTCTGTATTTGTTAGAGAGCATAATGGCTCCATCTGCATCAACACATCTTAATGGCTTCAAAGTTCAATTTTTGAAATGTTCTATCGAAGGTGCAAGTATCAATGTCTTCATTCTTCATGGGTTCAGTCAGCTCATGCTATGGTCCTTTTTAGGAGTTATTGAAGTGTATAAAAGGGCACCAAGCCTTACCCACACTTTCATACATCCTTGAAGTTCTATGACAGAGTGAAACATAAGAACATGGAAGCAGGAACATCAGAAAAGAAATTAGCTCATTTTGTATATTTTTTTACCTTTTCTAAAGCAGTGGTCTTCAAGTGGGGTGCGCAAGATGATCCATTGAGGGGCACAGCAGGAGCAGCACTGCCGGAGGGAGGGGGAAAAAGGGCGGCCGGAGGAGGGAGGGAGCGAGCAGGGAAGATGCCCCCTCCGTCCCTGGGCAGGGCCACTTGGAATGCAGGGGCTTTAGGGGCTGCAAGGCTCTGGGCTAAGGGGGCCCTGGGGCCGGGCCTGCAGCTCTAAAGCCCTTTTTGGAGTGCAGCCCTGAGTCCTCCGGCCCATGGAGGAGCAGGGGCAGCTGCACAGCCAGCAGCAGGAAGGAGACGCTTTCCTCTTCAAAGCCGGCTGGAGAGATGCGGCCGCTTCTCTCCGGCCGCTGGCTGCCCGGCTGCCCCTGCTCCTCCTGAGTCCTCTGGCCTGTGCTAGCAGGGCCACTTTCCAAAAGAGGCTTTAGAGCTACAGGTTCAGAGGTTCAAGGTTTAAAGATCAGATCACCACTTTTTCTCAGTTCTATGTTCAGGCAGACCATTTTCAGACCATTTATCACCATATCTTGCCTGCAAATATTAATTCAAAATTAAGATTTGGATTAAACAAGATTCTGTGGCTGCTATGATTGTGGTCCTGTTGCTACGTGATGATATTTTGGAAGAGTCTGGGAGCCCTGTGTCAGAGAACCAGTTTCAGGACCTGATTCTCCTGTTATTAATGTAATGGAAATCATGAGAACCTCCATCAGAGCCAATGAAGTCACACTGATATCAATGGAAATAGAAGCCCTTATTCTTAATGTAGTACTTGTAAAAGAAATTTACACTTGTATTCTGCACAAGCACAGTAAAGTTACAGGTCTGATAATTAATCCAGTACTGAAGAAAGAGTGAAATTATTCTCCAGTATCTGACACTGGTCTCCAATAGTTCCACTTTAAGAATTGATACCTTTTTCAGCTACAGTATTTGAATGGCAGATTCAGAGAGCAATTCTTATAATTAGGAAGAATTTCTCATAATGTATCATCTGAGAAAAATAGGTAGGTGCATCCTGCTAAACCTTGAGCTATTTTATTCTTAGTTTAGAAAACCAAAGCTTAAATTAATTGGACAGAGGTAGTGGCTGGACTTTCCTCTCACTCCTATGCAACCCACTGACTTCAAGAGGGTTATGTGTGTAACTGAGGATTGAATTTGGCCTGCAGGTGCTGTACATTCTAAAGGCCTGATTCTCAGGTAAATGAAAGCATAAGATTGGCTCGGAAAATTAAGCATCATATTAATAAAGTGTCCTTCCTCATTCAAACTGTCCTATCTTGGTAACCCAGCAGAACCTCTTTAATTGTGCAGAGCAAGTTCTCAATAGGTGACACGTCTGTGATGTGATATGTAGGTCAAGAGTTTAAAGGCTGATGTAATGGTTATTCCAATAATATTTTCTGTGTTCCTTTGACTGCATCAACAGCCTCTGACACCCAAGTCAAGCAGGTGCAAAGTTAGCTGATGGAAATTCTCTTTATCTCAAGTGGTTAGACGCTGGTGCTATTAGAGCACAAGGATCCAAGTTCAACCTCTGCTGTCTCTGTGAAATTTCAAGTGGCCATAGTGTGACAACCATGAAAATCCTATATGATCATGGGTTTTGAACAATATAATGCTGAATAGAGATCTCAAGAATGTGCTGAGGAATTATGGAGTAAGCAGAGATAGCATGGCTGCATCTAATCAATCTAATTAAAGCTGATTAACTTTAAATGATTACAGAAGTCCCCTAATACTCCAGAGATTGTGTATAATCTCATGGGAATAAAGATGAGAAAAGCAAGCCCTAAGTAGGCATCTGAGTGACATTTGAACGCAAGAAAATAGCTTCTTGTCTGTGTGTAAAATAACACTGAAATGGGTTGAAAGAAAAAAACCATACACCCACAGCTCAGTAGAAACCTGTCAGTGAGCAAGAGTCAGAGCCAAGGACCAAACTGGGTTACCTAGTGTGAGGCCAGGCTAGATCCTAGCCTGGGAACAAGCAGGCATCAGTACTATTATAGCTGAACTGCTGCTGGGCTTTAAGAGCCAGCTGCTGAGTCTTCTAGCCAATCATTAGATGTAGCCACTTTAGGTAGCCTACTACAGGCCAGCTGTGTTTGTAAGGTTGCCCCCAGCCTGACTCAGCTGCATGCCCTGATTCCTGACAAAACTGAAGGAACCAGGAAAAAAGATGAATGTAAGAAAATAAAATCTTCTTAGAGAGCTTCAATACAGCAGTGTGTTTTCCTGCTGGTTATTAATTTTGTTTGTTTGTTTGTTTCTGTAGCTCTATAGATGGGAACTGGGCTTTAGAATGAATTTTTTAAGAAGACAGTTGCCTCTATTAAACAGCATATAGTCTAAAGTTCTGGTCCTGGATTTCCCTAAGCATGGGAATTCCACTTCATCTGGGGAAGAACCACTGAAGTCACTAAGACTTCACACAGGTACAGGAGTTCATCCAAACAGCTCCATTGGTAGGTACTAGCCTTGAATAACTTCTGGAATCCAAGGGCCTGATCCAATATCTATTGAAGTCAATGGGCTGATTTCCTTTGGAATAGGTGATGATGGTTCATGCTGGTGACTCAGCCTAGTTAGATTTTATACCTGCATTAAGAGTGAGAGAGAAACACACATCTATATTTAACAGTTACCCTCAATACTAAGCACCCTTCAACAGCAGCTGCTGCTTCAGATAGAAGCTGTCTTTGCTAGTAGCCACATTTTTATCATTCGAGCCCCATAATTATTGTATTCACAGCATACACACAAGTTAGATTTAAAAACAAAATAATCTCGCTGGAAGTTTGCAATGTAACACTACTTTATTTTGTAGAGTTCAGAACAATAAAACACAAGAACCACAAAGAGAGAAAGCAGGCTGAGAGAAAACAGAGGTCAAAACTCAGCCTTGCTCTTAACTTGCTTTCTGCAGAGTGACTGGAAAAGATCCAAAGTGCAGGAGCCCTTATGGAGTCTCCTAGTCTACAGGCAGGACAACTTAAACTGAGCATGTTTAATTTTAACATGTTTTTTAATACACCACAAAAACAAAAGTAGAAATGAACACAAAAGGTGTTTTCCCTGTTAAGCAACCTTTAATGGAATTCTCCAGTCCTGCTGCTTAACTTTATGCACTGTGAATACCCCTGTAGACTTCAGTTGTTCTACTCAGAGTTAGAGGTGGCAGGGAAACCATATCTTAGTGCTATGAAAATTTAAGGTTTTGGAAATATATTTTTCCCCTCATTGGAGTGAAAAAGCAAAACCTCAGATTTTTTATGGAACTGAACTGCCGCAATATTTTTTCAGAAATACCAAAATGTGATGGTCCCAAAATGAAATGTACTCCCTAAGATCCCGGACTGCCTACCTTTGAGTCTACAGCAAGCCAGGGACCCTGGAAACCCTGGTAGCTGCATTCTGAAATTGGCTCTTCCAAGAGTCACCATTGCTTTTCAGTGGTTGGCAACAATAAAACTGACAAGAATCATGCCAGTTTCAGTTCACAGCTGTCAGGGCTTCCAGAATCAGTCTGGCTGCATGGCAGCCTGCTGGGGATCTGGGAAGACCTGGTTCCTCAGACCATCTGGTAGGCTGCAGAAGAGCAAAAGATCACCAGCTCCAATGCTCTAAGCAGCCCTTGAGCTTGGCTGGGCTAACTGGGAACCTAGAATCCCTGGAAACACTGGCGCCCAGGATCTGAGGCTTCTGACTCTGGACTACCAAAGAGCTGTTTTTCCAAAAGTTTGTCAAAATCAAACCATTTCTACAAAATGTTTCTATTTAGACAAATCAGCAAATCCAATAAATTGTTTCATTAAAATTTTTCCAACCAGCTCTAGTCAGAGCATATACAATTAAGCACATACATAACTATTTGCAGGATTGGATCTTAAACTTGTATAGGGAAGAAATTAAACACAATATACATAATATGAAGTAGTAGTAAAAATGCAATTGATTTCCATATTGACTTACTGTGCTCTCAATATTACAAATACTATAAACCATATAAAACAGCTGTAATTCTGTTATTAACTTGGGCCATTCCTCAAAAACAAAACTAAACAAATCAAACAAAATAAAACCCTAATTATGTTACAAAAATATATCAACTTTGCAAGTGAAACAAAGTGGAAGAATTTTTCTTTAAAAGCCTCAAGAAATGAGATCCACTTAAACAGAACAAGCATGATTCTAGAATACAGAATTGAAAAAAAGTAGAACATAGGTTTAATTATGAGATTAACTTTTTCAAGTAGTAGCTCACTTAAAGTATACCCCCACATTATAAAAATATTTCATAGCACTTGAAAAATACTGGAAATAGCAATTATGCTAATCTCAATTGGAGAAGGGTGTATGTTAGGAAAATAAGCTTGCAAAAAAATCAGTTTAGTCAGCTAAGAAGGATTCAGTTGAATTATATAAAATCTTATATGGCATATATAATGTCAGGTTAAGTTAGCATTTTTATCTTAACACAGATAATAAGATAAGATAACAAGCCATTTTTGGAGATTATACACAAAGAGGAACAAATATACTACACTCTAGCCAGCTAGACTGCTGGAGAATACCATTGGGGTCATTTAAGAAATTAGAGATGATCATAGCACAAAGTAATATTAAAAAGGAAATGAACTTTGCTGAGTTTAATGGCTTTTTACACATTCTCCAAAGGCCTTTCATGTCCTCTCCAAAAATATTTATCTGATATAATGCACTTGCATTTGAATTGTAATATGGGATCATCGGCTGTGCTGTCACCTGGACCACAACTACCCAAGTTTTCAAATATGCCTTAATGCCTGCCCTCCTCCAAAGGAGGGTTATTTGGTGTGCCCAATCAACTGTGAAGAGGCAGGGCAGTTGCAAAATATAAGATGTTCACTGTAGGGCAGATTTTTTAGCTGGTATTAATCATAACTCTATTGGTTTCAATGGAACTATAGCAACTTATGCTAGTGGAGCATCTTCCCATATGATTTACTTGCTTAGTGCTTATAAGTGGGAAGAATAGTATCAGGAATTTGATATAATGTAGCTTTAATTTCCTATCAGCACCGTTTTAGGCCTTTGAGGATTGAGTTTTGATGAGATGCCCACAAAGGTCAGTGTTTCAAGTAGTTTTGAATTTTGTATAAGTAATTTCTCTCACCAGTTTGGGAAGAGGAGTCAGGGAGAGGGAGAATGTGAATGAAACAAAAGTGGAAATGGAGGGAGAGGAGATGCTATTATGGGACTGACCCAACCCCCTTATTTGAAGTCAATGGGAATCTTTCATTGGCTTCTATGGGAGCCCTGGGTAGAAGGTTTCAGCAGAAAGTATTTTGCCACCTAATTGTTTTTGTCCTAGCCTAAAATAAAAAGTTTTCAGTAAGTCATTAGGAGACTTTCCATTGACTTCATTGGGAGCTATAGTGCAGTATTTTCCTCTAAAGAGTTTATTTCCACAGTAAGGGGAAAGTTTCTGCTTCAGTCATCCACTGCATAATTTTGAAAGTGGTAAGTTAAAGAGGTAATAAACATTCAGGAATCTGGAATATTTAATTTGATTTAAAAATATTGATCCAGGGTAAAATTTTCAAAAGCGCTGAAGTGTTACCCTTTACTATTTGCTTAGCACCATCATTGTGTTTAGTGCCACTGTCCATCTGTTGAGCAACTTACATCCGTAACAATCTGACATTCCTAAAAGAAAAAGAATCTTTAAAATCTTAATGTAAAGTTTCAATAGTGCACATATATGTATTTGCCTATTCACATTAGGACAAGTTATAGTTTACTGTCTAACTCAAATGGAAAAGACATATTGGTTTTGCTAGATCATGAATAGAGCAAACATGTATAGTCCTTTTTCACTGCTTTCCCTTAGTGTTAGCATAAAACCTTATACCTGTGTCATTTGTCATTAGTTCAAAGAGCTTGTCTGTGTTGACTCTTGCTATCCTTTAAGTAGCATGAAAACTTCAGTCAGACCCTGTTCTCTTTTTTCCTAACTATTGTATTTCAATTTTTACAGCTTTCCTATGTGATGTAACCTTCCTACCCTAGATATCATTTTTGTTCTGCTCTGATTCTTTCCTTTGTTCTCAGTGCCTTTTCTACAGTAATAGTCTTAAGAACACTATGAAGGGCAATCATTAGGGTTAAAGACTAGAGGCCACATTTTGCCTTTCAGATGTACATATAATAATCCTGTTCACTTCGATGGGAAGTGAGCATCCACAGAGATTCATAGAGATTAAGGCCAGGAGGAACCATTAACTTATCTTGTCTGACCTCCTGTGTATCATAGGCTCATAGACTCATAGACTCTAGGACTGGAAGGGACCTCGAGAGGTCATCGAGTCCAGTCCCCTGCCATCATGGCAGGACCAAATACTGTCTAGACCATCCCTGATAGACATTTATCTAACCTACTCTTAAATATCTCCAGAGATGGAGATTCCACAACTTCCCTAGGCAATCTATTCCAGTGTTTAACTACCCTGACAGTTAGGAACTTTTTCCTAATGTCCAACCTAAATCTCCCTTGCTGCAGTTTAAGCCCATTGGTTCTTGTTCTATCATTGGAGGCTAAGGTGAACAAGTTTTCTCCCTCCTCCTGATGACACCCTTTTAGATACCTGAAAACTGCTATCATGTCCCCTCTCAGTCTTCTCTTTTCCAAACTAAACAAACCCAATTCCTTCAGCCTTCCTTCATAGGTCATGTTCTCAAGACCTTTAATCATTCTTGTTGCTCTTCTCTGGACCCTCTCCAATTTCTCCACATCTTTCTTGAAATGCGGTGCCCAGAACTGGACACAATACTCCAGTTGAGGCCTAACCAGCGCAGAGTAAAGCGGAAGAATGACTTCTCGTGTCTTGTTTACAACACACCTGTTAATGCATCCCAGAATCACGTTTGCTTTTTTTGCAACAGTATCACACTGTTGACTCATATTAAGCTTGTGGTCCACTACGACCCCTAGATCTCTTTCTGCCATACTCCTTCCTAGACAGTCTCTTCCCATTCTGTATGTGTGAAACTGATTGTTCCTTCCTAAGTGGAGCACTTTGCATTTATCTTTATTGAACTTCATCCTGTTTACCTCAGACCATTTCTCCAACTTATCCAGATCATTTTGAATTTTGACCCTGTCCTCCAAAGCAGTTGCAATCCCTCCCAGTTTGGTATCGTCCGCAAACTTAATAAGCGTACTTTCTATGCCAACATCTAAATCGTTGATGAAGATATTGAACAGAACCGGTCCCAAAACAGAACCCTGCGGAACCCCACTTGTTATACCTTTCCAGCAGGATTGGGAGCCATTAACAACTACTCTCTGAGTACGGTTATCCAGCCAGTTATGCACCCACCTTATAGTAGCCCCATCTAAATTGTACTTTCCTAGCTTATCTATAAGAATATCATGCGAGACTGTATCAAATGCCTTACTGAAGTCTAGATATATCACATCCACCACTTCTCCCTTATCCACAAGGCTCGTTATCCTATCAAAGAATGTTATCAGATTAGTTTGACACGATTTGTTCTTTACAAATCCATGCTGGCTATTCCCTATTACCTTACCACCTTCCAAGTGTTTGCAGATGATTTCTTTGATTACCTGCTCCATTATCTTCCCTGGCACAGAAGTTAAACTAACTGGTCTGTAGTTTCCTGGGTTGTTTTTATTTCCCTTTTTATAGATGGGCACTATATTTGCCCCCTTCCAGTCTTCTGGAATCTCCCCCGTCTCCCATGATTTCCCAAAGATAATAGCTAGAGGCTCAGATACCTCTTCTATTAACTCCTTGAGTATTCTAGGATGCATTTCATCAGGCCCTGGTGACTTGCAGGCATCTAACTTTTCTAAGTGATATTTAACTTGCTCTTTCCTTATTTTCTCTTCTAAATCTACCCTCTTCCCCTAAGCATTCACTATACTAGACATTCCTTCAGACTTCTCAGTGAAGACCGAAACAAAGAAGTTATTTAGCATCTCTGCCATTTCCAAGTCTCCCGTTACTGTTACCCCCTCCTCATTGAGCAGTGGTCCTACCCTGTCCTTAGTCTTCCTCTTGCTTCTAATGTATTGATAAAAAGTCTTCTTGTTTCCTTTTATTCCCATAGCTAGTTTGAGTTCATTTTGTGCCTTTGCTTTTCTAATCTTGCGTCTGCATTCCTGTGTTATTTGCCTATATTCATCCTTCGTGATCTGACCTAGTTTCCATTTTTTATATGACGCCTTTTTATTTTGTAGGTCACGCAAGATCTCAAGGGTAAGCCAAGGTGGTCTTTTGCCACATTTTCTATCTTTCCTAACCATCGGAATAACTTGCTTTTGGGCCCTTAATAGCGTCCCTTTGAAAAACTGCCAACTTTCCTCAGTTGTTTTTCCGCTCAGTCTTAATTCCCATGGGACCTTGCCTATCAGCTCTCTGAGCTTACCAAAATCCGCCTTCCTGAAATCCATTGTCTCTATTCTGTTGTACTCCCTTCTACCCTTCCTTAGAATTGCAAATTCTATGATTTCATGATCACTTTCACCCAAGCTTCCTTCTACTTTCAAATTCTCAACAAGTTCCTCCCTATTTGTTAAAATCAAGTCTAGAACAGCTTCCCCCCTAGTAGCTTTTTCAACTTTCTGAAACAAAAAGTTGTCTGCAATGCAGTCCAGGAACTTATTGGATAGTCTGTGCCCCGCGGTGTTATTGTCCCAACATATATCTGGATAGTTGAAGTCCCCCATCACCACCAAATCTTGGGCTTTGGATGATTTTGTTAGTTGTTTGAAAAAAGCCTCATCCACCTCTTCCGCCTGATTAGGTGGCCTGTAGTAGACTCCCAGCACGACATCACCTGTGTTTTTTACCCCTTTTAGCCTAACCCAGAGACTCTCCACCCTTCCGTCTCCTGTGTCCATCTCCACCTCAGTCCAAGTGTGTACATTTTTAATATATAAGGCAACACCTCCTCCCTTTTTCCCCTGTCTATCCTTCCTGAGCAAACTATACCCATCCACACCAACATTCCAGTCGTGTGTATTATCCCACCAAGTTTCAGTAATGCCAATAATGTCATAGTTGTATTTATTTATTAGCACTTCCAGTTCTTCCTGCTTATTACCCATACTTCTTGCATTTGTATAAAGGCATCTAAGATACTGGTTTGATTTTGCCTCCCAGCTTTGCCCTGACCCTCCTTCCTCTCTGCCATTATAGCCCGTGCTCCCTCCTGTTTCCAACCCATCTCCCAGGTCTTGTTCCCCACTTACCTGTGGGCTTTGCTCACCTGTCCCCGTCGAACCTAGTTTAAAGCCCTCCTTACCAGGTTAGCCAGTCTGTGCGCAAATAAGGCCTTTCCCCTCTTCGAAAGGTGAACGCCATCTGTTCCTAGCAGTCCTTCCTCAAGTAGCATCCCGTGGTCGAGGAAGCCAAAGCCCTCCTGGCAATTAAATTTAATTCAGCTGCCCTGGTTCTGAGCACAATAACTTCTGTTTGACTAAAGCATATATGTTCCAGAAGACATCCAGTCTTGATCTGAAGACATCAACTGATGAAGAATCCATCACTTCCAGTGGTAGTTTGTTCTAATGGTTAATCATCCTCACTAATAAAAATTTGTGCTTAATTTCCAACTTGAATTTAGCTGGGTTCAGCATCTATCTTTTAATGCTTGTTATCCATTTCTACACTAAATTAAGGAGCTCTTTAATACATGGCATTTTCTTCCCTTGAAGGTACTTATCCATTGTAACCAAGTCACTTCTCTGTCTTCCTTTTTGATTGCCTAAACAGCTAGAACTCTTTAAATCTCACTGAAAGGCATTTTGCGGATCTTTGTGCATCCTCTCCAATTTTTGAACAGACTTTTTAAAATGTGGGCACCAGAACTATATGCAGTATTTCAGTATTGGTTCCCCCACTTTCCCTGCCTACTCTTACTCACTTACCCTGTGTGATGGGGTATCTACCCCATGTAAGACTTGGAGGCATTAAGGTGGCCCAATTAACTGCCCAGACTGCACCTAGAGGTTGATTTAATGAGGCTCAGCTGCACAGGAACAGGAGTGGCCTGTATAAAACTCAGGTGCTGAGAGTACAAGGGGGCTGCTGAGAAATGGAATGCAGTGATTTCTGGGGAGAAAGGAGGAGTGTTGGGGACTACTAAGATAAATAGTCTGCAGTTGCTTCCTGGGAGAAGGGAGTTGGGAGGCTGGCATGTAAACCCAGAGAAGAGGGAGTGCTAGCTGGTAGGGAAAAGGCTCAGGGAAAGGTAGACCTTGGCTGATGACTAGAGAGTCCCTGAGATGAACCTGGAATAGAGGATGGGCCTGGATTCCCCTACCAGCTACTGGGAAGTAGCCTAGAGCAAGCAGTGGGGAGCAAACTGTTTGGGACAGTTTTGTCCTGAAAAGCTTTGATACCCTGGAAGGAGAGGATCATAGTGACCTGACCAGAGGGCTAAGTCATGAACAGGAACCTGCAGCTCCTGGTGAGGGGCTGTAGGGTGAGAGAAGATGATGCATGGAGAGACCATTGGAAGAGGGTGCAGCACCTACGAAGAGGTAATCCCTAGAGTGGCCAGGAGGAGGCAGTTTAGCAGTGAGTGGCTCCTGTGACACCCTGTCTAACAGAAACCTTGGCTGTACAAAACTTTTTACCCTCTCACTCAGAGCTCATTTTGAGCTGCTTGTCTGCTATGAACCCTATGTCATTTTTGTAGTCGCTACTTTCCAGGATACAGACTCACCTTCTGTAGGTGAGGCCTTGTGATAGGGTGTTCACCCTACATCAGCCCTGAAGGGGTTAGGGTGGCCGTGAAGGGGCTAATTAACTTTCACACTTGCACTTGACTGCAGGCCCAAGGAATTACAACACTAATTGCATATGAAGCCTAGCTGGGAGACAAACTGAGAGGATTTTGTAGATAAGGAGCCTGAAGAAGCAGGGGGCTGCAGGGAGAGAATCTGTAGTCAGTCACTCTCTGGCACTGGAAATGGGGGGAGGGGAGAGAATAGGACTTCAGATCCTGGCCCTGGAAGGGTCAACCCCAGGGGAGTTGTGAAGAGAGCCTGTGAAGGCAGGATAGAAAGTAGCCTAGAGAAACCTCTGCATTGTAGACCTTGGTTGCAGGAACCCAGGTTGGGGGGTGGCCTGGGTTCCCCTACCAGCAGCTGGCAAGTGGGGAAAGTTTGTGGGGACATGCCAACTGGATGACTGGACCAGCAAGACTCTGACACCCTGGAAGGGGCAGATTAAATAGTCATCTGTCCAGAGGGACCACAAGGCGAGCAACTGATGGAAGGCTAGAGCAGATATGGCCACAAGGAGGTGCCCCTAGCAGTGAGTATATCCTATTACAGGCTTACGTTCCTGGTTCCCATGTTAAAATACATGTTGTTTTGAATGCACCCAGTTACCATATTGCTCTGTGTGACTGTCCTGTCTTCCTGATTATCTGCTTTGCAAATCTTTGTGCCATCTGTAAACTTTATCAGTAGTGAATTTATATTTACTTTAGTTGACTTATAGTTTCCTGGGTCATCCTGCTGCCCTTTTTGAACATTGGCACAACATTAACACTATCCCGCTCTTCTGGAATACAGGGGTGCAAATTATCCAGGCCTTCAGATTTTAAAGTGTTTATCCTTAGCACATGATGTTTAACATCCTTCTTAATTACTAATGAACAGAAAAACACTGCATGATCCACATGTGATGCAGAATGAATGTATTTGTTTTTTTCCAAAGACAGAACAGAAATACTTATTGAGCATGTCTTCTGTCTTCTACATCATTGTTAACAATTTCTCTATCTAAGTCTAATAATGGTGGGATTTATTCTGTTCCCAAGTGCTTGTCTACATGGAGGTAGGGGAAAAGCCCAGAGGAATAAGTGCAAAGTAGCTAGTACACACTAGCTACTCCATAGCAACTCCCTGTGTGGACACTTACTGCTCACTAAGAATACCTTTTTGTGAGCAGTAAGGAATAAGAACATCCACACAGGAAATTGGTGCACTTCAAACTGGTGCACTCCACACTTCAAAAGCAGCAAAGAATCCTGTGGCACCTTATATACTAACAGATGTTTTGGAGCATGAGCTTTCGTGGGTGAATACCCACTTCATCAGATGCATGTAATGAAAATTTCAAGGGGCAGGTATATATATGCAAGGAAGCAAGAGATAACGAGGTTAGTTCAATCAGGGAGGATGAGGCCCTGTTCTAGCAGTTGAGATGTGAAAACCAAGGGAGGAGAAACTGGTTCTGTAGTTGGCAAGCCATTCACAGTCTTTGTTTAATCCTGAGCTGATGGTGTCAAA
This sequence comes from Gopherus flavomarginatus, assembly GCF_025201925.1. Taxonomy (NCBI): domain Eukaryota; kingdom Metazoa; phylum Chordata; order Testudines; family Testudinidae; genus Gopherus; species Gopherus flavomarginatus. The sequence continues at coordinate 66,503,715 of NC_066626.1, forward strand.
TTTGCAGATGATCTGAAGCTCAGCAATTTCTCTTTGAAGTCTGGTCCTGAAGTTTTTTTGCTGCAGGATGGCCACCTTAAGGTCTGCTATAGTGTGGCCAGGGAGGTTGAAGTGTTCTCCTACAGGTTTTTGTATATTGCCATTCCTAATATCTGATTTGTGTCCATTCATCCTTTTCCGTAGAGACTGTCCAGTTTGGCCGATGGACATAGCAGAGGGGCATTGCTGGCATATGATGGCGTATATTACATTGGTGGACGTGCAGGTGAATGAACCGGAGATGGTGTGGCTGATCTGGTTAGGTCCTGTGATGGTGTCGCTGGTGTAGACATGTGGGAAGAGTTGGCATCGAGGTTTGTTGCATGGATTGGTACCTGAGCTAGAGTTACTATGGTGCGGTGTGCAGTTACTGGTGAGAATATGTTTCAGATTGGCAGGTTGTCTGTGGGCGAGGACTGGCCTGCCACTCAAGGCCTATGAAAGTGTGGGATTATTGTCCAGGATGGGTTGTAGATCCCTGATGATGTGTTGGAGAGGTTTTAGCTGGGGACTGTATGTGATGGCCAGTGGAGTCCTGATGCCAACTCTGCAGCAAAAAAACTGATGCCAACTCCTGCAGCAAATAAACTTCAGGACCAGACTTCAAAGAGAAACTGCTGAGCTTCAGTTCATCTGCAAATTTGACACCATCAGCTCAGGATTAAACAAAGACTGTGAATGGCTTGCCAACTACAGAACCAGTTTCTCCTCCCTTGGTTTTCACGCCTCAACTGCTAGAACAAGGCCTCATCCTCCTTGATTGAAATAACCTCATTATCTCTAGCTTGCTTGCATATATATACCTGCCCCTGGAAATTTTCACTACATGCATCTGACGAAGTGGGTATTCACCCACGAAAGCTCATGCTCCAAAACATCTGTTAGTATATAAGGTGCCACAGGATTCTTTGCTGCTTTTACAGAGCCAGACTAACACAGCTACCCCTCTGATACTCCACACTTCAAATTCACATCATAGCTTACTCCATTCCCCATGTGGACAAGCTCTATTGTACGCCAATGCCTTATTGTCCTTTGGCTTGCTAGTCATGTCTTAAGCTTCCTATATCAATTTTAGCACTTAGCAATTGATAATTTATATTTATATCTATTTTCATTCTTCGTTTTCGTGTGTGTGTGTGTTAAATTGCTGCCTCTGAACCAGGATGGGCTTTTAGCCAAAGTTTGTCCTTTTTCTTGATTGTGGAATTGTGGCTTTTTGGCCATCTAAAATCTCCTTTAAGAGCGCTAATTTTCATTCATATTTTTCTGTCTAAAATTTTTCCTCTCAGTGAATTTTGCTCATAACTGTCATCAGCTGTAGGAAATTAGTCCTTCTGATGTGCCAAGTATATATATTAGTGATTGGAAGGATCTTCAGTTTGCCCATATTGAATGTAATCAGGTCATGATCATTGGTCCCTAAGCAGTCACCATCTTCCATACCAGTGATAAATTAATCTTCATCCATCAGGAGATCCAAATTAGTTAATGTATGTTTAAAATATAATCTATAATATTTAGTGATCTGGGTCAAAGAGGTTATAGACATCATTGTCTGTTGTAGAGTTACAGATCGTCTAGACCCATAAAATCTTAAATGCATTTGGATATTTGTACTAACAAAAAGGATTTTTAGACATGCTAACCATGTTTTACTACTGGCTGCATGAGATGGCCAGCATGTTTCCCAAATAGAAATAGCTCATAATTCAAGTTTTCTTTCCACATTAGATAGGCGTTTAAGCATCTTGTTCTTTGGTTTGCTTTGATCTCAACAGACTCCCTCCACTAGTATTCGCAGATGGGCTTTTTATTTGCGCAATGAATCAAATACATTTGAGATCTTGTCGGGCTGAATTAGCAATAACTCTAAAACAGGCAATTATGTCTGTAACCTCTTCTCCACACTCTCTGCTTCCTGAACAGGTTATAATCAGTAATTTTTAACAGTCATGTAATCATCTCACCAAGTTTCCATAATGCCAATTATATCAATTTTTAATCACCACTGAGAATTTCTAGTTCCTCTGCCTTGTTCCCCCTAGCATTAGTAAATAAACAACTGGAAAAAGTCTCTTCACGGTCTAGTAATTTGAGGGTAGAATTCAGCTTTGGGTGTCTTTTCTTGGATTATCTTCTTTCTCCTAAGGCCTCCAAATTCTTCCTCCTCCTCCTTCTTTTCCCATGGTGACTGCTTCCCCTCTCCCTAACAAGAGCTGGATCTGACTTCCTTGGAGGTCCACACATACCACTCTGTAGGTAGTTGGCCAGAGCATGGTGTGTGCGTTTACATACGTCAAGGCCTTCTGCTTCTTCAGGGACTTGGGAGAGTTATACAGGGAGCTCGCCAAACTTACTATCCTGGGACTGACAGACCAAGGTCAGAATTTGAATATGAATCCCTTTTCTTAGCCATACTGTCACTAAATTGCCAAGCCATTTTTCTCCTGTGGGAGTTTTACATTCAGTCAACTAGCAGAGAAGCTGTCCAGCAATCCTAAATAACATTTCAATTTGTATCAGTAGCTGCCTCCCATATCCCTTGGCTGTTCAATATAGCAGTCTCACATTCTTGGAGTATGTAGTGTTGTAGATGTGTTGGTCCTAGGCTATTAGAGAGACTCAAGGTGGATCAGGTAATATATATATTTTGGATTAGTTTCTGATGGAGAGACAAGCTCTTGAGTTTATAGAGCTCTTCTTCAGGACACATTCTTAGGGTGAGAGAACTACAAAGTGAAGCTGTACAGTTCTGCCAATTGACGACCTAAAGATGTGTGAAGAGGTGTGATAGCAAAGCAATTGATATATCTTTAAATGTGCACTTAAAAAAACCTTTCCTTTTTAGCTTCCTTCATGCAGTGCAAAGACTGCTCTGATTATTTGAATGTGCTGATAGGCAATTGTTCATTCATTAGAGTATAAACTAATCAAACAACTTCTCTGGCACATTTTTCTTCTGTCTCTAAGAATGTACACAGAGGCTTAGGGAGATTCCACATCTTTAACGTCCTGTTCTACAATTTTTATTTTATATATATATATATATATATATATATATATAATATAATATTACACACAAACTTATTTAGTAAAGCTCCTACTGATTATAATAGACACTCTATACACTAATGCCAGCAGGAAAGTATCTTAGGGCATATCATTACTTTGGTGATGTATCACCCTTATTAATGTAATGTTGTTCATTGATACATCATCAGAACAATATCATTACTCTGCATTGACTGATGAATTAATGAAATGCATCATTGCCTTGAACCATCTGATGTTGCTGCAGTATAATACATCAGTGGAATGGCATCACCTAATGGTAATTGCTAGCAGACCCCATTACATTAAGCTATCCAATACAAACTTATCTCTTTTATATATGCTGATAATATATTTTTTAAACCCTCTGATCAAGTAGGAGAATGAGATAGAAGGGAACAATGGATGGATGCACAAAGAGTATGCCCAAAGACCAAATTGCTGTAGTTTGATTTGTTCTGAAAATAAAACCCGTGAGTAGCTGTCATTAAAACTGGACAGATCAGTACTTGAAATTGCTCTTTCAATCACAGCATAATAAACATGTATCCTGTTTTCTTCTATGCTTGGCATTGTTATGTTAGTCTTCCAATTTCTAACTTGACATGGGAACTATGGCTCTATACGGCGATCTCGTAGTCAGCAGGGATCAAACCTGGGACCTTCAATCCAAAAACTGACTTTTAGTTGGGAGAAAGCAGTTAGCTGTTACAGTCACAGGGACTGGGGAGATACTTAATGTTCATATGGACTAAGTCAGTGTGTTTATATACTTCTCTCTTCAGTAACTGAGTGAGATCCACTCAAGTTCCATCTGAAGTGGTATTGTGAAAGGAACCATGCCTGTGTACATACATACAATATGACTGCAACAAGAGGGAGGGGCCTGGGACCCTGAGTACAGAACTGTAAGTCTCGTCTCATTTGAGCTAAAAGATTGCTGCGAGGCAGTACACTGTTGTAGTTTCTGAGGCCAGTCTCTAGAGGTGGCCCAATCACCTACACAAGGCCACTGAGTTACACACAGATGTTGATATACTGGGGGAAAATAATGTCACCTATTCAGACATACATGTTATAAGTTCAAACAGGGGAATTTATCCTGCTTGAGTTAGATAACTGCAAAAGATCTGTTTAGAGTAACGATTTGTATTAGAGCTCATTAAATTTTCTGATCTTCCCACTGAAATATTTTAATCAAAAATGAAATTGTTCAGAGGAAATGGAATTTTGGGTGAGATTTTTTTCCCTATGGAAAATCATGAAACACAACAACTTTTCTTTTACTTTTTTAGTTTAGTTTTTGAAAACAAATTTTTATAAATTAAAACTTTCACTTTGTTTCACTTCTGATTTATCACAAGAAATTATATCTTTTGAATTAAAAACTTTTTGTTTGGTGTTTTTTGCTTTGTTTTTTGGGTCAAATAACCTTAGTCCCAGATTTGGACCTTAGCATCCAAAATATGGGGGTTAGCATGAAAACCTCCAAGCTTAGTTACCAGCTTGGACCTGGTACTGCTGCCGCCACCCAAAAAATTAGAGTGTTTTGGGGCACTTTGGTCCCCCAGAAAACCTTCCCTGGGGACCCCAAGACCCAAATCCCTTGAGTCTTACAACAAAGGGAAATAAACCTTTTCCCTTCCCCCCCAGGTGCTCCTGGAGAGATACACAGACACAAGCTCTGTGAATCTAAACAGAGGAATTCCACCCTCCCCGTTCCCAGCCTTGGAAAACAGAAGTACCGAGAGTTAATCTCTCTTTCCCCCCTCACCCAGAGGGTATGCAAAGTCAGGCGAATAAATCTAACACACACAGATCTCCCTCTGACTTCTTCCTCCCACCAATTCCCTGGTGAGTACAGACTCAATTTCCCTGAAGTTCCCCACTAAAGAAAAACTCCAACAGGTCTTAAAAGAAAGCTTTATATAAGAAAGAAAGAAAAATACATACAAATGGTCTCTCTGTATTAAGGTGACAAATACAGGGTCAATTTCTTAAAAGAATATTGAATAAACAGCCTTATTCAAAAAGAATACAATTCAAAGCACTCCAGCAACTATATTCATGTAAATACAAAACAAAAACCCATGTTTGTACTCACAACTTGGAAACAGAAGATTAGAGAGCAAGAAATAGAAATCACTCCTCATCCGAGAGAGCATACAGGCCGACAGAAAACAAAGAACTCAGACACAACCTTCCCTCCACCCAGAGTTGAAAAAATCCGGTTTCCTGATTGGTCCTCTGGTCAGGTGGTTCAGATTGCTTCTTTCCAGGTGAAAGAGACATTAACCCTTAGCTATCTGTTTATGACAGGGGGGTGGAATTCTTGACCGCTCTAATTTAAATACAAAGTGCTGGTTACATTCACAGGAACTTCTCAAAATATAAGGTCAAGACTGTTTAAATAAATTCACCAAAGATCTACACCCTCAAAAATCAGAAATTTGAATTGCTGTGTGGGTGTACATCTTTGAGTGTTTCAGCTATGAGCCTAGCAGTGAGCTTGGAGAAGTAAATGTGGATTTGGGACCTCAAGCATCTGTTTTATCAATGGGCCTAATCACAAAATAAAGTTGTTTCTGAAAACTCTTAAGTACATGCTTAAACTGAAACAAATGAGTTGTCCCATTAATGTCAATAGAGCTATTAACATGAAGAAAGTTAAGCATGTGCATAAGTGTTCGCAAGATCAGGGCCCAAGGTACTATTCAGTGTGCATAAGAGTGGAAGAATTGGTCCCTTAATTATTAGTGTTCCCAGCATTTTGTGTTCAACTTGGTACAGTAAATCTTCTAAATTGTTTTGGTTTACTGTACATAAAAACAGTACATTGATTCTTTTCCTGTATGTTTCCTAATGGGGTTGGAAAACTTTCAGAAATATATCTTTATACAATTTAAAGATGCAGAAGTTTGCATGTATTATGTGAACCCTACAGATGTTATCAAGTAACATAAATCAAAATGATGCATTGCTTTCTAGTATTTTAAGATTTGTGGAAAGGTTCTGAAGAAACAAACTGAGCTAAAAAATTTCATTTGCTGCATAACTAAAAGGATTTGTTGAAAGTAGCTAAAGATTCAAATCTAATTAAAAATACACACGCTACATAAGAAAAACAAGAACAGTGTTTTCATGCTAACCACATTTCCATAAATAAATTAGTTTTCCATTAATATTATTTGTTAATGCTCTCCATTAAGTTAATGAAATGTGTGGAGATAATTTAGGGTATATAGCCTTGTGAATTTTCCCTTTAGCTTAATCCTAGGTGTGCTTTAAAATCTCACATTGATTGCTTCTCAGTACCCTGTGAAGCTTGTGTATAGGGAAAAAAATGAACAAGCGATGATCTGAACAAGTTATTTGAATACATTTAAAATCTAGTTCATAGAGTAGGATAAGAGCTAGTGGGGATTGCAGATTATTTATTTATACATTTATAAATTCAAACCAAAACTTTTTTTAACTCATTCAGAACCTCTGTGCTGTGTATAATGCTAGCCTAGGCAAAAGCATAGTCTCACTTTTACTCCATTCTCTATGTTTTATAACACTCATTATAATAGAATCTAGGAACTTCAGTCAAGGATCAGGGCCCCATTGTGTTATTTGTAACAAATAACAAAGAAGACAGTCACTGCCCCAGAGAGCTCACAATCTGCATGCAGACAGGACACAGCAAGAGGCAGGTAACAATTAAAATAACAAAGATTTGCAGAAAAGTAGGTATTGGCATTGTGTGTTGCAACTTTTTTTCTACTAGATTGTAAGCTGCCATTCAGGTCAGAGATGGTGTATTTATATAGTGCTTACCGCAAAGGGACCCTTGTTTCCAGACTTGACTCAGTTGCCTCCCTTCAGGAACCAGATTTAAGGCTTGTCTACATAGTGCTTTAATCTGAACCAGCAGGATATAAATTTCAGTTTGTACTATTCTGTCACACATTAACTTTGTGTTGACCCGGTTAATGTTGTTCCATTTCAAATAGCACTTTGGTTAATGACACTGGGGCTCTTTTAGTGCATGCCAGTTAGTGTAGAGTAAAACTTACACTCCTCTACTGCGGACTAAAACACTATGTAGACAAGCCCTTGAGCAGTGTGGAAGAACAGTCAGTGTACAATGGAGTAACAGTAGTTGCTTATCACAACTATTCCTCCTCCCCTGTAGCAGGTGGAGGGAGAGAGGAAAGATATTGATGTTTCTTCTATTTTCACTGCTACCTCTAACTTCCAGTTCTTTGACTTCTGAGGAAGCACCAGTTCAGGTGTTTAAGGCCTTAGAGCAGGAGCTGAATACAAGTCTGAGCACAAAGACTAGTTATGGGAAGTGTACCTGCTGTTCCCCTGAGGTGCAGACTCTAGTGAAGGCATAAAAGCCAGCTATTCTGTAACCAAACCACATTAAATCAACGTGATTAGCTCATGTGTAACAGTGCCGGGTGGCGGTCTCTAAGAGACAGAAATAGGATTTCTCTGTCAACATATTAAAATTATTATTCGTGCAAACAAGTTAGACCAGTACTTGGTGATGAACTATTCTTAGGGATTTTTCTGCCATAACCCCAGGTTTCATCTCTCTCTCTTCAGGCTCTCCTGGTTTGAGACCTGGATGCTGTTGATTAGGTGCTTAAAATCAAGCCAAAGAAAATAAGCCACAGCTAGCAGATTTTTACCCTTTGCCTTTCTAGTCTCTCTCCCTGCAGTGATGCCCAAGTTCAGTTTTGAAAGAATCTAAACCCTTTCTTTCCTACATGTTAAAACTGCCACTAAATATTGCAGCAAAAAAAGTAAAAATTTAAACAGCCAAATTTGCTGGTTTAATCTGTTGTTTCTAGCTTCTGGTAATGTTGGTATGTGTTCTCAATAGATTAGTGATGCTGAGTGACCCTTTGCAAAGGTCAAAATTCTGTAGCCTAAAAACCAGCATAACAAAAAGGTGTCACACTTGGTGTCCTTTCCCACTCAGCCTCTCTCCTGGTTCCTTGTCTCTGTATTTGCTTTGGCAGTATCTGGAGACTCAGAGGTGAACTGTCTTGATTTTTGGATAGAATATATTTGTCAGGAAGACTCATATTTTATATGTAGCATTATGGAAAAGAGCACTTGCTATGCTTAGTTACGTCACAGGATTTGAGCTTTTTTTCATCACCATTTGCCTCACTACTTAATTTCTTTATCTCTGAATCTCATCAGGAAAGAAAACTAACCAAAAGAAGAGCATTGGCATAGAGTGTACCTTTTATATAGCAATTCTAATCAGTTCTTGAATACTGTACACCTCTGCCCCAATATAACGTGACCCGATATAACACGGATTCAAATATAACGTGGTAAAGCAGCACTCTGGGGGGCGGGGCTGTGCACTCCCGCAGATCTAAGCAAGTTCGATATAATGTGGTTTCACCTATAACGTGGTAAGATTTTTTGGCTCCCGAGGACAGTATTATATCGGGGTAGAGGTGTATATGGATTCACATAAGACCTTCAGTTAACTTGCACATTAATATCAGTACTGCATTTTCAGATCTTTAATTTAACTTGCATACTATATGCACAGGAATTTGAATTTCTCAGTATGGACACATTTCTTTGCTTCACATTTCAGTGCTGATCGCTGAATAAAACTGAGAGGAAACACACTAACAAAGCCTCTTTGAGATTAGATTGTCCAGTCCTTGGCTATTTAGTGTTATCCTTATGGTATTGTCTGTCCAGTTTAGGTAGCAGAGGTCTGATTTTTTCTTTTAATTTTTTTCAGAAGGGCTGAACACCCACAGCTGCTATTGACTTCATTTGCAGTTAAAGATGGTCAGTTGCACCTCTAAAATTCAAGCCCCAAACACTTTTGAGTATCACTGTGAGTTTCTCGCTATTGCACAGTGTCAAGCACACTGATAGTGTTTTACCAATAAACTTTGATCCAAGAAACAATTAACATGCATACTTAACTCTTACACATATGAGTAGTCAATGGAATTACACTCATGAGTACAATTACATATGTGACTAAGGCCTTGGCTACACTGGCACTTTACAGCGCTGCAACTTTCGCGCTCAGGGGTGTGAAAAAACACCCCCCAAGCGCTGCAAGATACAGCGCTGTAAAGCCTCAGTGTAATCAGTGCCGCAGCGCTGGGAGCGCGGCTCCCAGTGCTGCAAGCTACACCCGTAAGGGATGTGGTTTACGTGCAGCGCTGGGAGAGCTCTCTCCCAGCGCTGGCGCTCCGACCACACTCACACTTCAAAGCGCTGCCAAATTTCAAGTGTAGCCATACCCTAAGTGTTTTCTGGACTGGGACTTGAGAAGTTTTCCAGACATACTTTTTCTAATATAGCTACTGTAGTAAGATGAGGCCCTGAAACATAAATCCTTATCAGAGGCCCAGTATGAGGCTTAAGGCCTGAACCAAGTTACTTTCAGGAATTGCTAAGCAGAAGTTGGGTTGTGAGCCAGAGGCAAGCCCCACTCGCAGAAGTTGGTGAGAAGAAGGTTGCTAGAAGCAGATGCATCCACACATAAGTGCTAATAAGAGAAACTTGTGCCAAGATGGCATCAGAACACTCCACAGAGATAACGAGGAACAGGCAGGTGCATCTTAAAGACAGGGTCAAAAGGACAGCATGATGGATAGATCTGTTTGAAACAACATGATTAAAGGGGGAGACAGCACCTTAATGAGTCAAGGGGCTGCACCTCAGTACATCAGTAGGAATGAGTAATCTGTCCTGTAACTGTATAAAAATAGGTCCCAGAGTGCACATCTTTGTCTGGGCTAGGGGGCAGTGAAAAGTCCCACCACTGACTGAGCTGGTCCATTGCCAGGGGGCACAAATTCGTAGTATGTCTTGTAGAGTCTACAGGAAACTGTTACTGTGCTTCGTTTGACAATAAACTTGGCTCAGGTTCCTTCGTACCTTACTAGAGTCTGTGGTCTTTGGGGGTTCTCTCGGGGTTTGCTGTGTCAGCTTTCTGCACAGAACTGGGGCAGCACACAGAGAAAACATGCTTGCAGCTGACTGTTATCATCAAACAAGAGCAAAGCACCCCACCGGTGGCTACCAACAACAGCTGCCACGTAATACCTTTTTGATTCTTAATGACATTTAGCAGACTAGAAGATTAGATTGACCAGTCATCAGTTCAACTGTTTTCAAAACACTTTATTTGTGAATCACAGAACAGCAAATAATATTGCATTACTTTAGTTCTTTGATAGCTAAGAATCTATTGTAGCAAGCTTTTTTCATTACTGCAGTGCTTAAGGGCCACTCAGAAACCGGATGCCATTGTGCTAGGCATGGTACAGAGCAGTAGACAATCCATAAGAAGCTTGCATGGTGTCTTATCCTATCCTTAGACTGTTTTAAATCGGAAACAGAGGCATCTATTTGACCATTTGGGACTAGATGTTTCTTTCAAACTCCATTGACAAACTGCATTTCATTACACTGAGTATTATCTATTGTTCCTAGTTATTGAAAGGCACCTAAAGCATTTTAACTTGCAGTACTCTAACTACTGCAAATTACTTTATGTCTGATCCAAATACCATGTAATGTTCCTCTTTGTATTCGGAAAACTAACAATGAACAGGTTTGGAATCTAATTACACTATCCTGTTATCCGTGCAAAATTGCTAATGACTGGATGGCACATAATTATGTGAGTTGTTATGATAGGTATTGAGATAGCAGCCATTGTGCTTTGAACTGGGTTTCATTTCAGCTACTCTACCAGAGGTATAGGAAAGAACTTCATTTAATAATCATTTGTTACATTACATTGGTTTTGGATCAAATTCAGCCCTGATGTAAGTGAACCCAACTTCACTGAAGTCAATTGAGCAGTACCGTGTCTGGATTTGGCCTTAGTTTCTGACAAATATTTAGAGAGTGGAGTAAATCTGTGTTTGTATGAGAGTTAAAGGAGCAATTGTGACACAATTATTGCACTCGGATCTAATGCCAACCGCTGAACATGAGTGGAATCTTGTGAAAGCTACAGGAAGATTGTATCTTGTCACAAAGCATGTATTAATGAAATGAAGGAGAAAGTCTTTTGTCTGTGTGAAACTGCTATTTTTCAGCAATCCTCTTTATAGAACTCAAGGGAAAATGAGACTGATGCAATCCCAGTTTTGGACCCAATTCACTGATCTGCAGTTTGTGCAATCATTTGTACTAGCACAAAGTGAGTGGAAAATATTACCACCTGAGTAAAATGCCATCCAAGTAGTTGTGATCTCTTAGATCCAGAGAAATCTAACAGAAAACTAGCACTGTGTGGGAACCAGAATTTCTATCTTGTGGAAAACTGCATTTCTAAAAACTGAAATTAAAAGTTCAAAATGAAGAAAATTCTGATCAAAGGAAATTTTTCCAAAAAATTCAATTTTGGAAGAACCAAAATGGATTTTATATACATTTGGAAAATTTCTGGGTCAGCAAATTGGCTTCCTAGCTGACTGGTCATCCTGTTGGCTCCTGGCTGCCAGGCAAGTTGACTGGGCAGTCTACCCACCCACCGAGCAGGCAAGCAGTCTGGGGTGCCTGCCACCAGACAACCTATTTAAGCTCAAGGGATCCTGGGAAAGTGGGCACCCTGCCCTGCAAGCATCTCCAGAGCCTGGGGCTCTGGAGAACTGGAAGTATTTAATTACATATGCCATGGGAAGCCTGAAAATCCTGTACCATTATAGGACCCAAGAAGGAGAAGGCAGTTAAAGTACTGCAATCCTAATGCAGAAATATATAGAGTAGGAGACCAATTATAATGTAAGTGCATTATGAATCAATTAGGAATTGCACAGGAATAAGATTTCACTTAAAAATAATGTAATTTGTTAATCTTCTGATTGTAGGATTTTGTAGTAAATACGAGTATTAAACATGAAGTATGATATTAAAGTAGGAATTATAAGTAATTCAGGCATTGTTAAGCTTCTCAAAATATGAAGTAGTATTAATGATAGGCATTAAATAGTAAACCCTTGTGGTAATCAGAGTGTAGTATGAACCATGTACTTGAATCATGAAGAGTATCTAAATATTTCACCTACCAAAAAACATGCTAATATATGTCTCCAGGTATTTGTTCTAAAGTAATCACCACATTTGCAGCTTGAGCTGTAGAATAAGATCTGGCAAATCCATCAATATCAAATATGAACAAAGATAGCCACATGGAAAAATGACTTCCTTGTTGCTCTCTGAAGTATCAGGACATCTAGATAGCAAACAAGGACCAGAAGCAAAACTCTACACCTCAACATATTGAACTTTCAGGAGGTTTAGAACTGAAGCTGAACTTTGGGATTCTAGCCCATCTCTTTTTTATATGGATATATATTAGGAGGATGCATGAGCCCGCAGATTATCTGATAAACCAGGGATTAAATCTGTCTCAGAATGCCAGAGCACCTACAATTGCTGCCTGCAGTTAGGCTCCTCAGCATCCCTCTCAGAGAAGTACTACTGGCTCATTAAGGATCATTGCTAGCAGGCACCTGATTCCCCTAGATGAGAAGAATATAAATTAGGTTGGGGAGGATTGTGAGGTACTGTGCTGGAGGGGACTGCCAAACAGCTGTGTGCACCTTTAATAATTCCTGCAATTAACGCATCTATAGGAAGTTTGACCTTTATTATCATTAGAATCCTAACTGATGAAATTCCTCCTCTTCCCCGCAATCAGCTGCCACACCAACAGAGCCATCAAATATGCATATCTATCAATCTGAATTAGGCACATTACTTGAATCACAGCTGCATTATCAATCTATTACAATTTGTAATTACCAGCTTTGGGAAAGTATCTGTTACTATGAAGTAATATTACTTTTAAAACTCATTTTGAGAGGAACAGCCAGCTAGATACTGAAGATAAAATATCAGTGTTTTAGTTTCAGTTATTTTACTTGGAGAGCCTCAGTAGATCTGTGCAAACACTGAATATTTTTGTTTTCTGGGAGTGCTGGAAAAATTTGTTTTGAGTTGACCCCAAAACACTTTTTTTTTTTTAAATATATTTTTGGCACATCAAAAAGCAATACATTAAATTGTTTGGGGTTGAACAAAACATTTTATTCCACCTGGAACAAAATGTTTCATTTTTTTATATTGAGCTTTTTTTCTTTTAAAAAATGATTTTAAACAAAATTTGAAGAAATATTGAAGTGGAAATTGAATTGACAAGTCACAACATTTTTTTTTCTTTTACAAAGTCAAAATATTTCCGCACTTTTCAGATTTTTAAGTTGGTTTTAAATTGAAACAATTCACTGCTATTGGACACAAATACACAAAATGTTTTGACTGGAATCCTCATTTTTCACCAAACAAGTGTTTTGGTTGAAGGATTACAGCTGGGTGACATTTTAACATTCTCATCCTTTGCCTGAGCAATTGGGTCCATGTAAGCATGCTCCTGCTCCCCAAAAGTAAGATCAGTTTGAGTGGGATGTGGATTAATTTGCTTGTACACAGTCAGAACTTGGGCTGCACCTTTACCCCAAACTCAGACTAAATTTATTTTTGAGGTTCAGAAACATTTCGATAACCTTTTTCTCCATACCAATTAATTTTGTTCACACTTGTCTCGAAATGTGCAAGTTCTATTTTACAATGAAGCATTGAAAACATATAGATATTTCCAGCCCCACCAGAAGCAGGAAATCCTGAACATCTAATGAAAGGCCAGCCCAAGGCCCTCATCCTGCGGCTGGTCCCATTAAAGTTAACACTGCTTTGCATGGGTTGAGGCACATGAGGTACATGCTTACATGAATTCAAATAGAGGACTGGGACTTGATTTCTCAGCTCCAAATGAAGGACGTCTTGGAGAAGCATCCACATTTTTAGTGTCTAGTTCTGAGATTCTTCATTCATAATATACCTTCATGCCAGGATTCCACTCTGCATATGGGTCGATGTAGAGCCCCATGGCAGTAGCTTTCTGATGTTTTTTTCCTAAAGTTTTACTCTACAGAGCATAACTGACTGTAGCTGAAAAGATCTGTATTGCTTTGTGTAATTACCTAACAGAACTACTGGAACTGCCTGTAGGATAAACTATATATCACATTCACGGCATTTATTACTTTTCCATTCTAGTGGAGGAAAAAGGCTTGCTGTGTCAGACTTATCAAGAGAGTCATGAAGACTGTATTTATCAACAGCATGACTTAACAACAAATACAAACTGGAGGTGTACAATAAAAGTCTGAATCCCAGCAACTTTTAAATATATTAAAACTTGTTTGATTACTGCATTGTGGAGTTTGACTAAAGATTTTATTCCTCCCATCCACTGGTAAATTATAACATCAGTGCGAATAGAATATTTCAAAGACTAAGGGAGCGTGGAGGGAGAAATACCTCTAGTTTAGGGATGAGATTAATTCAGAAGAGTGTGTATCTTTTAATACTTATCCAAAGGAATTGAAGTCTGAGACCTTCCTCTGTAATGGTTTTTGGTGGACTGACACCTATCTACTAACAATTGGAATGAAATCCCCAACTCACTTCAACTGGTGCCCGGAGTCACTGCAGTCCTGACCTGCAATATCCCTCTGTTCAATTCTTAGATATTGTTTAAAAGATGTCTATCATGCACTTTGTGATTAGTTAGGTGGTCATTTTGTGGTGCACACAAATCAGAAATTAGGAAAATGCCTACAAAGTCCTTTTCATTTCTCATCTGTTTAGAATTTGAACCCAGCTCTTCACACATTTCAGTTTATTGTGCTGTGTGCCACCTAGCTTTCTCCACATGATGGAACTCATGTAACTTCACTATCCAAAAAAAACAAAAAAAAAATTCCCCAGAAAGTTCAGACTTCCTTGGCTTGTATTTTCTTCAGAAAACAGGCACACTCTATTTATGGTGACGCTGCCTAAATATATTCCACTTCTTTTCTGGCAAAACATTTGTCATTCAGGGCATGATATGGTTTAAGATTTGGAGACACATTATAGATCTTCTCATCTATTTTCTTGTTCTACTTAAAAAAAAGTCAGTTACTTATATTTTTATACCTTTGAGACTGTGACAACAGCTATTTAAGCTTCGGGATGATAATAAATGACATTGTCAGAGCTAATGACACTAAAGTTATAACCCTCCCCAAGATGCACATGATTTCATTATAACATTCCAGAACTATAGGTAATATGTATGATACTAAGTCCTAAATATACTTACTTATACATACTAATTGGTCTGAGACAGTTCAGAACAAGCGAGTGATGGTAGTCTTAAAAAAATAAGATCTTAGCCCTGCTTTATTTTATATGGAAACTAGTTTGCCAGGTATTAAAGAGGATGACTGAAAGGTTTATTTACTGCATGACTTGTGGAAAAAGTGATTTAAATTAAATCTATTATGAAAAATGTAGTTATAGCTTATACTTTCAGGGACCTCCCCTCAACTTGACCTCTAATTTTGTGCCCAAAATGATATAGGTGTACAGATACCTGATCAGCCGGCACAAAGACCCGGATCCTCTATAGCAATCCATGAAAATTAGGAATTTAAACTCCTTTGAGGATCTGGGCCAAAGAGCCTGCAGTGTATCCACAGTTGAATGCACCGCAATATCACAAGCCCTAAACTGGAAGGTTGAGATGCCTTTGGAAATGTGGCCCTGAATATGACTCCTAATGGGAAAGGAATTTTCAGTCGTGTAGGGTCATGGTGTCCCTTCCATGGATTAATCCTGAATAGGAGGTTGGAAACGCTTTTCCTCACCTCATTTGGTGCATGTGTCTTTGGAAGTAGAAGAGGTTGGGAATGATTTGCTTTCTCTAAAACATCCACACCCTTTCAGGAAGGTTTTTCACAGAATCAGTAGTGAGATTAATTCAGTGTAGCTCCATTGACTTCAGTGGAGCTATGTCACTTAATATTGGATGAGGATTTGGCCTAGATTCCCTACTTAGAAAATTGTGCAATAGGATACAAGGAGGATAGCAGGAGACATGGAAAAATATAAGACAGTGCTGAGTCCCTTTAATTTTCACTGAAATAAATAGGAGCTCAAGGCACTTTTCACTTCATGGGGACAAGCCCCACATGGTATATGATGTCGTTAAAAATGCCATACGTATTTTTAATGGGTTTTGTTACGTATCTACTATCTTGTATGCAAAAATAAACGAATAGATAACTGTTACAGCACATTGTGCTGTATCCTCATTTAACTATTCCTGCTGACTCTTCATCTCTCTTCTCAAAGGATCCTGCAAGCTCAATTGAAACCTCATCTGTGTATGTGAAAAGTTTTGTTTAGTTTTGTTTTGTTCTGATGTATTTCATTTCTGGTAATTCAGAAAACAGACTTGTACAATCTTAGCCGTAGTCTTTTAATGGATGACCTGTAAGTCAGCATTTTGAATGAATGACTTTAGTCCATCAATGCTTGTGAAATTGGGGGAGGCAACCCTATATAATCAATACTGGTTGGAAATGTATTGAAGTCCTAATATCTGAAGATTGTCTGTAGTATAAGGATTATATGCTGCCAATTTAAAACCCTCCCTCCCAAAATTGTATTAAAAGATTAACAATTTTTACCCAAATGAAAATAAACCTATAAAGTATGTTTTTCTGACTGAACCACAAGTATTTTTCAAGAAAAGTGAATATTATCAGAAAGAATAAAATCTATAAATGTAATCCCATGCAGAGAGAGACTGAATTTTTAACCTTTGAAATGTATTAAAGGACATAGTCACCTATTAAGGAAGATTAAGACTACAGATGTATACATTAGCTTTTTGGTCAAGATTTTATTTTGCTATCTGTATTAAAGAACTCTCAATCAACAAAACAATAATAATTTAATTAATACTCCTGTAACTGAAGCTAGACAGATTCAAACTGGAAATAAGGTGCACATTTCTACTGAAAATAATTAACCATTAGGTCACTTGATATGAGTGTGTAACCTCCATCCCCTGAAATAATTAAATCAATGTTGTATATCTTTCCAAATAAATGGTCTAGTTAGTATACGTGTTACTGCACTTGATGCAGGAATTACTGGCTAATATTGTAGAGGCTATTATGCTGGAGGACAGACTAGATGATTACGATAGTTCTTTGGCCTTAAAATCTAGGAATAATAATGTTCTACACTTGTAGATCTCCGAGCTCATGACTAATTGGGTGATCAACATCGTGTCCAGATATAACTTGGGCAGAGAGAAATGTCACCCCAGGGCCACACAGCAAATGAGTGACAGAGGCCAAGATTTTCAAAAGTGATTAATGATTTTCAATGACTCAAGTATTTTTTGGGGGTCCAAAATTTGAACTACTGAAAATCACTAGCCATTTCTGAAAATTTTGGCCAGAGCGAGAACTACAACATAGCTCTGCAGACTCAGAACCATACTCCATTCATTGGACTACAGTTGCCCTGTCTTAGAATCATAGAAGATTAGGTTGGAAGAGCCAGATTCTTTCTTATATATCCTTTAGGAGCCTGTAGGAGAACCACAGAGCTGCTGGCATCCCCAGAAGAGAAACTGAATGATTTAGAGCTGACTGACTGTGGCTTTCAAGAGCACAGCAACATGCCTGGGTCACTGGGCAGTATAGACAGTATTGCCAACCCCAGATATTAAAAAGTGAGTCAAGTCCTCAAAAGTTATGAGTTTGTCTTAAAAATAGTGAGATTTCAAAGTAAAAATAGGGTCTCTCTTGAATTTCCTTTGGGCTTTTCTCAGTAACCATAAGAGGTAGAATTTACTTTTTTGTTTTTTGTTTTTTTTTTGGGTTTAATAAAAACTGAAATTCTCAAATCACATGATGCCAGGTGCTGGGGCTTTGAGAATTGAACCGAATACTGTGAGACTCATGATGAAATCTCAAGAACTGGTAATACTGCATGCATCTCCCATCCCTACCTAGACAGCTCTGCTGTCTAGTACAGGAGTGGAGCCATGCCCTCAACTCAGTGGGCCTCTTTCAGGCACCTAGCACTTGCTGGAGTGCAGTACTTGAAGAGATCAGGACCATTCTCCCTATAAACTGCCTGGCCATCCCTTTCACAGGCACATAAGTGGGTGGATCTCCTTGCCCTCACATGGAGACTAGCCAGAATCATCTGATCCTAAATATTTTCACATTTGTGTATGTCCGAACCAGTCTCATTGATATAAATGAAACACTTGCTCACTGGTCAGCCTCTTAGTTGCTGGTTATGTACTATATGTATGATTCACATTATACCTACTCATAGGTAAAGGCTTTGCTCACAGCACTACATTGCAGTCAGGCTTCTTTTTTACTTCCCTGTCCCCAGCTGAACGTCCTGCTCTAGTGCAGCATGACCTAATTGTTGGGATAGGTCATTCAGAACAGCACTTCAAATTGGAGTGGAGTACCTTGAGGTTAAGTAACTCCTGCTGCTTGGGCCATCTAGGCCCTGAATGGTTTACCATGACACTTCCATTTCTTCAGAGTGAAAAGCAGGATCCAAAGGCCCAATGAATAGAAAGTATATTCAGGAAACTTTACACCGTATTATAATGATAATGGGTAAGCAGTGAGGGGAGGTCAAAAAAGTAATCTTAGAGCTTTTATCAGCAAGGCGTGAGTGACCTTTCTGAAGCGGTGTGCAAGAGCGGTGTGCAAGAGCATTGGAGTGCGCTACCTCCCGCTTCTCAGGCCTTTGTTCTCGGAACAAGCCCAGCTTCTGCGCTCTGTTCCACACACAGAGCTGAGTAACTGACTAACATAAATGCCTTGCTGCCAGGCTAGCTCTTGTCCTTCTCAATTCCCTTCATTCTGTTCCTCCAAGGAATCAGGACTTAGGAGTGTGGAACTATAGGTCCTTTTTAAGTCTCAGAGAATGGAACCCCAAAGGAATATATTTCTGCATAGATAGTACATAGTGCGGAAGGGCTGTTGGGTCACTTGTGTTGGAAGGTGATTCTCTCACAGTTACTTTCTCATCGGCCTACCCCTTGAAACACTGTAATCACCTACATGAACAAGGCTCATGTTTTGGCTCCCTTGAAAGAATACTGAGAGAGAGATAGAAATGAAGGTAGAGAGAGGAACCAATTGAGAGCTAGAAAGATGAGAGGTGACTAAGGGTATTTTGAAATGGAGATGAGAGAATGGCGGAGAGTGTTTGGGACAGAGGGGAAAGGAAAAGGAAACACTAAAGATGAAAGAAAATACTTAAGGGTGATGAGTAAACAATAGGGGGGGCAAGGGCACCGAATAGGTAGGGCAGAGGGGAGCTGCCTCCTCCCCCCGCCCCGAGTTTCATACAGGGCTTCCAGGTAGAGCTCTTAACTGCCCAGGATTAGTGTAGAATGTGAGTTTTGCAGAGAGATGCTTCTCACAGTTTGTGCCCCTGGGGCAGTGAGTCAGCATTTTGTTTACAAACAGAGGCAAGGGATTAAGATAAGAATAAGTTAGTAATTAAATTAAGGATCTGGAGGTCTTTAGATCAGTGTTTCCCAAACTTGGGATGCCGCTTGTGTAGGGAAAACCCCTGGTGGGCCAGGCCAGTTTGTTTACCTGCCGCGTCCACAGGTCCGGCCAATCGCGGCTCCCACTGGCTGTGGTTCGCTGCTCCAGGCCAATGAGAGCTGCTGGAAGATGTGTGGGCTGAGGGACATACTGGCCGCCGCTTCCAGCAGCTCCCATTGGCCTGGAGCAGCGAACTGCGGCCACTGGGAGCCGCGATCGGCTGGACTTGCTGACACGGCAGGTAAACAAACTGGCTCGGTCTGCCAGGGGCTTTCCTTATACAAGCGGCCTCCCAAGTTTGGGAAATACTGCTTTAGATGAACCTGTAAAATGAATCCCTGGGTAGGAGGATGGGATTGAAGAGAAAAGGCAGGGGACTCCAAACAAATACAGCCAAGCCTTCTGAGCCAATGTTACATTCAGAAAAGAGGAAGATATGAGGGGCATAAGTGAAAAGAAGGGGTCAAAACCCAGGGAAGGGATAGCAGTGGTGCAGAGAAGTTCCTGCTCTACCTGTGGTACTTATGTGGCCCCATCACTGTAGTATCTGAGCACTTCACGTCGCAGCCCCTTGGTAAGGTAGAACAGTGCTGTTATCCACACTGTACAGATGGGGCACTGAGGCACAGAGAGACCAACAGCCAGATTTTCAAAGGTACCTAGTGGGATTTTCAAAAGTGCCTAGAAGGTTAGGTGCTTTGTAAACCCCACTAGATGCCTAGTTACATCTTTGAGTGCCTAAAAGTCTTTGAAACTCTGTCCCTAAGGCTCTGATCTTAGGTCATACAGGAAATCCATGGGGGTCAGGAAGGATGAAGAAAGAAAGAATGAGAGTCAGATGAAAGGAGAGCACTTAACTGCCAATGGGTGGCAGGTTCTACCCCAGGCTGAGTTGTACAGCAATGCCTGCTGTGCAATTTTAGATTTTGGCTGAAAACCATTTTGTTTTCATTTTTTGTTCATAGTTTGAGAAAAGGAAGGAATGAGAAAGTGTCGTATGAGTATCAGATGTGATTATACATCAAATTCTTAGAGTTTCAGCTGCATTCAGGCCAGTTCCAGAACAAAGAACAGAAATTGCATCCACTGAGTCCTTAAAGTCGACCATTATTGTCATGATTTGTGTTACTCACTGGGCACAATCTGTGTGCTCAGCACTGTTCAGAATATGCCAGAAAATTTAGTCCCTGAGCCAATGCATACGAGATGTGTAACTCTGGATAAGATGGCTCGGATATTTAAGTCTGAAGTGTATAGTTATTGATCAAACATGTTATAAACATCACGTGATATCTGTGCATGGAGGCACTGATGGCAATAGAAGTTTTACTTCATTAAGGACTGGAAGATTTGATCCTCCAACTTTCTTTCAAGAGGAAGAGCTGCCCACAGCTTCTGTGCCTGTTTATTTTCCTTTGCTTGCCTGTATTGGCCCTCATAGACCTCAGAAGTCTCAATTTTCCCCCAACTTTAAAAAATTGAATTTTCTAGGTGTTTGATTTAAAATAGTCTCCTGTGAAAACTGCAACTCAGTCACTGTAGTGTTGTGTTTAAGAGCCTTCTGGACAGGGCTGGCTCCAGGCACCAGCATTCCAAGCAGGTGCGTGGGACGGCAATCTGCAAGGAGCGGCAGTCCATGTGTTTTTTCCCCCAAGCAGTGAGCCGAATTGCTGCCGCGGACAGCGGGGACAGTGTATGCCATTGGGGCGGCATACGTGTTTCCACGGTGGCAGCAATTCGGCGGCAGCTTCTGTGTTCAGCCGGAAGACAGGATCTGTGAATTACCACTCGTGCGGAAACATACATGCCGCCCTAACGGCACACAGACTGCCTCCGTCGTCCGCGGCGGCAATTTGGCACACTACTGGGGGCAGCAAAAACAGTAGAGCCAGCCCTGCTTCTGAAATGTAACTAGCCTTTAAACAGAAGTGCAATGTTACCAACTCTCGTGATTTTGTCATGAGTCTCATGATGATTGTTTTTTCTTAAAGCCCCAGCTCCTGGAGTCAAGTGATATATGTTGATTTCAGTCTTCATTCTTAAAGAAAAATAAGATTCTATCCCTTGTGGCTGTGGAGAAAGCTTCAAAATGTGACCCCAGTGCACTTTAAAGGCTCAAAAAGCAGAATGAAAGACAAAAGGACTGAAGGAAACTAGAAATGACTGAAGAACAGATGCATCAAGATAAAGAAGAAAAGCTGGATGATAATAAGATGAAATGCGAAGAAGGGAAAAAAACGTGTGTGAGAGAGAGAGAGAGAGTGTGTTTAATCTGTGATTTAATGAAGCATGGTTTGTTTGGTTAGAAGTGCCGTTCTGAATGACCTATCCTAGCAATCAGCTCACCCTCAGCAAAACTGATTGTGTGCTGTGGCATAGAGTATAGAGTATAGGCATAGAGTATAGGTATATGGGAGGCTGCCATAAATTGAATAAGCTCCAGGGCTGCTCTGACTTTCATTGTGGCTCCCACGATAGACCAGAAAGTGAATGCACCAAACGCTGATGGTGCAGAATCTTCTCCTTCCTCTAAGAAATAGCCATTCTGTGATGGAGATGATGGGTAACTGGCATCACAATGTTAAGAAATTTCTATGCTATGGAATCCTGTGCGAGTCAGGGGTAACAAAATTGTCAAGTGATAGTGTTACTTTCAGTTTCTATATATTGCTATTATAATTTCCTTGCAGAGAATCCTATCTTGAGGCTAAAGTACAGGATGTGATGGAAAGAGATCTGGCTTCCAGTCTTGCTTCTATCAGACTTCCTGTATGATCTTGGGCAAGTCACTTAGGGTGTGCCTACACAGCAACTAGACACTCGTGCTGGCCCATGCCAACTGACTCAGGCTCACAGGGATTGGGCTGCAAGGCTGTCTCATTGGTTTGTAGACTTCTGGGCTCAGGCTGGAGCCTGGACTCTAGGAGCCTTGGAGGTGCAAGGGTCCCAGAGCTTATTGATTTAAGAGAAAATACACTTTGCATGAGATAATCTGCTAAATGACAAGGCTCTTTTTATTAATTTTACTTTTTAAAATGAATGTTCTCAGACTGCCATTTAGAGAGGCTCAGAGAAATATTATTCAGCTGCAGATGGATATTTTTTTCATTTACCTGTAGTTCATCTTTGACAAAGATTGATAGCATTGAGTAGGAAAAGCATTCATCCCTGAAAACTAGTTTTGTGTATGTCCCTGTTTTTATAAGGGACATAATGCCACCATGTCATCTGATCAGCATCTTTTAATACCAAAAGTCCTTCGCAAAACAACCTCTTTGAGTACTATTTTTTTCTGGGACTAATGGGAAAAAAACAGTATTGCATGACTTCCAGATTCAATATTTTGCCAAATATTTTAACTCCATGTACCAACCAGCTTCTAAAGATGTAGAGCTCATTTTGTACTGGTCAGATTTATTCAACTGCATGAAGGTTCTGGGTTCTATTCTTGATTCTGTTGGAAGTGACTTTGCGCCATTTCTGCTGGTCTCTGAGCTACCAGTATCACTTTATAATTCCCTCTGTGGCAGGAGTTACTTGCCTGTATTATGTGGGAGGTCAGAATAGTTGATTCCCATGCTCCCTTCGGGCCTTAAATTCTATAAACCTGTTAAATCAATTTCTTCTTCATTTCTGACCTACATCAGTCACTTTGTTTCTATAAAGTAGAAAAATCTTATTAATCTGCTATTGCTGTGGGCAACTCCCTCTGTCTAGCACCTACTTAAGAAAGTGTTCTGATAATAAATATACTAATTACTATATCTTTATGGGGATAGAAAGCTACTAAAGTTCTGGGTTCTGAGGAATCGAAAGAAGAATCAATAGATGAATGCTATCTAAACAGGAAGGTGAAGTCTTGTCTTCACAGATGAAAAATGTAGTATTAAGTAATGTTCACTATTCTAGTTTGAAAAAATGTTTGGCATAAATAAGTCTGTCTACCAAGCCCTGCTTTAGTACTGGCAGAGAAAGGAAGCTGCCTAGAATCTCAACACTGACATTTCATTACTGAAAGATCAATTTATATAAGCTACAAAGAAGCTGGGGGAATAACCAATAAATAAATATAAAATGCACAACTAATAAAATAAGTATGTGTTTGTTTTCAGCATTTTTCTAACTTCCATACAGAATGAGAGATCAGAATAAATTTGTAAAACTGCAGGACATGTATTTACTGACAATTTTTATAGTGTAATTTGTTAATATATTAGGCTTTTTAATTAAAGTTCACAAAATAACTGCGGTTAAATAAAAAATCAGTGTATATTGTATGCATATAAGGAAATATCTCTGAAATAAGGGTATTTATCCCTGTCACTTAAAAAGACTTAAATAATCCTTTTGCAGTACTTGTAAAATGTTCATGATTTATGGTTTCTAATCATCCAAGATAAAGTTTGGCTCCAAAGCCCAGCATATAGAGGAGAATGGGAGCATGAGGCACCTGGACTACCACTTCCATGAGGTGCCCCATCATGGCATTTCACAATTGAAATATTTCAATTTTTGATTGAAATTTTTTTAATTTTTCAGTCATTCAGCTTTTCAATGAAAAACATAACTGTGTGTGAGAGAGAGAGGTCACGTAATTGAAACCCCAGTTTTCCATCAAAACAGTTTTGATGGAGGGAAAAAATGATCATCCCTTCTTTCCACACTGAATATTGTCAAAATCACTTGGGCTCAAATCCTTCAAGTAGCCATGTTGAATTCAGTATATGGCAATGTCTGATCCTGCAAGGTGCCAACTTCAATGGGAAGGTGTTCCCCACCTCATAAGAGGTGAAAAACTCCTTGTGAAATTGGGTCATATATTTTTTTTTTATGCATATAAGTGCTCAACCATGTTCCCAGTGAAACTGAGAGCAAGACTCCCATTTATATCAGTGCTGTAAGATCACATGATACAACATGCCTATAATCAAATTTTTATGATCCAGCATGTGCTGACCAGCACTGGATTCCATTGACTTCATCTGGGGTTTTGGGATACAGAACTGAGGAAACCAAAATAATAATACTTAACACTTTCTATAGCACTTCTTGTATTCAAATCGCTTTTCATGTATATGTATACAGATATATTTAACCTGCATTTTCTTTAGATCTGTTTACAAATTCAGTGTAATTCTTGTGTCAAATGCATGTCTTTCTCTCTCAGAACAAGTGCTTCTGTGTTCTTTAATTGATGCTTAACCATTAGAAATCCAGGAAATTGAGTTAAGATTTCACATCAGCCCCGAGCCTTTGTCACACTCAGCTGACCACTTGCTTTAACTCTGCTCCAATTAGAGGTGAGAATACCTAGTAGTCTGACTTTGAAGGCATTATATCATGTTTTTATATTTCAGTTTAAGAGGTGGGTGGGTGTTGTCTGGGACATCTAACAAGATGACCGTTTAGAAAGTCATAGTGAAACTGTTGATGTGATTTGTTGTCCAGGTGCACAATTTTTCTTTACCTACATTTGTCCTGGAAGGTGATATGAAATTGTCTTATGTTGGTAAATATCAATATAATACAGTTCACAGTCTGACTGTGGAATCTTCAGACAGGCTTTCCAAAATATGCTATTTTCAAATGACATTTCATTTGACCATCTAGACATCTGATTCTTATGTAGACATAGTGATAATGAAAGGGGCTTGGAGAAAACACTGCTATTTTGGATATGCATCTTTCTCCTTACCTCTCTGCTGTGGCACAAAGCAGAGATTTGTATCAGAGATTGTATAATCCATCATACTGAACAGACGAGAGGAACTCCCCTGACTATGAACTTTCCCCTTGCAGGGGAGAGGCAGGACTAGAGGCACAGGATGATGAAGGTGAAGATGGTGTAGATTTGGAATGGGCTATGCTATGCTGGCAGCATATGCTGGCAGAGAGATCACAAGGCCTTGGCAGGATTTAGAAAAGCACCGACAGTCACTATGCAGAATACCACTTTATATCCTAACTGCATGTTTGGAAACACTGGCTTTCCATAATCAACCCCAAAATATGTATGTATGCTGGGCTAAGTTGTGCACTGTTATATTATAAATCTGGCATAAATCAACTGCTGTGGTTGAAAGCAGAATCCAACCCAGGCCTTCACTGCTCAGAGTATTGGCAATATTCTTCAACCTGTGCTGCTGTGGTGCAATGAAACTAGATCGAGGAGTCAATTTCTTCTCTCAGCTACATTTGTGATACCGCTTTAGCTCCTAGCGTCTTTAATGAGGAAAGTGAGTAGAATTTGGACTATCAGGAGAGTGTAGTTAGTATAAAATCAAAGTCCCTTTTAAATGGCATCCTAATCCACCACTATATCAAATGGTTCCAGAAGAATCACAGACAATCATAGACTCTTCCCAGGCCTCTCAAATGATATCATCATCATCATCATCATCATCATCATCACACTCCTGCTCCCTCTCCCAATTCCTACATTCCTTACTCTTCTCCCTTCCACTTCTGTGTCAGAGCACCAGGCCTGGATTTCAAGGATCTCCCTTTGCACACCTCAGTATCAAGGGTGGCGAGTTATATGGGCCTGTGGTGCCCATGCTTCTGCAATATTCAGGACCTGGGGGCCCAGCTCCACCAATGTTCGGGGACGAGTCTCTTTCCCAGCCTCGCCTGCTGCCCCTGTGTGCCTGCCCCAGAGCGTCCCTGCCTGTGCCCTGGGCAGTGGGCAGCTGCTCCATTCAGCTCGGCACTGTGCTCTGCTCAGCCAGCTCCTGGCATCAACTGCCTCTGCAGCATCCTAGTGACCCCTCAACCACTAGTGCCAGGGCAGGCTGACCCTGACCTTGCCCTTCCACCTTGGAGGGATCCTTCCCTTTTCTAGCAGGACCCTTCACCAGCACAGCCCCCCCCCCCCGCCTGCAGTCACTGCTCCTACCCCATGCTGGGCAAGGGGCAGCCCCATCTCCCACCTTCAGTGAGGGGCAGCAGCAGGGGAGGAGGCGCACCTGTGATGGCAGCCCTCCCCCAGCACCCACCCCAGGGCAGGCGAGGAGGCTTCCCGGACCTGTGAGGGGCCCTAGGAGCACGTGCAATGACAGTGGTGTGAGGTGAGTGTGCTGCTGGGGGGAGTCCTCTCTGGCCCCATCGGGGGCAGCCTGCCTGAACCCCAAACTCCTCATCTCTGGCCCCCACAGCCCACACCCCCAGCCAGAGCCCTCACAACCTGCACCCCAACCTTCTGCCCCAGGCTTGAGCCCTCTCCTGCACTGTGAACCCCTCACCCCTACAACCCAACCCTCTGCCCAACCCCCTCCCACACCTCAAACCCCTAATCCCCAGAGCCCTCACATTTTTACATTATTTAAAAATATATATATCAGCTTACAAGGCAGGGGTGTGGGGGGGGGGAGTGGCGGGGAGACTTGGACCCGTTCTGGGCATCACCAGAAATTATACAAACCTGCCACCCCTGCTCAGTATAAATCAATCATGAGAGAGAACTTCACAGTTAACTGTCATCTATTTGGCTAGTAACATCATTCAGTGACCCCCTGGCCTTATGGCAATAACACAAATTGATCAAGTTTCATTTCTAGTCTCAGCATAGCAAAGAGAGAGCCTGATTTACACCATTCTAAAACTGCATTTGCTTGGCAGTCTGGAAAGTAGATTCCTCAGAAAGCTCTTCGCCTTCCAGAAATTCCACTATCACAATTTCTTTTCTGTTTTTCTCTTGCATCAGACACCTGTGTCAAACAAAGTAGTAAATATATTATGTGTCATCTGTATATTTGTGATTTTTTTTTCCAAAGGAGCCTAAGGGAGTTAGGTGCTCAACTTCCATTAAAATTAGGCTCATTTGAAAACTCCAGCCTAGTGCTTTCTCATGCATAACCCTCACCATATTCTGTGATGGAAGATAAATACCATTATCCTCAGTCTCTGTATAACTCCTATACATTATGACTTGTCAAGATCTTGCAATGAGTCAGTGTCAGAGACCGGCCTTGATACAATGTCCCTTGATGATCTTCAGTCCCTTATTTTTATCATTGCTACTCGTTGTCCTTTGACCATCCCTAAACATCTAGATGTTTCTCCTAAAATGATCAGTGAAATAATTAATGATGACACTTAAATGATCATCATTAATCTACAGAACCAACACCACACTGAGATGAGTGGTAGCGGCTCGCATTTTCCTTAGAACAACTTTGTGTACAGGCTCAATGAAATCATACCACATTGGACTGAATCTCACTGGGAGTTTATCTTGCAATCAGACACTTAGAAATGTGTTTCTGTTCAAATGGAATCTTATCTTTGCAGCATAGTGGTGGGAACACTGATCAAGGTATTATTTCAGTCCAATCTCTGTGCACCAAGTCATCGTTGCACTACTATAAGACTGGGCAAGAGGAAAGAAAATAAACCAAATGAGCAATGGAAGAACGGCTGTTGCAGAAGATGGATGTAATGCTCTTTCTGAGATTATTAATATATATAATAGAATTCAGAAAGGATTCATCTGTTAACTGTCAAGATTTTTATCATTGAGAGACTGTAGGTTGTTGTAGGCTGTGGCCATGATGTTTGCCTGTTAACGACATCCCAAGGGGCCAACTGACAGATAGCTTTGTTTTCTAATATTTGGTTAATAGTGCATATACCATTTTGGCTGGAGAGACCTACCAAACATTTTGTCCCTGATATATTTCCAAACATTGCTGATAAAGGGTGCAATAGCAGCCCGTGCTTATGTAAAGGTTCCACTTTTCCCAATCATTGTGCTTCCATTGTTGGTCAGTCTCCTTTCCCCCAGAGATTTTATTCTGTATTGGTAGACATGTTTGGCAGTGTCTAACCACACCCACCCACCCACTCACAAAAAAATGATCTGTTGTAATAATTGGACCTATAAATTTCCCCTAACTGTGAGGTCAGTTATGAGAAGTGACTGAAAGTTCATGGAATGTCTCAATACCTATAGCAATAAATGTTAATGGGAAAAGGTGCAGAAGCAGACAGACTGAATTAGTCCAAATGAAAAGGCCTACTGATACAACTCAAGGACTGTGTTAATCATGCCCAGTAAATAAGAAAAATGTAGAGCCGAAAATCAATGACCCAAAATTGGTGCATCAGAAACTAGGCCTAATTGGTGGACAAAATAAGAACATAAGAATGGCCATACTGGGTCAGACCAAAGGTCCATCCAGCCCAGTATCTTGTCTTCCAACAGTGGCCAATGCCAGGTGCCCTGGAGGGAATGAACAGAACAGGTAATCATCAAGTGAGCTTTCTCCTGTCACCCATTCCCAGCTTCTGGCAAACAGAGGCTAGGGACACCATCCCTGCCCATCCTGGCTAATGGACTTATTTGTCATCTTAGGAGATGGGGTCAGACTTTAATAACAATAGCAATAACAGCTTTAGCCCATCTCAACTAATGTACTTTCCCGCCCCCCCAATACATTAGGTATTACCATCTCAAAGATTGTCAAACAAGGGGGAGGAGCAGTCCTTCTAAGGACACTCTCCAGCTATAGGGAAATGGAACAAAAGATGTTAAAATAAAAGCCTTAATTAACAGTTTACATTTCAAATGCTTTATTTTTTATTCTTTTCTGTGTCTTTAAAATAAAGGTAAAATATTTTTGTGGTGTTTGCCATAGTGCTAATCAGGCTGAGATCCCTGTATACCAAACCCTGAATCTTGGTGAACATTGCTTAATGTTGGACAGTGACAGGGTCATGGTAACACCTTTGACTCTTTGGGCAACTATGTGCATCTAAATTAATACAAGCAATCCCTATACCAAAGGGCTTACAATCGAAAGTATAAGACAAAGGACAACAGGTGGGTACAACAAACAGATGTGGGGAGCACTTGGTAATAGTGTGATGATGGCAATTACTATAATAAAACCACAGTCACAGCACACCAACTTCCTAGCCATTGTTCAATACTTTAAAAATTAGAACACACGTGAAATATTTTTTAAAGATCAGAATTCTTCTTTCTTCTTGAATTCAAAATAAGATTACAGGAAACCCTGATTTTTACATCCTAAATTGTTACTTCTGCTTCTAGCCTTTCCCTTGCATCCCTAATTCCTTCCACATAGTATAAATGAGTTAAACCTTTCAACCAATGAGGTGTCCACTGTGTGGTCCTGAGTCAGTGAGATGGCTATAGAAGGTGAAGCTGAATGGTTCTGGTGTGTGTACTGATGAGACAATGCA
The DNA here is from genome assembly GCF_025201925.1 of Gopherus flavomarginatus. NCBI lineage: Eukaryota > Metazoa > Chordata > Testudines > Testudinidae > Gopherus > Gopherus flavomarginatus. The sequence goes on from NC_066626.1 coordinate 66,533,516, forward strand.
TCACTTAAAATACCAGCAGTGATAATTAATAACCTAGAGTTGTAATTTAGGCAGTCTGATTTAACACAAGCTGATAACTCTCCTGCTCAATAGTATTTAATGTAATAATTCACTAGGGGGAAAATACAATATAACCTCTCCAGCCAATGACCATGCAGTCAGGATTCCCTAGTCACCCAAGAACTGCATAAGCCGACACAGACTTGATTTCTAGGAATACCATAGGTGCTGAAACTGGGGGTGCTGCCGCCCCCTCTGACTTGAAGTGAATTCCATTATATACAGGGTTTATGGTTTGGTTTAATGGCTCTCAGCATCCCCACTATGCAAATTGTTGCAGCACCCCCGAGGAATACAGATTGATTTAGTAATACAAACAGAAATGCATGGGCCATGAATGTCTGCCTTTACCAATCTAGTGATTGTCTTTCATAAATTGAAACAAAACAAAATTTTTTCTCTTTATAGTTTTGTTTGTAAATTCTTTACTGGTCACAAATACTAGTGTTTAGGCTACTGGGGTGTTGACACCACAGACTATTGTGCTGACCAGTATTGTCTCATTATTTCCTTGTGATCCCTCCATCTGCTGTCTCTCATTTTACACTTAGCTTGTCAGCTCTTTTGGGCTCGGGACCATCTTTTTGTTCTGTTTGTACAGCATGAAGCACAATAGGTTCCTAGGCACTATGATGATACCATTCATAAAAACTTTGCAAAATGTAGGGACATTCAGTAGAAACTTGAGCACTGTCACCAGGGTCGGATGTTCATTAGAATTCAGCAAGTCTATTGGGTTGAACTGCAAAAGCTTTCAGAAGCAAGAACTTGTTTGGTATCTAGTAAAGACTGGGAAATTCAGAGATCAGTAACACTGATGGAGAATAGCAAGGAGTAAGTGGTTTTACACGTGTGTAAAAACCTGTGGAAGAGGCAAATGAAGTCCATATAGATTAGTGGGAAGGAGGGAGGAAGAGAAGCAAAACAAAAGTGGGACAAGTACCTAGAGGCATGGTATTCACTTCACTCAAAAGTGGACTAGAGGTAAAAAAAGGCCAATTTCATGTCTATCAGAGGAAATGCATTAGGCAGTGTTCCTGTCTGACATCTCTGCCCTGGCAATATTCAAAGCTACCATCATCAGGAAACATACTTTGAGCCACAATTCAAAGGCAGAATTGAATTTCAAATCGTACCTCCATATGAAGCAGTGATGTTTTGCTAGGAAGATGCTTTTGTCATGAACTGCTCTAGCAATGTCATCCTCCTCTTTCACCTCCTCTTGCACCTTCCAAATTCCTGTGTGCAGGCCAAACGAATAACATGAAATTGCAGCAATGAAATCTATTCTCTAATGTCTTTGAGTTAAATATATTGAAGTTGTGCTATCAACAGAGCTCAACGAAGAACATGCACATGTTCACTGATTGTCCTAGATTGCAAAAGGAACAGAAGCAAGAATAGCAAGCAAGTGATGTCAGCTAGTACAACAGCTGCACAATAATTGATCATAATAAAGCAATGCCATCAGGATCAAAAAGAATTAAGGTTCCTGTACCACTTCTCAGTGCAGCTGACAATATAGTAGCCTGGAGACTTTCTTCTTAGTAGAGCTGCTGCTTTAAAAAAAAACAGATTTTATTTATTCTAAATTCAAGTATTTTTGTGGGAAACTTTGGAGAAAGAAAATGTCCACCGCTCCCAAAAAATACCTTCCAGCTGAGATTTTTCAGAACAACAAAAAACTGAAAAATGTTCATTTTGATTGTCTCCCACCCACTCCTTTTTTTTCCTCTTCCTCCCTTTTTTCAAGTGGGAAAAAGCAAAAAAGAAAGGGGAGAGGTGAGGAGCACAAAACTTTGATTTTAAAAATAAAAACTTCAGGTTGGGTTTTTTTATTTTTTAAAAAAGGAAAATTTTCCAAGAAAACAACTGAAAATTTTCACTTAAAGAAGGCAATAAAATATCAAAATATTTTAAATAGAAAATAGTAGTCAACTTGAGTTGTGCACATATAACTAGGGACCAGATCTGGCCCACAGTTATATCTGAGTTGCTCATCATTTAGTGTTCACTTGTGAAAAGCATTCTAGCAGCACAGGGGATCCTTTTGTTGTGGACAGAAGGATACACTAAAGATTCCTGTTCGCTGCAATCAATATTAAATGACATGGGTCTCCTCTATATACAAGAGTTGTACAGTTTTAACTACACCAGTATAGTTAAAACAGAACAGCTCCTTTGTGTGGGTACAGTTATACTGGCATGAGTGCTTACATTGGTATAGCTTATTTCTGTACAGAATTGGCACTACGTTGCCATGCTGATATAAAGGCACCTTAAACTTCATCTGTACTATGAGTTATACTGATCTAACTCTGTTGGTAAAAATCACCACCTAACCAACATAGCTATGCTAATACAAAAACTGTGTGTAGCTCTGGCATAAGTTTCTTTAAAATAACTGAAAATGTTTACATCTACTTCTTCAATGTGCACATCAAGATCCAGCCAGGAAAGAAATGAGGATAAAGGTCCCATCCATTATTTTCCTTACCTCCTCCTCCTGCCATTTTGGTTTTATGTTACGTTATTCAGTAAGTACCCTGGCATGAAATTCATTTTACCTCCCTCCTCACAAAAATAAATAAAACTTGTTCAAGAAACAATGCTTGGTTCAATCACAGATGATGAGACTTGATTTTTTTGGTGATATTTTTGTATTTTTTGGAGATCCGCACAAGGTATGCCATTTACCTAGATAATGATATTTTTGCCTGTGCATATACATACTCATCTCTCTCTCTCTCTCTCTCAATGTATAGTTTTCTAAAGAAACTATAATATTCTACACGAGTGATGCCAAATAACATATATTACAATAATGTTACTATACATTGCCCTTATAAAGATTTTCTGACAGATGTGTAGAGCAGTGGTTCTCAAACTTTTGTACCGGTACCCCTTTCACATAGAAAGCCTCCAAGTGCAACCCCTCCTTATAAATTAAAAATACTTTTTATATATTTAACACCATTATAAATGCTGGAGGCCATACGGGGCTTGGGTGGAGACTGACAGCATGTGACCCTCCATGTAAGAACCTTGTGATCATCTGAGGGGTCCTGACTCCCAATTTGAAAACCCCTGGCGTAGTGTTAATAAAAACTGTTTAGACAACATTTGGGGAACTTATATGCTCTGCTTTTTTTGATCTCTTGAGAGGAATTGGTTTAGGGAGCAGTTCTTTGAATCTCTGGAATATCTTGAACCATTGATGAGACAAGATGTCTGAGGTAACATCTTTCATTGGGCCAACTTCTGTTGATAAAAAAGAGGCAAGCTTTGAAGCTTACATTGGGCTTTTCTTCAGGTCTGTGTATACTTGAAAACTTGTCTCTCTCACCAAAATAAGTTGGTCCAATGAAAAATATCACCTCATCCACCAAGTCTCTCTTATATCCTGGGACCAACATTGCACTGAGCCTTTAGTATCACTTACAAACTTTATATTGTGAATGAATGTAGTGAAGGACATAGGATCATTTCTTAAACCAAGCATAGCATAGCATTATTAGGCTCTCCTCTTACATAGCTGTGCTAGTACACCTCAGTGCTGACGTGTAATATGCTTGCTATTGCAGTTTTGGTCTTCAGTGAGAGAAATTTAGACTCATTCTGTAGTGTGTTTGATGTCATAAATTACTGCTAAGGTAATGAAACTATGCTACTCGTCACTTTACAACCAGAGATGATCTGAATCATAAAGTTACTATCCAGAATTAAATCCTAACCTGAACTCTTCCAAATGTCAGATCCCATGTTCGAGTTTGAGCTTATCTCTCCTAATAACCTAAATAAGGATTTGGCCACAGTTTTTGGAGTGGGGGGGGGTAATGATCTATGAAACCACTGTATCATCTAGCAGCTGTGTCATTGTTGACTTGATTTGTCTTCTAGATCAGCATCCAGATCAGTAGAATTATATTGTTGGAATATTTTTAGTGCAGAATGGGGAGGGGAAGGTTAGGTACATCTGTATAGACATGATCCATAGCATAATACACTGGAGTTTAATTTAAATGTTAATCATTTCATTGTATTATTTGTAACACAACCACCAGATTTGGTCTGAGACAAAATAAAGAATATTGACTCATTAACAAATTTGGCAGCATTATTGTGACAGTAATCACATTTTCATTCTATTTTCATACCCAGCCCTTCAAAGCAGCTTGAGAAATGTTCATTAATGATGCAGGCTTTAACACGCAAGTTGAATAGCTGTATCAGCAGTATCATATATAATTTCAGTAATGCTATCAAGCTGGAGGAAGTTTAGCTTTAACTGCAAAATAAAAATAATGGAATTCCAGCTAAGATTAATGTAAATGTTCCTTTGAAAGAAAATGAGCTGCTTGAAATGAAGAAAAAAATCCCATGGTAATTTATTAGCAAAGCAATTATTGTTCATTATTGATTAATTTCCTCAAGGAGAATTGTTTCCTGTTCTTTAAAAAAAATATATATTTTTTTTCGCCAAAGAGGATCTCCAGGCTTATGCATTGCGGAGAAAATACCAACACAGGACCCCATTTTCAATATATTTTTGTGTATCTGAGACATTTAAAAACAATTTTCTCCCACTGTCCTTAAAATTTTTTGTCATTGTCAGGAGCTACAGCTAAAATCCTCTATTTCAATCAGTTCATGATTAGAGCTGGTCAAACTCTTCATTAGAAAAATAGATTCCAAGGCCAGAAGGAACCATTGTAGTCAGGGCTGGCTCCAGGCACTAGTGAACTAAGTGGGTGCTTGGGGCGGCCAGTGGAAAGGGGGGCGGCACGTCCGGGTCTTCGGTGGCAATTCGGCAGCAGGTCCCTCAGTCCCACTCCTCCTCTTTGAGCTGCCGCCAAAGTGCCGCAGAAGAGGAAGAGAGGGAGCGAAGGACCCGCTGCAGAAGAATGAAGCAGCGCGATTGAGCTACCGCCGAAGTGCCACCAATCGGCTTTTTTTTTTTCCGCTTCGCCGCTTGGGGCAGCAAAAAAGCTGGAGCCGGCCCTGATTGTGGTCATCTAGTCTGGACTCCTGTAGAGCACAGGCCATAGGACTTCCACAAAATAAGGGCTAGAACATAGCTTTTAGAAACAATCTGTGATTGAAAACAATCTTCTTGACCCTTGGTATGCTGTTCCAATGGTCACTTACTCTGTTTAAAAAAAAAAATTATTCCTTGTTCCCAGTCTGAATTTGTCTATCTTCAATTAAGATCTTTGAGCCGAGACTTTTTGTTGTGTGGACAGTGCCTAGCATACCCTCTCATATTTCATCTCTAGACATACACATCACCATTAGCACAAACATACTCAGAGAAACTCAGAAACTGTCATGTGAAACTACCAGCACTAGGTATGGGAAATAATAGTAAAATTATTTGTTTTTTTTTTACCCCTTTCTAGGTTTGCCTTGCATTGCACTGGTCATTATTTTCTTTTACTGTTTTAAAGACTGACTAATGATTAATACAGACTTTTTTTAAATGGGTTGATTGCAAATTTCGCTATGATTATTCTCTGTCGACCTCATGCAAAGCCCACTGAAGTCAATGGAAAGTGTTCACCTGACTGCACGGGCTGTGGATCGTGCCCTAGTTGTAGTGCATGGTTGATAACCTGTGCCAGATGGTGGTATTTCTGCTTCCTGATTATGGAGAGTGACACTTAAAAATGAAAAATGAGTAGTGAATAAATGCTCTTCGGGTGTGAAGAGTTGGAAATGTGGTGGTTCATGGAAAGATCTCTGAAGCTCCATTAGTTTTCGTGAATGCCTAATGGTTGGATGAACACTCAGAAATAACAATTATTGGGCCTGACTGTCCTCTCCCTTACTTTAGCCTGTTACAGGCTTTCATTGAAGTTACTGATTTCTTAAGGAATAAATGATCCTATTCCACCTGTGCTCTCTAGACTACACTGTTTTCCATTTGTTTATTTCTTTAATACAAGTCATGGTTTTAGCTTTGATACATATAACCCAGCATGACTTGCATCCTGGCTACATTTAAGGCCTGATTCGACTCCTGTTGAAATCAATGAGGCTTTTTCCATTGACTTCAGTAGGTGCAGATCGAGCCCTTTAAAACCACTTCTCTTATGACCCATCCTTACAGCTGAGATCTATGTAGTCTCCAGGTTCCAAATCTAAGGGCTCAGAATGAAGGCACAGCTCTGGAATGGTCTGATGAGAGTTGCATTTGTTGAGCAGCAGGGCATGTGGCAAAGCCTACCTCTTCACTAATTCATTTAAAGATGACTCTCCAGGAAGGGACTCAGTCACAGTCCCGGTTGCAAAAATTCATTTTTTTTCCATTAGTGAATGGCAGCCCGCAAAGGGATCAGTGGTTTGGTTCAATTCAGGACGGGAAAGCAGATGGTCCAACATATGACACTTCAACGTTGTGTTTCTGGCAAAAGACCAGAATAACACAGCACTTTACATCAAAAAGCCAAGTGGGTGCCGCAAAACACTTTCTGGACTCTGCTGCAATAGAGTAGGAGAATGGGATGGCACCTGATAAGACACAAATGTACAGCCACATTCCAAAGTCTTCCTATTGTAGGCAAGAAGTGATTGTGGTTAGCAGTGGCTTTAGCCCAAAGAGCAGGAGAAGGCGTTGGGGAGTCTTATTTTATTTCAGCCAGTTTGCCCATTTTTTTTTTTTATTTTTTCATTATCCCTGATAACCCAAACACTCATCAGTAGTAATTTATTCTCCTGAAAATAGAAATATCGCTGAACTATGCAGAGAGATGGAGGAGTCTGTAGGGGGAGGTGGAGTAATGGAGGAGAATGCAGCACTTGCTTATTGTTCTGAAATTTCTTTACTCAGCCTCAGACTGGCTAACCATGACCAGGTAAATAAGGGCTAGGAAGGAAGATACAGAGAAACCTTATGCTTGCACACCATGCACCAGTCCCAGGCCCTGATTACCAGTTGCAGTCAGAGGCAGATTAAGTTTTTGTGGGGCCCTGGGTCAGAGCAAGTGGGCAGGGGCTCCTCATCCGTTCTGCCTGTAATCAGGGCTGACTCAAGGTTTTCTGCCACCCCAAGTGGCGGAAGGGAAAAAAAAAGCCAATCGGTGGCTCTTCGGCTGCAGGTCCTTCGCTCCCTCTCTTCCTCTTCAGCAGCACTTCGGCAGGAGCTTAAAGAGGAAGCGAGGGATTAAGGGACCCGCCGCCGAATTCCCACCGAAGACCCAGACGTACTGCCCCAATAGTGGATGGACTGCCGCCCCTTTGTGTTGGCCAGCCCAAGCACCTGCTTCCTTAGCTGGTGCCTGGAGCTGGCCCTGCCTGTAATCCCCACCATGCTCCTGCTGGGGAGCAGGGTTGGGGCACAGGGGCTTGCCTCACTTCACCTGCCCTCACCTGGGGAGAGCGGAGCAAGCCCCCACACCCCTACCCTGCTCCCCGGCAGGAGTACTGGGTGGAGCAGGTCAAGGCATGGAAGCACCCATTTTTCTGGGTGGCCCAATTGGCCAGGGATTCTTGGCCCAGTGGCTAATCCACCACTTGTTGCAGTGGAGATACGTTCAGCATGAAAACTATCGGCAAGGGGCAAAGATAGCTTTCAGTCACCTTTGCTGCTTTCTGTACTCTGGATTCAGCTCCTAGTGTAAGTTAGAGCACTCGTAGGGCTGCTGTAGCTCACATTCATCTGCCAATGGCTGCAAAGGCTTTTGTGAGGATAGCCAGAATACAGCAGTATTCTAGTTATGCCTCCAAAATTTCCTCCTATGCTGAGGTCTGCGAGGGGGAAGGCAAGGGGAACAGAGCAGGCCTTGAGCACCGTGAAGGGCTGGTTGACTCTTCCTAAGGGATGATGGAGCACTAGTGCATCATGCTACTCACTGAGGGATTTTCTTCCTTCAGTACAATTCCTTCCCCAAGCTGTCATGGGGGATGAATGCTCCATGCTGCTCCCTAGTGGACTAGTGTGAAAATAGTAACATTTGGCCCTTTGGATTTGCTAGTGACAAAAAACTTGTGAAGTCAATACCATTTATTACAGAAAATTGATGCAGTTTTATAGCTATGTATATTTAAGGATATTTAATTATACTATTTGAGTTGTTATAGTGATCTATCTGTTTTGTCTTCATAATTGAACTTCCATGAATACCACAATTTCCAAGTTTACATTAAAATTATTTGCAAAAACTAAGTTGGGAGAAGGGAAGAGGAGAGTGTCAACAGCTAAAACCAACCTCGAAGTACCGAAGAGATTATAAGTCAATCCTGGTGTCATACCAGAAATGAGGATGGTGCTGTCATAAACAGATAGTTAAGGGTTAATGTCTCTTTTACCTGTAAAGAGTTAACAAACAGGGAACCAAACACCTGACCAGGGGACCAATCAGGAGACAAGATACTTTCAAATCTCGGTGGAGGGAAGCCTTTGTTTGTGTTTTTTGGGTTTTACTTTGTTCTCTCTGGGTCCTGGAAGGGGCTAGACGTGTAACCAGATTTCTTGCTAATCTCCCTGCTACAGTCTCTTATATATTCAGAATAGTAAGTATCTAGTAAGGATCAGGCGGTATAGTCTTTTTATTTGTTTTCCTTTATTTGCACATGTGTAGTTTGCTGGAAGTATTTTAAATTGTATTTTGCTGGGGGGGGGAGGCTTCTTTCTAGTTTCTATAAGCTGACAGACCCTGTAACTTTTTACCATCTAAATTGCAGAGATAAACTTTTACCTTTTTTCTTCCTTTTTATTAAAAGCTTTGCTTTAAGACCTGTCTGATTTTTTTCTCCTAGTTAAGGCTCAAAGGAACTGAGTCTGTATACACCAGGGAATTGGTGGGGAGAAGGGAAAGAGAGCAGGGGGAAGAAGGGAAAAGTGAATTTCTTCTTTGTTTTAGACTCACGGAGTTTGAATCTGGATTGCCTCTGGGTGAAGGGAAAAGAGGAGGGGGGAAGGTATCATTCCTCTTTGTGTGGTGATTCAAGGAGTTTGAATCACGGTGGTCTCCTAGTGTACCCAGGGCGGAAAGGAGCTGGGAGGAAGAAAGGAGGGGGAAGGGAAATGGTTTATTCCCCTTTGTTGTGAGACTCAAGGAATTTGGGTCTTGGGGTCCCCAGGGAAGGTTTTGGGGAAGACCAGAGTTTATCAGGCACTCTACTCTAAGTCCTGATTGGTGGCAGCACTACAGGATCTAAGCTGGTAATTAAGCTTAGGGGAATTCATGCTAGTACCCATATTTTGGACGCTAAGGTTCAGAATTGGGAATTATATTATGACAGGTGCTCTCTGCTCAGTTGTTCACAATAGTAAAGTATATTCTTGAATAATACATGCAAACAAATACCCATAAGATGCTAAAAAGCATCTCATGTAATCTTCGAAAGAGATATACCAGTGTAGCTCATCAGCCAAAAGACCTTCTAAAGTATGTGGTGTTTGTATTTGAAATTTTAATGTTCTATTTGTGCATTATAGAAATGGACCTCAAATTTGATTTGTATTTTATTTATTTATTTATTTATTGGTTTAGGGCCACCTAAGTCTGTGATTTCTGCACAACTTGGGCTCAGCACCTGACTCTCTGTACCAGCAGTTCTCAAACTGTGGTCTGTGCAGTACTGGTAGCCAGGGCCAGTGAAAGGATGTTTTGCACCCTAGGCGAAACTTCCACCTTATGCCTCCCCGCGCGCCCCGCAGCAGCTCCCCCCTCTGCCCTGAGTGCCCCCCTTGCAGCAGCTCCCCACCCTGAGGCACCCCCCCACCCCAGCTCACCCCTGCTCCGCACACAAGCATGAGCACGAGCACCCCGTGCACGCTGTCTCTGCTTCACTTTCCTGCCTCCCAGGCTTGCGGCGCCGAAGCTGATTGGCGCCGCAAGCCTGGGAGGCGGGAGAAGTGAAGCAGCTCACCCCTGCCCTGCCTCCTCCCCAAGCATGCTGTGGCTGCTTCACTTCTCCCGCCTCCCAGGCTTGCGACGCCAATCAACTTAGGTGCCGCAAGCCTGGGAGGTGGAAGAAGTGAAGCAGCCACGGCTTGCTCAGGAAGGAGGTGGGGCAGGGGTGAGCTGGGGTGGGGAGTTCCACTGCATGCCGCCTCCCCTCCCTTACTTGCTGCAGGCGGCCCTCCCCGCGCTCCCCTGCCTCAGTTCCCTCCACCTAAATGCCGGCCGCCGCGGTCACTGCTGAAGAAAATGGCGCTTCCCAAATCCTAGTGCCCTAGGTAACTGCCTAGGTCGCCTAAATGGTTGCACAGGCCCGCTGTAGCCCGTAGAACAATTGCTGTTGGTCTGTAGACAGCTGGTTGGTCACATACTATTAACTCTATCTTATCTTCCTCTGCTAATTTGAATAAAATAAACACTTTCCTCCATATTGTTTTCCAGAGAAGTAATTGCTGCCCGTGCCACAGAGATGTCGTATGACTGCAAATTGGGGGGAGGGGGAGTTTGGCTGTGTGATCACAACTGGGAGGGAAAGAAATCCGTGAGATAGAATATATTAAGATGCAGTCCACACTGTGAAAGAATTTTGAAAATTCCTGGAATATATGGTATAACGGGGAATACTTAAGAACATAAGAACTGCCATACTGGGTCAGACCAAAGGTCCATCCAGCCCAGTGTCCTGTCTACCGACAGTGGCTAATGCCAGGTGCCCCAGAGGGAGTGAACATAACAGGTAATGATCAAGTGATCTCTCCCCTGACATCCATCACCACTCTCTGACAAACAGAGGCTACGGACACCGTTCCTTATCCATCCTGGCTAATAGTCATTAATGGACTTAACCTCCGTGAATTTATCCAGTTCTCTTTTATACTTCTTCATTGGACCTGATTTTTTCCTTTTGGTTCCTGACTCCAAAGTATACAATTTATATCTGTGCACCTTGAAAAAATACCCTAAAGCAAACGCAGATTCCACCCTTTACTTCATGCGAGAGCAGCTGTACTAGGACTAACTAAATGTTTCACTGAAGATACACTTGCAATTCCTTCTAAGGAACACCTTCAAAGATACCCCAATGGACAACATAAGAGGAATTTTAGGCATCACAGTCTATAGTTCCTGGGACCCTGATCCAATATCTAGGTTTCCTAACTGTAGTGTGAGTATTTCTAGGTTCAGGGGAGAGAAAGTTATCTCAGAGCTGGCCGAGTCTTTTGTCTATATATCGTTCACTATGGTTTCTTTGGGAGTCTGTCCATTGTGCCATTCCTGTTCTCTGTGTGTGGCAAATTTCTCCGCATCAGCAAATTTGCTTCTTCTCTTTGAAGCTGACATTTATGAAGGACTGGATTCTTTTTTACTCCATCTCATGGATTTTAGAGAAGATTGCACATTTTCACTCCCTACTCCGCTGATTGGTCTTGCTCCTCTTAGTTGCTCCCAAATCTTTTGTCTCCAGATGTCTCCCCTCTCCCCAAAGCAGCCCCTCTGAGAATGGATAGCATCCAAATACATTTATGCTATGTGACATTCCCAGAATTACCCATGTCGGGATACGTTTTAAGAATGTCGAAACTTAGCTACAACTGCTTCAAACTTCCTGGAGGTACTTGAGAGGTTCCACATAGGTAAAAGATATTTTGGCTACTGCCAGTGTCCAAACCAGTGTGCAGTCCCTGACCTGTCTTATCTTTAGGGCTCTCTTGGCAGAGTGTTTTCCTGTGGAAAAGGAACCTTTACTGGAAATGAAAAAGAGGAGAAGGAACCTAATAAAAATATACGAGAAGTCAGTTAAGGCTTGCAAGGGAATAAGAGCTGCAAAATAAAAAAATCAGAACAAGTGAATGCTAGTCAAAGAGTTAATGGACCATAAGAAGCATTTTTACAAATATATTGTACAGTAAGATATACTAGATGTCTCGAGTGTTCCTAATACATCCATCACTGTAAAACTGAAGCACAAAGCCAACTAAAAAACAAAAACAATCAATTAATAATTGAAGAAAGATTAAATCAACAGTGGCTTGCAATTAGCTAACTAACAAATTGAACTTTAATCTCAAAAAACAGGAAAAAGAAAAGGTTTTCATTTCTTCATAATTGCCCCCATCAATATAGGTGTGATTAAAAACTGGGAAAAGGAATATTTGAACAACTGAAATTTATATATATATATATATATGTAAACACACACACATAAAGTATATGCTGATTATTGTTACGTAACAATCAGCATATATCAAATATAGGACTCTGTAAAATTGGCAAGTGAAAATATTGAACTATTGGCAATGATTTCTGTAAAACAGAGAAGATGTCTGTTTAAATATGAATATGGTACTGGTCTCTAAAAAGGCAAAAGTGAACTATCATGGCACTTACCAGCTGATATGTAAAACAGCTAAATAAAGTAACACACATGAAAAAATGGGAATAATCTAGCTGAGAAACTAACCCCAGAAAACAAGCAGTATCAGTAAAATTCAGTGCTGATTTATAATCTAAGGTTCCATGGGGTATAAATGAGTGCTTGCCATTTTCTTTCCCACCAGAGGTTTCTACCATCTTGGCTATTAGACCTGAAAGCCATTGGGGAAGGTAATTGGAAAGCCTCCCACCACATTGTGGAATCATCTCCAAGGAAATCTTATTGGTTCAGTCAGTTAGATCTAGGCTGGACAAAATACTGGGGGAATTTGTTATATGGCCCTGACCATGGATTAGGGTCCAGATCCTCAAAGCTATTTAGGTATCTAACTCTCATTGAGTTAGGCGCTTCAGTACATTTGAGGATCTAGGCCTAGGTGACCTAAATATGCCTGTTTTATCTCTAACTTTTATAATTCTACTAAAAGTAACTCTGTATGTAATTCAAGCAATAGTGAAATGTCTCTAATCTGTATTCCTTCATCTTGTCCTGAATGAAGTACAGATTAATCTCAAAAGTAACCACACTCGTGGTCCAGCTCCCCAGGCATAGTTCTATTTCTAGGACCTCAAGTTAGATTTTCCCAATACTATTTGTTCAAACATGACATTTGTCTGCTATCTCCAGAGTCCAGCTTTTCACATTTATAGAGAGTTTATCATTCAGGACTAAGCCAATGCACATATCATTCTGATTTTGTGCTTATCAAGACAGTCCATCCCTTTTCCATGAATGTAGAACAGACCATTGCTGATGTCTGTCAGAGGTTAGAACAATCCTCTCCTGAAATCTACTTAAAAGTTCTTTTTTCTTCTTTTCTAATGTAGACAACTTAAATTTGCTATTTAGGTTTTATCATTTTGAATATTAATACTAGATTTAATATTCAGTATACAGTGGTGTTCATACTGAAATACTGCAGGCCGGTTATTTATTGTGATTCTTCAATATGGCAACAAATTCCTCAAATTCAGCAGTGAGTTTACACAATTTGTGATTCTATCTATTCAGGCTAATGCTTTTATCAAAACTTTACTATTATTCATCTTTTTCACATCTTATTCCATTATGATACATGCAGTTTTGCTCTGAGGTCTCTTGAAAAACCTAGGCAGTTGTGCTCTTATGCAGAATTTTTTGGAGGAAATTTTCTAATTACAGTAACAAATTTTGTATAAAGTTACCCTTTTAAGGGTATAAAACAGGGAAGAATTTTGGCCCTAACATTCGTTCTTGTTTGAAAGCTGCATGTGGACTCCAACTCTGCTATAATCAAATTACAAAAGTGTTTTGATTGTTGTTGCCATAAAGACCTTAACATTTATTATTTATGTCATCATCATTCATTCCCTGAGGTGCAGGTTAAACGTTGTAAACAATAGCTATAAGCCAATATTAGCATTAACATGAATTTAGAAGATTGATTTTATTTCTTTTCAGGTCAGTTTGCAATATGTTTGTTTCCAGGGTACTTAACCTGACTAGGTGTAAGTATTTCTTTTTGCCATGCTGTTGAGATAAAATGATTACGTGAAGCTCACTGAGGAACTGTTCATTTTGACCTCCCTAAATCGTTCCCCCCAATTCCTTTCTGATCTACAATCTGCTCCTTTTTACTACCTAGTTCTCCTTTGCTGACTCTGAGTACAGTCATAGCCGGTCAGACTAATGGTCCATCAAGTCCATTATCAGTCCCCTGACAGTGATCTATATCCAGGACCTTGTGAACTATGTGATTTTGTGTGTGTGAGTGACCACAGCACTTGCCAGAGAATTTAATTTTGCTGTAGAAGTGCACTAAAAAAATCTAAGCTTTCAGTTTAAAAAAAAGTTTCTGGCCATTATGGTTGCACAGAAAATGTTTCGAATATAAATGTACAGTAATACGGTTGTGGTCCTGTTGTCCTGAGTCTGCAAGCAGCCTGAAACAATTATTTTTAAAAAATCTTTCCTTTCATATTTGTGGGATTTACCTCTGTAATCTAATGTTGACCGTTTTAAATGTCACAGTAATATCTAATTCCATAATCATATTAACAGCAACATTCAGCTAATATTCTTATAACAGGCAGATTGGCTATGTTGGATACCTTCCAGTATGTCACACGTTCAGTGTCTCTCCCTGTGACCATGCCTTCATCCATATCTATTGGTGCTGTCACAGTACCTTACTACAGGGGTTCTCAAACCGGGGTTTGGGACACCTCAGAGGTCATGAGGTTATTACATGGGGAGTCACAAGCTGTTAACCTCTCCAAACCCCACTTTTCATCCAGCATTTATAAGGGTGTTAAATAGATTTAAAAAATAATTTATAAGGGGGGGGTCACACTCAGAGGCTTGCTGTGTGAAAGGTGACACCAATACAGAAGTTTGAGAACCACTGCTTTACTACCAGCTAAGTGGGTCAATCAATAAAACAATGTCATGGTCATTCAGGAGATTGGACAAAAAGAGAAAGTTGAGATATACCCTATACTCCTAGTGAGTAAGAAAGGTTGTTGATACAGATGCTGAGAAGCAGGTTGTGCTTCAGCTGGTGCTGATCGCAGGTCCTCTAAAGGATATTGTAGCAGAAGAAAGAGGGTTGTCTTTGAACCTGGAGGAAAAGGCTCATCATGGATCCAGTAGTGCTGGATAGAGCTATTTTCCGCCAGCCAGGGGAAATGTGGATGTTACCGATGTCCTTACCTCTGTAAACAGTTAATATACAGGAAAATACAATAGATGGCACTCAAGAATATGTTGCATGGTTCCTGGTGTTTGCAGGACCAATAAGTCTTCTGTGAACTGCAGAGGTTTTCCTCTAGCAGCTCTGTACATCAGCTCTTCAGAATGGACACTTGCCAAGGTCTTGGATGAAGTGAGTCAGCCCAGGAACTTTCTTACTATTTTAAATAGAGCTGAGGCAAGCTGACTCTACTAATGAGTATCCATTTGCTTGGGCTTAACAAAAAATGGGGTGTGTGCGTGTGTGTTGCCTTTTAAGGGGGATAGGACCATCCAACAACCAGCTATCCTAGTCAGAAATTCTACATTAATCAAGGATTCGATCACTCCCCTCCATATTTTGTCTTCATTACATCACATCTGCAGTAGTACCTGTGGGTCCAGGGGGCACAATTCTCAGAGCTCTTCACTTGTAAGTCTTTAATACACATTTTATTAATGTATCAATATGTGTATGTGTGCGCGTGCGTGTGTGTGTGTGCGTGCGTGTGTGTGTGTGTGTGTGTACACACATACAGAATAAATGCTGGCATGGTCAACCACAAATAAGTTCTGCATTTCATTGCAAGCTCATGCCAGTAAAACCTTTTTATACCTCACCATCACCATTATTTGTATGATGCATCTCATACATTTAAAGAAAAATATATATTGCAGAGGGGTTTTTTTTGAAGTTTTACATTGATTATTTCTTATGGCCTTCCATCTGGATTATGAAATAGCAAGTGCTGTGTACACCTTTAGAGACCTGGCACTCTTAAGAAGTCATGCAAATCTTTGTGAAATCGAGTTTTGAAGTGATTTGTGTTCTTCCAATATAAGGCCTGATTGTGCAAAGGGCAAATGGCCCTGAGGAGCAGAACCACTGCCGGGGGAGCATTGCTAGGGATAGTTCAAAATTCTTCCCAGAGCTCCAGGTAGGGCAACCCACTCTGCTGTCAGCACACTTGGCTAGCTCCATAGGCCAGTGCAGATAGTGGGACCTTGGCCGTCAGCAAGGTCAAGCAGTCCCTACAATTTCCCAAATATAGGGAGTGCCTATTATGTGGAGGGTGGGAAAGGCATGGATGGCAGAACAGGGTTCCTTGCACCCTCCCTCCATTGCATGTCCACGCTAGGGCAATGTACAGTCTGGCCTGGTTCTTCATACTCCTGCCTATGGCACAGCATTTCTTTCCTGTAAGGATGGTAGGTATGTTTTGGATCCTGAATGGCTTGGTAGTGTCCTCTTCCATAAAGAAACAAATGGAGACTGTCAATAAGTGGAGTGGCGATAAGATAGATAGTTGCTTGTTAGTGATTTGGGAGCTAGGTAGTGTGGCCAAGTGGATTAATGCATTGCCTACATTTGCTGACGTTTAATCTCTAGAGCTTGGTTTTGTATTCAGCCCAAACGTGAAGTGACTGAATCTCTCTGATTTGATAGTTGTGAAGTTGATATAGTGGTAAAGTTCAGGAACCTGATTCCAAGCACTAGTCAGGGGTTAATTTTTTTTTTCAAGGAGGATTTTTCTCTACACTCTTGCAGATTGAGATAACCTCAGTAGTTTTCAGGGGATACAATAATTATCTCACCACTTTGCTATGTTCTAGCCCTTTTTTTTTCTTTGTCCCCTTTCTCTGGAGAGGGATCTATTGACCGTGATCGTGTGCGTGTGTGTGGTCTGCTACTCTGCTGTTGGCATTCCCTACCCAAATAGAGTCTTTCCTTTGGCCATGCTGCCTGTCATCAGACCAGTAGTGGAGTCTAGAAGAAGCTGCTGTGTGCCAGCTGGAAACCAAATGGAGAGAAGAGAGTTTAGTCAGGGGAAGCACCCTGCAAAGAGGGAAAAGATTGGAGGTGTGTAAGAAGATTGTCTCACCTGTTGCCTAGGAAAGCTGAGTGAGAAACCTGAAGGCCCCTGTTCAGCAGCACCATTCTTACCCATCAGCCAGTGAACTTCTAGGAAGGACAAGGAGGTGTAGTCTCCAGTCTTTCCAACCTTCAGATGTTCAACTGAAAAGCTGATCACAGGAGGGGCAAAATGGTCTCCTCTCAAAATGGAGAGAATCAGACAGTCCCCATAATGCAAAACTTTATCTCCTGAAATTCTGAACATATGCAGGGGCACGAATAAGAGAACTCATTCCCTGTGAGTGTGAGTTCAATTTAAAACCATGCTGGTGCACAGGACTAGGTCTCCTACTTCTGAAATGCTAGTTATAACATGATGAGATTCTGGGTGCCTTGAATGCAAGTTACTGAGAGCATGTGTTCTACTTAGAACCTCTGACAAAGTGCCTTTTGCCTTTTCCTTGCTAAAATCTTCTAGAAGAAACCATTCTGACCACAGTTAGTACTTGCAAGAGTTGCCAGTTTAACCGTCCTAGTGACCAAAGTCCCCTTTTCAGTCAAAGATGTACAGCATGGCTTGTAGGAGTGTTATCAATGGTTCATCCTCATTCCTTCACTAAGGAGATTGACTCAAGGAGAATTTACCTGGATGGTCCAGTGGTTAGGGCATGAGCCCAGGTCTTGGGAGATGGGATGCAATTCTCTGCTTTGCCACAAATTTCCTGCGTAACCTTGGGCAAGTCACTTTGTCTCTCTGTGCTTCAGTTACCTGCCTGTAAAGTAAGAATAATAACACTTCCATACATCAGTGTGTTGTGAGCATGAATACATTAAATATTGTGAGATACTGAGATACTATGGTGATAAGGGCCATATAGGTACTTTAGATGGATAGATTGGAGAAGGATAGTTCATTCTGTTGATGCTAAGACTCCCACAAAGGATAAAACAAGAGACAGTAGGTGAGGGAGCACAAGGAAATGATAAACAAAGTTGTTCAGAATGGTAGGCCCGGTCTCAGCACTTCAGTGGTCTATCTGTCAAATTTTATGTAAGCACAGTAGAGCAGTAAGAAAAGAAATTGGGAACTAGGAGAATAATAAAGCTTATTTTCTCTATCGGAACAGGGGAATGTCCAGGATAGTAGTATAAACCATGCTTCAATGGTACATGTTGCTTTAAACCAACCTCATGAATATCATCCTGAAAATATCAGCCCAGGTACAGAAGCCTCTCATCCACCTTTATCCTGCTGATGGTAGAATGAATGAATAAATAAATAATATTCTCCTGTTAAAATAAATAAATATTACAAATAGAAAGTAGAAATTTGCAAAGCTGATTTAACCAGTAACCTGCTTCCTTTGCAAATAACAATGCCTGGGTCAATTCTTATTTTATCCAGACTAGTTCACTCCTATCTAGATGTAACATAGTAACACTTTCAGTAGTTATTATGCACCACTATGTTTAGTGATTCATTCTTCAAGTCTCCCCTAAATCAGCCTTTTGTGTGCAGAAGAATACTAATACAATTTAGTTAGTTCCCTGTGATTCTCTTCTATGGTGCTGTGAAAAATCTTGCTACATGACTGACTTCTGCATCTTAAATATTTAAATTAGTTTTTTTCTTCTTTGCAGTGCTGAGCTTGGTGTAAGCTTGAAAGCTTGTGTCTCTCACCAACAGACGTTGGTCCAATAAAAGATATTACTTCACACACCTTGTCTCTATTTCTATCTACACAATTTGCCTGAGCCTGCAGTATGGACATGTACCTGTGTGACTACTGTAACTACAATAAAATAGCCCAAATAATCACCTATGACAAACAACTCCATGCCTTAAGAGACCATTTAAAACAAAACATCTGTGAAGTTTCCAATTCAGTTTTGTTTGACCTGTTGCCAAAGAGCACAGGTCAAATTCTCATTTACAATGGTGTAAACCAAGTAGACTCTGAGTTATTCTGGATTTATATTGGCCTAACTAAGGGCAAAATCTGGTCATTTTCTGCTAAGTAACCAATTTTCTCCAGTACCTCAGTTGGTCACTTAGGACAGATTTTTCCTGTATAACTTCCCCCAGGAGATGTTCAATGGGTTTTAACTATAGCAGCTTCCTTCTGTTTCTGAACCTATTGTAATGTTGACCTCTACAGCTTCTGTTATTCTGCAGACTATGTAGAGAATATCTGCCTTAAAATGCTGATGATCTGATTACTTGCTTGTTTTCAGCATGACAGTGTGATGTTATTTTTGCCCCGTCCCTACAAGTAATCTGTCTGCTAACTGCTGCGTATCTTCTTCTCATCCTATAACTAATATATTTTCCTTATCTAGAACATCTTCTGTCACCTCAGCATTATTTGCTTCTTTACTAATTCACTATCGCAGTTTCCTTCAAAACGTATCACTTGCACTTAAGAAATTTTAAAGGGGGAGAGTAAATAGAGAGTGCGGGGAATGTGTAATGGGCTCTTCATCTCTGCATACCTCATTCTGATTTCACATCAGTGTAACTAGGGAGGAACTCAATGCAGTCTATAGAGTTAAACCAGGATTATAGAGAACACAATCTGGCCCTA
Organism: Gopherus flavomarginatus; assembly: GCF_025201925.1. Classification (NCBI taxonomy): domain Eukaryota; kingdom Metazoa; phylum Chordata; order Testudines; family Testudinidae; genus Gopherus; species Gopherus flavomarginatus. The sequence continues at coordinate 66,553,064 of NC_066626.1, forward strand.
GATCACCTGGCCCTAAAGGCTGTTGCTCTCTGATGGATGTTGTGGTTTATGTGGAGGGAGTCTAGTGCTCTTGCTCCAATTCCCTCTGGTAAGGCATCCCCACCAAAACCACTGTGGCAGTTGGCATCCATGTTGCCAATGTCAGTGGAGAAGACAAAGACTGAATGGGCGTGGAGAGAGAGAACTGCCTTGTCCCCCCCTACGGGTGAGGCTTGAACCTAACCTTCAGTGTAGATGGAGGCTTTGCTACATCCACAGCCTTCTTGCCGTATTCTGTAAGGTGCCCCAGGGCTCTATGAGGGATGGGAATTTGAAAGGCCAATGAAGGAATGAGCAGCCTAGGGATATCCAGGGACCTCCATCTGTGTTATCTTTCTGCTGGACCATCTTCTTGGTAGGCTCTCCCTTTTAAGGGATGTCTGTGATGTGTGGGGTACCATCAACTTCAGCTCCATTGGAACCATATTAATGCCAGTGAGTGGTAAAAACAGAAGCTGGCTGCTGAGAGCTTGGCTTCTCCCTGTGCAGATCCCCCATCCAGTCCCCACATTAATTCAGAGTCAATCTGCTGTCTGTAGTCTCAAAAATAGCTTTCCATGCCTTTTACTCCTATGTAGTTATAAATGCTGGTGGAGGTTTTTTAAAACGGATTAGACAACACCTACTATACTTGGTCCTGCATTAGTGCAAGAGACTGGACTAGATAACCTCGCAAGGTTCCTTCCAATGTAACATAATATTCTAGAATATAGATTCATAGTAAGTAGCTAAATTAGGTAGGTAGCATTGTAGATTCTCTACAACTGATGATGGGAGAGGGAGCTGGATTATAATTTGACTTGCTATCAAAGTTGTTGGCTAAATTCCAATTGCAGAGATCTAGGGCTGGTTGTGAACTGAGCACGGGCTATGGAAATGGTACAAAACAATGAATATGGAACTGCAATGCCATTTTTTTAGCTACTCTTTGGTGTGAGATCCATGCTCTAACGAAGGGGCGGGGGGCAGTCCTGTCAAATCTCACTTTCCCAAGTAGTAACAACACAAACTGGTGTCAGGCTGACTAGCACATTGAGCATTTTGCACATTTGGGACCATCATTTTCATCTTTGTGTTCTTGTATCCTTCTCTGTTATGGCACTGGAATCCTGTATAGTGGGGCCAGCATTACTTGGGAAAAGTTTGTAGTTGTGCAATGACCAACTATGTACAATATCTTGAACTGACTCTTTTTTTCCTTGTGTAACAGCTTTGGATTTTTGCCCATCTTTTTCTCACACTATTCTCTAAAGCTCCATTATTCCCATATAATCCCTTTCTACAGTCTGATTAGGGACTCTAGTTTCCAATAACACCATTATATTTCCTGTATAAGAACCAAAACAGTGGAAAAAATTGCACACTCCATTATAGACCCTACTATAAAGTGCAGATTCAATAAACTCTGCCAAAAGGTTTATGATGCTGATTATAGGAAGGCTTGCAAAAAGTTAACCTGAAGGTCGCAAAGTTCCTTCTTGCGATGTTCATGACTCGTTAATCAGAACGCAGAGTATGCATTTATAATTTCTCTAGTCTCTGAAAGCATAGAGACAAGCTAGCATATACAACAAATTAAATAGTAAAATTGTTAAGCACCCGCCAGTTCAGTGTGAATCACAGATTTGTAGAGGTCACACTTTCTTCCAAAAGCGATTGGGAGGGTGAACTATACAGCTCTCTTATGCACTCCTTAGCAACTGATTTTAAAATTGAATTACAACTTGGTGAAAATTGTTAGCCCTTTGATCTGTGAGGTCACTGCTGTGATGCAGCAGAATATAAATGGGTAAGAGGGGAGAAAGATAAGGGACCATGGTCAGTCTGTTTAGGTCTCCAAATACACTTTCTGCAAAGGAATGCAAATCCTAAACAGATGATTTTTTTCATATTAGAGACTTTGTTAGCTTTAACTGGGACTTCAGCAACTCACAAGATAGCTTTCATGCATATTTTGCAATGAGGCAGCTGGTTTATAGCATGCTTTTGAGACATAGCTATAAAAACCTAATTAATTTCATATCCATTTTACCACTGTGAGACTACTTTACTCTGGGCTTCTGCATGTAGCTTGCCTACATTAACCCTAGGGTTTGCATGGGTTTGTTTCATTTTAGAATCAGGGCAACAATTACAAGAGGCAAAGGTGTCTATTATTTCGGTTTGAGAGTCACATCTGAACAGGTGACAGTTAGAGCGCATTAGCACCAGTGCCTTTTAAAAAGAAGCCCTCTGACCCCAGTATCAATTCAAAGCATTGTAGCACAGGAATGAGCGTACAGATTATTTTAAATAACCTTTTGCTACACATTTATAACTGTAGGAGGGGAACTTGTTTGAAGATTTTGCTGGGCCTGTCTCTCTGTAACTATCTGAGTGGATGTATGGGTGGTGGTGCCCTTTTTGACTTGAGTGACTAATCAAATTTCAGGGGCCTCAAGATGTTCCAGTAGGATGTAGAAATTGATGGATTCTATTTCATTCTTTGACGCAATCTTGTTTATTTACAAGGAATGTATAAAGTTCATCTTCTCTGAATGGAGGAAGAACCAAGAAAAAAAAAGATCACTTTCCATTTCTTACTGTCCCAAGCCTCTGTAGACAATAGATCCAAAAGCTGTCTTTTCCAGAGTCACATTGTGTTCACAAGCTACTGCCTGGCTTTGTTGCTTTTTGCCTATGTCTCTTTCTCTGTTCTTGTTTTCTTACCCAGTCTTTTGTCTCTCCAGCCTTCCCACACACCTATCCAAACAATACTCAGTCAAAAGCTCCTCTGCAGGTTCACACACTCCTTTTGTCTTAGGTCTGATCTTGTGCCTATAGTTATATTAATTGAAGGATGAGTTCACCTCTCAGTCTCAATGAGGTTTTAATTCAGCCCATAACATTTTTTCAACGCAGTCATAATTAACATATGATTATATATTTTACTTTTTTATGAAACATCATAATCACTCCAATGACCTTGTGCAGTGACCAGAAGAATCAGTTATGCTTTGAGTTTGCTGTGGGAAGTAGGAGGGAACCACATAACTTATCTACAGCTCTTGTTACTGACAATGCTTTATTCCGTGTACAGTTGTTCACATGTTCTCTTGTCTGATCTTTACCTGTTCTTTTCATCCTGCAGCTCCCAGTGCTTGCTTGCTTATCACTAACGTTTTCAGTGTCTTGATTGTCTTGCCTAAATCATAAGAATGGCCGAACTGAGTCAGACTAATGGTACATCTAGCCCAGAATACTGTCTTCTGACAGTGGTAAGGGCCAGATGCTTGAGAGGGAATGAACAGAACAGGGCAATTATCAAGTAATCTATCCCCTGTTTCCAGTCCAACCTTCTGGCAGTTGGACGTTTAGGGATACCGAGGGAATGGATTTGTCGCTGACCATTTTGGATAATAACCACTGATGAACCTATCATCCATGAACTTATCTGATTCTTTTTTAACCAAATTATACTTTTGGCCTGGTTCTTGTGTTATGTGAAGGGGTAAATAGTACTTTTTCTCCACACCATTCATGATTTTATATACCTCTGTCATATCCCTACTTAGACTATAGTTTCAACCAATTTTTCTGGTACTGAAGTTAGGCTTACTGGCCTGTAATTGCCAAGATCACCTCTGGAGTCTTGTTTAAATATCAGCATTACATTAGCTTTGCTCCAGTCTTCTGGTACAGAGGCTGATTTAAGTGATCAGATATATACCATAGTTAGTAGTTTTTGTCCATTTCATCTGAGTTGCTTCAGAACTCTTAGGTGAATATCATCTGGTTCCAGTGACTCACTTTTCTTTAATGTATCAATTTGTTCAAAAACTTCCTCTATTGACACCTCAATCTGGGACAGTTCCTCAGGTGGGTCATCTAAAAAGAAAGGTTCAGGTTTGGGAACCTCCCTCAAAACCTCTGCAGTTCAGATTAATGCAAAGAATTCGTTTAACTTTACCACGACAACCTTGTCTTCCTTGAGTGCTCCTTTAGCATCTTGATCATCCATTGGCCCCACTGATTGTTTGGCAGGCTTCCTGCATCTGATGAGACATTTGTATGATAGGATAACATCCTTCTAGCTTACATCAAAGCTGGCAAAAATGATGGCACTGAGTTTGCTGCAGTTCTGGCTTGTTAGCTTGAGGGCTTAGTGCAGGGGTGAAAGTAAAATACCGCTCTTACTGGTACAGGTCCCATGGTTGGTGGGGGGGGAGGGATGACCAAAGCCAGTGCAGTTCTTCTCTGCCCCCCCGGACAAGGCGATCTTCAATAATATAATACACAAAAAATACATTCAAAATCAGGAACCATTTCCAAGTTCAAATCTATGATTCAACAACCGTAAGTGTAATTAACAAGGATGCCAGAAATAGCCCCTAATCCCTAGGTTCAGACTGCAGGGTGAACAGCTAAATATAAACTGTTCTTATGCAGGCAGCAGGCTACCTGGGGAGACTTCTCCCTCAGCCTGTCCCCCTGCTCCCTGCTACAAGCTAGAGGGGAGCCCCTGCAGCCCCTGCTGAGTGCGGGGGTTGGGGGAACGCAGAGCCTAGCCGCATCAGGCAGCCTTACTGGAGGAGGAGAGGGAGAGAAACAACAAGCATGACAGTGAGTTTTCCCTTTCCAAGCTTTTATTAGCTTTGAGTTTGAACTTTTTGTTATGCAGCCAAAAAGAGGTGGAAGTAAGGCAGTACTGAATGCTCCACTTATTTGCCGGTACACTACTGCATCTTTTTTTACCAGTACTCTACCCGGTGGTACCGACTTATTTTCACCTCTGACTGTGTGAGTGAAACATACCGCCTAAGAGACATGTGGCCCAGGTGTCGGACAACTTTACCTGTACATGAGCATACACAGTGTCCATTTGGGAAGGAAATTGAGAGAGAAAGGGATCAACGACAGCATAATACACCTTTCTGTCTTGCCCACCATTTTGCATTCACTACAAGTGCATAAAAGAAATGTAACTGATGGGTATTGTACCTCCGTCACCTGAAATTTTGCTTGCACAGAATTTTGAGCAAAAACCTTTTTGCACATTTTTCCATCTTCTCTTCTAGCCTTTCCCTTTTCTTTCCTACACTTGCACTCTGAGCTGCAGATAACTGGCTGATATGCACATCCGTTGACTTTTCTTTCCCAGTAAGATATGAATCAAAGTTAGGGTAAGTATCTTAGTGACTTCAAGTCTAAGTCCTACTGACTTTCATTGATACTTAAGCTCCTAGTTGACTTAGCTGGTCTTGAAAATTTTACCTGTAGTCTGTAATGAGTGCTGGTTCTGAAGAGAATCTCCATTCTTGCCCTTTGTCCCTTCCAGAGGGGTCCCTGATATGACTGTCAGAGTTTAAGCTTTAAGCTGTATCCTAGATTATCCTGATAATGCCTAAATATTATCCAAAAAGTGTGTGATTGTGTATTATAGGTGCTGAAAAATCTATATGAAAGATTTGATTTGGCAATCAAAGTTTAGCTTTAACTTGAGCATTTAATAAGTATTTCTTCATTTCTGTTATTTGTTTTAAATTAGGGGGGAAAGACCCTTCCTTTGGAGGTTTTTGACAGTTAACAAGCTGAAATGCAATATTTCAGCATACAGTTGAGGAACTGTTGTAACTGGTATGGGCAATATTTCAACCATAAATAAATCAAATATTGCTTATACCTAATGGACTGAAATTTGGCATTACGCTCCAATGTTTCATTACAATACGTATTTAGAATACTACAGTAAGCATCGTATAATGAAAAACCTCAACAGCTTTCTTTTAGTGCTGCAGGTGACTGGATAATGTTTTAAATGCACTAATTACTCAAGTCAATCTTCCAAACCAAGGTAGGAGTTATATAAGTGAAGATACATTTTCTAAATGATTTAAATGATTTAATTTAAAAATAATCTTTTGTTATTTCTGTGGACTAGTTCAGATTGCACAGCGCTTTTACAGCAGCATCACTCTGTTGACTTCAGTGAAATTATTCCTGATTGTAACCAGTATAATTGAGATCAGAATCAGGCTTCTTTTTCACATAAGCTAAAACAATGAGGCAATCTGAGAGCCAATTCTCTGACTCCAAAGTAACTCCACTAAGTACAAATTTGTTACTCTGGAATCTGAGCAGACTGAGCAATGTTATTTAATTCTTAAATGTACTATAACAAGATCCAGACCAGAGTATTGTTTTAGTGACTAGCTTATAAAATATGAGTTTCACTGTGGAGACTTAGGAAATAGCTCTTATAATTTTATGACTCTGGTGTGTGTGTGTGTGTGCGCGCGCGCGCACGCTTGATGGGTTACTTGTTATGGAGTTAGATCAAATGGGACCATGAGGGGGAACCAAACAGTAAAGCCAACAGAATTGCCTAGCATCCTAACAAATGCTCAAACATAACAGACGGGCTACTAGCTGTGAAGAGGTGACTTCTCAGCCCCAGCCCTGGTTACATAGCTTTTTGCTAAGACTGAGATTCTCGAGATCAAAAGACACTGATCAGATAAAACATCCACCCTGCAGAGAGGGAGGGGGAAAGTTGTCAGCTGCCGCAGGATGACACAGACTGACAGCATCAGGGCCTGCTGTCAGCAAGCTATAACTTGCTGCCCTGTGTTCTCTTGGGGACTAAGGCTGACCTGTCTACTTAGGGCCTTGAGGCAAATGCCAAGCATAGGTAAGACACTATGCGTACAGGTCACTTGGCTTTAAATCCATTTCTCTGAGTGCTGTGAACCTTTTGGCAAATAAATCCTGCTTTTGTTTTGAAAGAGCTGCCTCTGTGTCACTGCATTCAATTACAGTTCCCACTCCCAAATGGAAATTGTTGCAGGAGACAAGCTTGTTGGACCTGCTAGGTATCATAGTTGGCAACCAAGGGAGGTGTAACATGGAGACCCAGTTGGAGAGTGGTTGGGTCACACAGAGTCTCACTTCAAAGAGAAGAGACGAGACAGGTCTGTGACTTTAAAGGGATGCACTCGTGTGATTTGGAAAAGGGTATCAGAAGGTGCCAACTTATGCAGGGATTGTGACAACCACCGTGATAAGAAAAAGCTGATCTGTGCGGCAAAGAGCCATTCTTATTCAATTGCATTGCACTTTCCTTAAGCTATTGCACAGTGATAGAATTTTCAAGGGTTATGTCAGATATTAGCTACTAGTTTTGTTTTTATATAAATATGTTTTTGGAATTTTCTCCAAATTCCACAATCCGTTTTGAATTAGACTCCATGTAACTGATTGACGAAGGCACAGCTAGTGAAGATTCACATGCCTGCACTACAAAGAACTTCATAAAATGAAATATAGAATAAAAATACTTGGCATAAGTTAATTCTGCAAGATCCACAGCATTAACAGCCTTTCTCTGGTGCCCCCTTCCCCCATAGTTTTGAAGTTTTTAACAAAAGCAGCTTTATAAAAAGGATTTTAAAGTTCTCTTTGATGTGTAAACCTTTGGAAACATTGCATATCTTTTGTTCTTTTTTGATACACTAATCAGCTAAAGGACAGACACGTTACATTATAAGAGCAAACAAGAGTGCATCTGCTTGAGGGATCAGAGAGAAAGATACAAGGTTTGACAGCTGTAGACTTCTAAAAGAGGCTGGACCTAAATGAAATTTTGCAGAACAAGAGCTGTTAGTATTGTGACAATCAGTTTTCATCTAAATAACAGCATTTGCATCACAGACATCTCTGAAACAGTGACATTTTAATGAGATTTCTGCATGTTTACATTGGTGCAACAAAGTAGTAAAAAACAAATCCTATACCAAGATCTGAAACTTGGTTCTGCCTTATATCTAGGGAATATCAATTAGATAGAAAAGAAATTAAAATGTCAAGGCTTGATGATAGAACATTAAATGATAAAGTGAAGAACAGTGACAGGAAAGCCATTATGATAACATGTTGCACTTCATGTTGACTTGTATTTAACACTTTATCCATGTTGATTTCATCTTGTCCAGATATTCTAGTCATCTTGTCTCTTAAAATGATTAAAAGCTCTAATTTCCCCATAAAAAACACTTGACAGTCACTAATTACATTTCTTCCATCACAAAAATCTTATTCCCAAAACTGTTGCCTTCATTTTTAAATCCTATGAAAATAATCTAGTGATGTTATTCATCTAAGCCCATAGCAATTCCGTTCAAATAATATGCCAACATGGGGCTTGATTCTGATCTAAAAACACTTTCACATCTGTGTAACCCCATTAAGTTCAGTGGAGTTACTTCTGATTTACACTGGTGTAAATGAAATCAGAATCAAGCCCTTATGTACTGTGTATAGCTGCATATGCATGCATCATTGCCCATGTGGTTATAAACTTTATTGCATGGCTTACTGTGTTTCTTCTAGTTTTCTCTTTCATACTGTTCCTCAGATTATGTTAATTGTGTTATTGAATAGTCTGCATCGAGGACCAGATTGATCATATGTCTCAAGGGCTGCAAATTACTTGCATATATATTTCCATAAATATATGTGCACTGCGCCTTCCCTCACACTAGCTTTACACTGTATTAATTCCATTTACTCCAGTGGATTCCCTCCTGGTTTGCACTGGTGTAAATAAGATCAAACTCAGGCTATGTGTGTATCACTTTTTATTCCCTACATAATGCATTTAGAATAAATTAACTATATATGAAATAAACTTAAAATATTTTACTAATGTTTTAACTAAAATGAATGCTGCATTTTTCATTCTCCTTCTCCCCCTTTAAGCGTTTTTTCTCTCCTTTCTAATCCTTCTCTAGCTCCCCTTCTTATCTCATTTCTCTGTGATGATTTCCTTCTTGACTATTTTTTTTCCTCTGCCTTGTTTCGCTGTCTTTCTGTATCCATTCTTAAATGGCCTGTCTCACCATTCTCCCCTTCTTTCTATCCTCCCACTTTTTCCTTTATACTCATTTCTTCTCTCCCTTTTCTCTTTCCCTAGTTTTTGCTCAGCAACCATGAGACACAAAATATTTCCATGGACTTGTGATTGGGCATTAATGATTTACATAAGCATGATCATACTAGGTTAGACAAATGGTCCATGTAGCCCAGTATCCTGTCGTCCAACAGCGGCCAGTGCCAGATGCTTCAGAAGGAATGAACAGAACAGGGCAATTATCGAGTGATCCATCCCCTGTCACCAGTTGCAGTTTCACACCCAAACTGACAGAGGCTAACAACAACCTTATTACATATTCTGCTTTATAATTAGTTAGCAGTAGGCTTGGGATTTCTGATGTGATTTAGTAGACCAAAAGACAGGAAAAAAATTCACGTACATCAGTGCAATTCACTTGTGCAATGTAAATAAAATGTAGTGTTTCTTCCAAAAGTGTGAGATAAAATAATTTCACAATGTGAGATTTAAAAAACAAAGACAAACAGTCCTACATATTTCATATCACTTCATACACCTAGCCCTCTCTTTTCACCCACTCCCCAAAAAGAAATCTAATAAAAGGGGCAGCTAAAAGCTACCAATCCCTACTGTCCCCAACTAATTAACTTTCTCATTTGCATTCTGATTACACTTGAAACTTACGTGAGATGCTGCCAAGAAACCTAACAATAAAATGCTAGTTTAAAATATTGAACAAATTAGAAAATATCTCAAGACCTGGAATAAATAGCATAACTTTTGAAGGAAACTGGTATCTTCAGTCTGTATACATGGTATACTCTCTAAGTACACAGCAATCGCTTTGAAATCCAGGTAGATCCATAATTGCTGATGGATCTACACACCTGTCAGGAACAATGGAACCCAATTCAATACTATTTTGGGCCACCATCTTGGAATTCCTCAAGATTCCCAAAGTTTTTTGTGTATTACTTGCTATAAAAGCATGTACATAAAACATCACACATCCAGTAGTGTTGAGCACCCATACTTTTTAATTTCACTGAAAGCTGTAGGTATTCAGCTGCTTTAAAAATTAATTGTATTTTCATCCTGCCTCCTAAAATGTCTTTCTGACTTTACTATGAATTCTGAAGCCTATGGGACAGATTTAAGGTATTTTGGTGACTAAAGGTGCCTAGTAGAATTTTTAAAAGCACACAGGTGTCCCATTTCAGCACAACCACACCTATATTATCCTTCAGTGGTCCAAGAAAGGCACCCGTTCTCAGGCTTCTGGCTCCCCACCTTTGCCTTTCTGGGTGGCGATCCATGCCTCCTTTCTGACTCGGGATTTCCAGGCTGCACAGTTGCCTGCCTTTACTCTGTTATTCCCAGCATAGACAGGTTGCCCAAAGACATCTGCTTGATTTCTCTTCAGCGACAGTTAACAGATGTAATTGCTACAGTTATAAGTTATCACACAGCACTTCCTATACCTACTTTATTCGTAAGATGAAAAGCCTTACAGATAAAATATACTAAAATCAATAAAAGAGCCTGCACTCATGCTAATAAGCTTACAGAGTTCTCTCTAATGTGGATTCTGGCAGGAACAGTCCTTCAGCCTCAACCCAGGGGACTTCCTTGTGGTTACAGGTTCACCACAACTTCAGCTCAGAACAAGCATCTAATCTTATGAGGCCTCAGTAGGCCCAATCCTTCCAACCCTTCCCAAAGGATTGAGGCCCTTTGTGGACGACGGATCCTGTCCATTTGTTGGATCAAGAAGAAGACTCTGAGCTGGTTTAAAACCAGGCAATTTATCCAAAAACTCTTTCTTTGTCTGCTGGTCCTTGGAGAAACCAGTTTGAACTAGTATATTCACACCTCTCCCAGAGAGTGTCTTTAAAGAGCTAATAATGGAGGAAGTACTCTAGCATCACCCTTCCATACTAGAGAAGATGCCTATGATGTCACAATAACATACACACAATTGCATTTTTAATACAATACATCCCAAAGGTATTAACCCTAATTCAGTAAGGTTTAACTTAATTAATAAAGATTATCTTAATTCCACTGGGCTTGTTCAGGATATTGTTAGTTGTTCACAATAGGTTCATAACTCCCATAGTACCTAGGCCCTTTTGAAAATATTACTAGGTACCTGCATTTTTAGATACCCAATTACCTTTTTAAAAATGTGATCCATAGCCTCTTGTAGGATCAGAGCCTTAGAGCCTGGTTGGGCTCTCCTTTTCACCTGTGAAATCCCACTCATTCAATTATGAGCTGTGTAAAACCATGTTAACCTAGTTATTCATACACATGATGCTGAGTTAAGCACTGGCATCCATTAGAAAGCCTGCCTATGCGATTTCTGCATCAGTAACCTTTATATTGTGACTCCTTGTGCAGTTTTGCTATTTGGTTAAACAATGTATTTGTGAAGGCTGAATTCTGCTGGAATTGAATGTGGTGCCATAACAAAAAAAATACCAATGAATGGTATATTTTCCTAGACAGCAAGGAGAAAAAAATCACCTAACTTTTTTCAGAAAGGCTACTTGGTTTGTAAATTGAAAAATTGCTTGAGACTATGCTAAGAATTGAATTGAAATGAAATGAAATGGAAATACAATATTTTATAATGAGACAGATGTGAGCACGTTTTCCCTAATGCAGGTTCATGGACTGCGCATTCGCTTGGTTTGCCTGACATTTAAATTTGGGTAAATTCAGTGGCTTATAAAAAAAGCATCTGTTGTTGGAATGACAATAACAAGATACAATACCGAGGAAAAAAATCTAATTGTTATTAGATATTGAGCTAGAATGTCAATGAAGGGGCCCTCACTGTGTTCAGACTCTGGCATCAGCATGGATATTAAATTGGCCAGCTCATCAGGGAATATAGTACATTAGTGAGTGATTCAGCTGTGACTGAGTGTGTGCATTAAAAAGTGTGACTTAGAAAGTTTCTAATATCATAAATCAAGAAGAGATTTAATGCGCAACACAGGGAATATTATATATTTTGTGTGCCTCAGCTCAACTAAGTTAAAGCTTTAATCACATTAGAGTCAATATTTCATTTTTCCAACTTTTTTCATGCTGTTGTCATGCTTGTTGCTGTAGTACACACCGAACTGCTTTTTGTACAGCTGGTAAATTGAATTTTGCTATGTATGTCAAGCTGAATCAACAGTAAGATGGGTATCTGGTAACTTCTTGTTCAAGATTTCTAGTTGGGAATGTTCAGTAACTACATGGTGGGGATTCTTTTGAATGACTTTAAATATAATTATATCGAAAAGCTCTGAGATCATTAATCCACTGACATTATTTCCATTTTCCAGTGTGAAATGAAAGTAATTACTGTACTGCATATGTGGGCATCTTACTAGATTTGCCTTAAAGCTGCCTTTTGAAATTAAGACTTCTGTTAATGAATGAAGCACGTAATGCCTTTCAGTAATTTAATGTAGCAAAAGTTAACACATTTTTCAAAACATATTTGAGAAACTTTTTATTTTAGTTTTAGAGTCTCAATTAGCCTATTCCCCTGCAGAAATTTTGGTAGCCATCTGCTTTCTAATCATTGCAACAAATGTGATTCTGGTATGCAATGGCCAGTTCCATAATCTAAGTATACTGTAGAATACTATAGTACAGCTTTTTTTCATTAAAACTCCACTATAAACTCTTTACGCAGGACATAGTATAAAATATAGAAAACAATGGGGTAGCATGAAAAAAAGAACAGAGGCAAAAAGCATCTTGAATTCTCTCCTCAGTGGATGGCTTCTGTAGCTCACCGTAACTTTGTCTTAATCTGTGCAGTGAAGGGAAACTTAACATTCTTATTCCTAAATTTTAGTCCATCTTGGAGATCACAGTGATAACCATTCCAAAGCTCTCTGCCTACTAAGAGTTGTATCCCTCTCTTCCCACTTGATGCTAAGATGGTTGAATGTCATAATTATGTAATCACTGCAGTTTGTTTTAAGGTCTCAAGGTATGCCCAATAAAACTTTTTGTATGCTAGGTAATTTCCCAGTAAAATTGTCTGATAAGGGTTCTGAGGGAATATTTTTCATTCACATTTGACTTGTGTTGGACACGACTGGACAAACATGCTGATAGTTGCCATATATGAGGTCTTTTGTACCTGAGATGAGTTACTTTTTTAATAGTTCTCTCCCACGTATTTGCCTGGGCACTTTTTTTGTGGCAATATTTCTCCGCATGCACCAATTCTCAGGCCCTCTCTGTATTTTTGCATGCTAACTTCATCACCATAGTTCATATAGAGTTGCATTTTCTGCAAATCCTGGTCCTGCTTCTCTCCTATCATCTCCTTGTCTCATCTGTGCTTTCAGCATGGGATTCTTGCCTTGCTTTAATGCTAACATCAGTTTAGGCTGCTTTTTTTCCAAGTTTATCCACAGTAGAATGGTTCTGCTTTACTTTTTCTTCCTTTTACTCCTCCCACTTTAGCAATGACCAAGCCCCCTATTTTTGTATTTTTACCTCTTTTTGAAGTTCACACCATCCTCTGCATACTGATACACAAGGTGATGCTTTATAAACCCCCTTTCTTTGCTTGTGCTTTGCATCACTGCTAAAAAGTTGACTCAGCTTGACATACTTAGCAAGATTTAATATTCATGCCTGCACACTTCTGTATGTTTTTTTTGTTTGTTTTAACTAATTAATGTTAAAAAACACTTAACTCCAGAAGTGAGGTGTTATACAAGTTGAGAGTATAACTATGATAATGTATAAGTCAACTATCCCACCCATTAAAACCTAAAGCATGTAGTTCAGAGAGATTTATACTTGTATTCAGAAAACAGTGTGCTCAGATTAAATCTTCCAAGAAATTAAAAACAAACAAAAGAGAAATAGCAGCCATTTGTTCAGTAACTAAGGCCAGTTCAATTTCTGAGATGTTCAGTGGGTAGTGATACAAATAGAAACAAGTTAAGAGGGAAATTCAGGTACCTGCTATCTCATTATTTTATAAGATACAGTTTTTGTGTAACAGGGTAGCTGGCCCCTGGCAGGGTCAGACACCCAGCCTATCTGTGGCAGAGTCCACTAAGAAGAATGAGCCAACTCAGGTCCACTAGTTAGTAGATAAGTACCTAAGTGGCAGGCTGGTAGTTAATTAGTTAAGGAACACCTGGTCCTCATAAAGAGTTATGAGGGCTCAGTCAGAAAGTCTTAGAAGACAGAAGGGAGGTGCCTGAGGAAAGGGACTTTTCAGGGATGATGGTTAGAGAGCTCACTAGAAAAGGGGTCCAAGGTAAGATGTTTCTGGAGGGAGCAGTACCCAAAAGTGCTATGAGAGGCAAAGCCATGGGGAGGCTCAGCCCCGGCAAAAGGACCTTACCAGATGGAGTAAAAAGTCTAGGTTGTTGGGAACTACAAGCTGCTTCAGGGAAGAGCTATAGCTGCTGGATCTCTTCAGAGGCCCTGGGCCCAGAGAAGGAACTGTGCCCTGGGTGAGGGCAGGAGACTTGCCTCCAAAAGATAGTCCTGGGTTGAGAGGGCCTTACTGGTGAAGAGGCTGGCTGGAGGAGGAGAGACAGGTGAAGGCAGACTAAGATTAACTTGGCTCTGCAGCTGGGATGCTGGAGTGAAGTCACTGGCTGTTGACTAAATGAACTACCTCCCTGAAGGGGCCCTGTTCACTGTATACAAGCCTCATTGAACTTATTGATAGCCCATAAGAAGAAACTGAGGCAGAAATGCAGGTTTGGTTCTGCAACAGATTGCCAGTGGGCACTCTAGGGATGAAAGCCCACCTTTAATACTTTGGCTACAAATCATACTTTCTGGAAGTCGTTGTCTTCATTCCAGTACCAAAATGCAATTATCTGGAATGAGTGGTCTGTCACTGTGTGTCCAGAAGAATAATACATATGAGCATGTGTCATACCTAGAAGCATCCTGCAAGCTATGGCAGCTGCTTGAACTGGTTTGATTGTTTTTTTTAAAATAGCACTAAATTCATTGCAAATCTAAAATCCAGCAGTGACATGTAAGGGTATAGCTATCTAGTTAATGCTCATTCTATAATATTAGCCACACAATGAGAGAATTCAAGACTGTCATAATATTAGGGAGAGACTGAAACATCCACAAGTAATCAAAATGTTTGGAAAACCACAGCATAGATGGATTACGTTGATAACTGCTATTAGCTCCCTCACTTGTGTTTTCCTCCTTACTCTAGAGACTACTTAGGGCATATCCTCAGACCAAGAAGTTATCAATATTTT
The DNA here is from genome assembly GCF_025201925.1 of Gopherus flavomarginatus. NCBI lineage: Eukaryota > Metazoa > Chordata > Testudines > Testudinidae > Gopherus > Gopherus flavomarginatus. Next base: position 66,568,247 of record NC_066626.1, read on the forward strand.
CAAATTACAGGCATATATATTACAGTAGCAATGCATCACCTCACATTCTAAGCTAATATGATGACGCAGCTTCTAAAATGCGCTTTCTTGCCTCAGGAAAGTAAACTATTGTCATTTATTTCCATAAGTTGCACAAACTAAGGAAACTAGGTGCTGTACAGGCCATCCTTATTCTTCTGTTTATACAGCACCTAACAGAATAGGGCTGGTCCATGTCTGGGGTTGCTAGGTGCTATCTCAGTACAAGTAGTAACTAATTTTTGATACTACTTAATAACCTCACTGGAACAACTAGTTTATAGGTCGACATTAGTAAGTCATTCTGAGTCCTGGCCCCACCTTTTCCTTATGTTTCGGAACAGACAACTACTTGTGCTTCACCATGTGCTTAATTCCAATCAAAGCCCACTGAAGTCAGTAGGAATTTTCACACTCCATCATAGGCGCAGGAACTAGGGATACTGGAAGTGCCGCCACATTTCTGGGCTTCAAGTGGTTTCCATGATATACAGCGTTTACAATTTGGATCAATGGCTCTCAGCACCCCTACACCTCATATTTGGCTATTGACATGTGCATGGAATTCTTCATATGCAAAAGTCAGTGGAAGGCTATCATCCTTTTTGAGACGAATCCATTAAAAGACAGTCACTATTTTTTTAGTCTACTGAACAAGTTTTTGAGCTATGTTCCATACTATATAAAGACACCTATTAGCCTAATCTACTTATAATCAAGTTTAAGTTTATTTAGATATTTCAATATAAGTATTTTTGAAAGAACTTTTGATAGAGTTGTTTTAAAAATTAATTTCCATGAAAACTCTGAAGAAACAATAAAAACTAAATAGATTTTTATATAATTTTCAACATTCAAACATTTTAATTTGGTTTTCAAAAATTGGAAGGTTTGTGTTTCTTTTAGTTTTCCAGCGTTTTATTCCTGCTCCTCTTCCCCCCCCGCCCCCTTCCCTTCAACTATCACCTTTCCTCCCCTCCTCTTTGAAGTGAAAGGGAAAGCTGGAGAACGTAAAGTCAACCCCTCAAAATTGTGTCTTTTTTTTGAGAAAGAATACAGAATGAAATCTTTCATTTTTTTCTAGTAGAAAAACTTCAAAAGAAACATTTATTTCCTTCAAAAAGACTTTCTATGGCTAGAAAAATGTGGACGAGTTTTAATTTCTGACTGAATTTTACATTCCCAGGTACTCACAAAACACACATGCAATGCTGTGTACAATTTGAATACGTTCATTGCTACATGCAAGAAATAATTACTCTGAGCTGTTGAGAAACCAAGGTATGCTACTTAGTAGTATGGAAAGAATGAAAACGTCATTCATAATTTTAAAATGTATAATAGTTGCATCCATTTTAAAATTTTATATTTAAGTTCACAAATATGTACAGGAGAGTCTGGGGTTAAACAGTAAAAGAATGTGAACACTTAGGATATACCTATACTGCAATTAGAAACCTCTGGCTTGCCTGAGCCAGCTAGGGCCTGTGGGGCTTGAGCTGCAGGGCTGCTTCATTGCAGTGTAGATTTCCAGGCTTGGGCTGGAGACTTGGCTCTAGGACCCCGCAAGATGGGAGAATCCCAGCACTTGGGCTCCAGCTGGATGTCATCTCTGCAATGAAAGAGCCCTGCAACCCAAGCACCGCGAGCCAGTGTCAGCTGTCATGGGCCGGCTGTGGATTTGTAACTGTAGTGTAGACATATGGCATCTGATATCAAATATCACAGTGCGGCAGGGTCTCTAAATAATTATCAGACTTTAGCAGATGAAGGTCATTAGTTTGGCTGCTGTTCTCTATGGGAAAACCTGTGTGTTAGAAGGTAGAAAAATAGGAAATGCACTTTGTAACGACCACTACTTATATAATAGCAAATGATGGTGGTATTTTAGTAGCAATGCATATTTCACACTCTTGTTTACTTTACAAAAGTTTTTTTTATGTGAATTCAGTGGTAATGAAGACTGAAGTCTCTTATGCACAGAATAGGTACAACACAGCATGTGGCAATGAAAGCTTCTACGTGCTCCCTTGTCAACAAGCCTCAACCCTCCCTTGGGTGGATCACCTGTAACTGAGAAAGGAGCTGCTTCTTTTCTATCGCATCCTTCATCTTTCTGCTGAGCTTGCCAGCAATAATGCTGATTTTTTTATGTGGAAACTAGACTGAGACCTCTCAACTAATGTTGCTTCCTACAGCTGCTAGTAGCTATATCACTGGTTGAGATAATACCAGTACTAGTATGTAGCATCTCTTTAAATTGTCTGACTCTTCATTGCCTCCTTATGTTTGAAAAGCCATCTGCCAGAATAGCAGTGTATACATGTAGCTACAACTTGCATGTTGTGGATAGTTAGTAAACAGCATTATTTCAGACCCCCACCCCCCAGCCAGGCCTGTGTTGTTGCTTCATATCATCTTCGTGTAAAGAGGAAAAAGACACAAATATACATTTATACATAAGTGTCTGGGTTTGCTAGCCACACAATACGCTATTGTTTGTTATTTTATACACATACAAGGATGCTGTCGTACAGGACAACTCGAAAGACCTGGTTCCTGCCCTAAAGAGTTAACTATCTACACCCTAATCCTGCCATTGGCAGCATGCAGGCAAACTATTGATCTTGCATGTAGCCCTGTTGATTTAATTGATCTTTTGCATGGGAGCAGCAGTCTGTTCAGTTGCAAGATTGGAGTCTAATTTAGATGTGATGCAACCAGTGGGCTTAACAAACAGTAAAGGAGGACCTGATTTACAGGTGCATATCCTTTTATGCCTTTGGCTTATAACCTTTACATGCAAAGATTTTTATACCCTTATTCCCAAACACACACAAATCACCATTCCTGAAAAAATTATGCAGTGCTGAGACTCATTAACCACTCTCGGCTTTGAAAAGTAAGCTCCATTAATCACTTAATGGTGTTTGTGGCAAACAGAAGTAAAAACAGGATGATAGGATGTGTTCTTCTCTTGACTGCACAAACCACACTGGAGTCAAGTCATATAATAAAGTTGGCCAGGGTCAGGTAGAAATTTCAACCATCTATTTACTGTATCTGTATTTGAAGCAATGGTTTGCTGTGTTGTGCAATAAGTGAATACCCGCAATAGTAACCTGTGGTCTGTCTGGTGGCCATAAGACAAGGAGTGCAATTATTAGAGACATAAGATCACCTGCATAATGTAAATTTCAAGAGCTTTACAGTATTGTAAAAAAGTAACTTTTTTATAATAACCCTTAATTTATGGAAATACAGTGCACTTCTGAGTATCCTGGTCAGCTGCAATATTACTTGGAGTATTAACCAGAGGGGAAAGATACCAGATAAAATACATTTTATCCAACTTTCATTCAAAAGAATTTATAAATAAGACACAGAATGGGAAAATATGCTTTAAATTATTTTCCTAAATTGAAAAGCCTGGCTTCTGTCTTTGATATAATTTGTTAATAGAACAGTATCACCAGGGCTGGCTCGAGGCACCAGCTTAGCAAGCAGGTGCTTGGGGCGGTCACTCTGGAGAGGGGCGGCATGGCTAGCTATTCGGTGGCAATTCGGCAGAAGGTCCCTTGCTCCAGTTTGGAGCGAAGGACCTCCTGCTGAATTGCCGCAGATCGTGATCGTGGATTTTTTTTTTTTTTTTGGCTGCTTGGGGTGGCAAAACCCCTGGAGCCGGCCCTGAGTATCACTTGTTCAAAGAGCAAGTTGTCAGCATTTAAAAGGAAAGTAGTATACGAAGAAGACATGTTATGTTTAAAACAATGGATTGCCACAGACAATAGTCTGACTTGAAAAGTAATTAGAAAAGTCAATTCTAATAGGAATAGAAATTGCAAGTGAATCTTTAATATTCAGGTGCATGGTGGGGAAAGAAGGGATTTGCTTACAGGCATTTTTGGAAGGGTGATGCAAGTAGCTTTACCTTGGAAAATAATTTACTAAATAAGCTATTTATGCTTTCAAATCTACAATATGAACATTGGGGTCAATAAAGGAAGCAGAATATAGCAATCACAGTCATGGCTGGCACAGCTATTCCTAACAGAACAACAAGCTTATAAATCCAGGCTGCATAAGCCAAACAATAGACCCAAGTTTAAAGGAGTTCTTATCGTAGTTTGCTGAAAAGACCAAATGAACACAAGTGGAAATCACTGCAGCAGAAATCTTTAAATTGCCCCTAATTGTATTAATAACTCTGCCAGAAAGTGTAGCTCCATCATGTTTATTGAAGCTCAAGAAGATCTATGAAAAATTTAAGTTATGACTTATGAAACAGATGCTTGCCCCTCCTGGCTGGGGACTGCAGCCACAACAGCTTTTCCTGCTACTAACCGAAACTACCCATGTGTCCTCCAGGGAAGCAATAGAGGAAACCTTTCCAACCTTCCATAGCACCAGCCCAGCTTTTAGCCACATCTGGCATCCTGGGAGCTCTGCAATTGGGCTTCAAAACAAGCCGCAGCATGGAGATCACACTGCAGCCATTAAAACCTGTCTTCCTGATAGCAATGGGCTGGATTTCCAAGTTGTCGAAGATATAAACTGACCAGAAGTGGTTAGCAATTCTCCCTGAGCTGGGGAGTGCTCGCTTCCAGAGACAGCGTTGGAGATAGGAGGGGTATTGGGCTTAGACAGGGGCTGAGCAACCTGGGATCAGGGAAGGAACAACAGGCTCCCAGTAGCCACTAATTTCAAGGGTGGGATGGAGAATCCAGTCCTGAATCTCAAAGCTCGTGCTACTCAACCTATCTTTAGACACAGTCAGCCTAATGGTCCATCTACATGACATGACTGGACTAGATATCTATACCACTGAGAGAAGTGACCATAGTTAATTAGAGTCTTAGATAGAAAAATCTGATGTTAAAGGCTTGAGAGACAGGGAAAACTGCAGTTGACAGTTGGGGGGTGGGAGTTCAGATTTGATATAGTAGGTTTTAAGAAATCATTGGAACTTCTAAAAAAAGATCCAGGTGAGACTGAAGGTGACATGGCTCCAGACAGAAGGATAGAGTTCAGGGTGGAGAGGTGGACTTCTGAGTTATTGGCATAAATGTGGTAGGTGAAATGGTGAAAGTGAATAAGGTTGCCCAGGGAGCAGAGAAAGGGACCATGGACCAAACAATGAGAAATATCAACAGAAGCAGGCAATAGAGGAGAAGAGCAGCCACCCAAGAAGCAGGCAGTAGAGGAGAAGAGCAGCCACCCAAGAAGACACTGAAGGGCCAGTAAGCCAAGTAGGAAGACACTGTAGACTAGTGTGAAAGCCAGGTTTAGGGAAGCTAGAGCAGAAGATCTCTCCAGAAGGAGGTCCACTTTCCCAAATCCTCTGGAACTATAAAGAAGAATGATCACAGAGAGTTGTCTTATATTGTACATGATAACCAGCTGTTCTCATTCTAAATATGGTCACTAAAATGGATTCATGTGATATTGCATGTTCTAGTTTTAGTGAACATGGAATGATTGCACAGATTGTAATACATTATTAGTATTTACATGATACATGTAATAAGATATAAGATCTATAGTTATGACTGAGGGCCTTTGGGCACCTAACTTAAAATAAATTATCATGTAACCCTGGGGAGAGAAGGAATAAAATCTAGGATCTGTCCAGGCCTGCCCCGTATGGTATATGCAGAAAATCTGATATTTCTATTGCCTGTTCACTGTTCAGGTAATTTTTTTCACCGAGTTGAGCTTTTAACCTCTCATCAGTTATTAATGCAGTAAATGTTTCACATTCATAATTACACAAATATAAATGCAAATTTTACAGATTAAACTGCAATCATATTTTCATTCCAATGACTCATCTATTAAGGCCACCCTTACTGTGTTGTGAAGTCAGATAAAATACTTTGGGCCTGAATCTCCTGTTACTTTCACTAGCATAAATTAGCAGCAGCTTCATTGAAGTCAACTGAGAGAGACGAATCAGGCTCTTTATAACTACAATATCTTGCCCTACTAAGGCCAAAAAATTGTCATTGTTTGGTAACTCTGACCTTAATCATAACAATTATAAATGACTGTATTTCTGTGACACTTTCCTGTGCAGTGTAGCAGGGGAGGGAAGGGGAATCAAGTGTTAGTATTAGTCCACAAAATGTGCATCTTTACTGAAAACATATAATAAAAGAGGAATTGTTTGAAGTACTTAGCTCTCATGTTAATCAAATTATTATCATGATCAATATATACATTGTTACATTTTCAGTATCACTGGTCTATTGAGTTACTCCTCACTCATCTAATGATAGCGGCAATCTTCATAACAACCTTCAAAACTTGTGTTATCCAGCACTATAAAATCAGTTGTCACTTAGCTCAGATAGACAAAAATGGGAAAAAGCCTTTGCAAAAAAAAGAGAAGAAATTTGCTTTGAATAATATTAAATCAAACTTACTGAATGATTCCATTTTCTCCATTAGAGGTATTTAATTAGGTGCATTTGATGGAATCTTTGACACGGTTCCTAGACACTTGATATTTAAGGCTGTTTTATAATTAGATGTCATATCATAAAAGCTCTTCTGGCATGTGCATTCACTGTTACTAACAGATTTCAAAATTAATATAACAAATTTAATGCTAACCAGGCTGTTGAATAATCTTTAAATTCCACCTAAAAAACTGTCTTGACAGTGTTGCTGACATAGAAAACTTTTTTCTTTTAAAATGTTAATATCATGATATACAGCATGTGGCAACACAGAATGGTGATCAAGTACTGTGAAGAACCTAAATTTAGACCCAAAAGGCATTGCAGATTGTGCATGTTTTTCAATAACTCAACCCTACTTCTGTTTCTTCAAATAGTACAGTGGGGCTCTGACGTTCGTCACTGAAAGTAGCTCAGATTTAGCATCTGGGCACAATGCAACCATAATTAAAACTGGAAAATAGATTTTTAAATGAATTCAAGTACTCACAGGACATTGGGAATTTGAAGCTTAATCTCCAAGCCCTGATCTTTATTGTAAGATCAACTAAAGAGATACTGTATGATGTGGCTGTTGAATTACATGGTTTAGCAGTCTTTGTAATTGAAGTGGTTGCACATAACTGTGTCATGTCTGAGTACTGTGTACCTAAAGCAGTGCTGGAATGAATTTTGATGATGCTGTACATTTCTTGTTTCTTCTTGGAAGCGGGAATAATTACAAAGTAGTAGAATATCACATTTCCAATAAATGTCACGAGCTTTTTTTTTTTTGTCGTTTTATTTCAAGTCCTGATAAAGCTAGCTACCGGAAATGTTCCCTTGTTGGACAGCATCTTCAGTCCCAAATAGTAACTGTAACATTTTAATTAAAAGGTTTGGCATAAATACAGCTTTGTTGTTATCCATGCTGTCCCATTAACTTCAGGGCACTCTTGTGCATTCCTGGGAGCCTAAGATTCTGAGGGCATGGATTTTCCTCTCTCTCTCCTGCCCCCCTCCCCAAACCATGGAAATGTGTTTGAGGTTGGGGGGGGAGGAGGAGGGGAAAGCAGGTGAGGCAAGGCACTGCTCATCCGTCTCCTTCATTCTATTCTCCTGTCTCTCCAGGCAGTGGTTAATGGGGAGGGAGTATGTAGTGAGTGAGTCAGAGGAGGAGTGGATGAACTGGGGCGGAGAATCATCCCTCCAATACCCAGTTGATATCAGCAAAGAAAGTGAATCACTTTCTACAGGAGATGCTGCACTAGTGCTGTTGCCCACCAAAAGGAGTCCTGGAGCAGCAGCTGCCCAGGTAGCCCCTGAGAGTATGGCTCTGTTAGGAAACGAGGCAGATTTGTATAATTATTATTAGATGCTCTTGTGCTATGTGATGCATCCGGCAACCCACCGCTATCTGTTAAATGCCACGTTCTTGCGCCACGTCTGTTTGGGGAAGATTGCAGGGGTCCAGCAGCCAGGTAAAGGCCTTCATAGATGACCTTTTTTCATGCAAGGATCCGATGTTTCTTAGCCAGGTGATGAAGTGGAAACCTCATGGAGCTTCCTGGTCCCTATGTGGATGTTTGGAAGCAGATGGGTATGCCATTGACTTTTTGTGTGAGAGACAGACTTTAAATAAATAATAAAAAATTAAGATCCATGTTCAGTCCATAATGCATCACCATCACTTTTGTTTCATCTCAGATTCTTTTAAATGTTGTCATCGTATAGATGATCAATTGCTTTGTTATTAGTACTACATCTAGGAACTGATGTTTTGAGAACCCACAACACTCACAATGAAGCTCTGGGGCTTAGCACCTTTGATAACTAGACCCTATATACTGCACCTCAAAGAGCCCAAATTTGCTCAGATCCTTAGCTTATATAAATTGGTGGAGACCCAGAGTTCATTGGATCTACACTGTTTTGTGGTGAATGAGAATATGGCCTGTTATCGCTAAAGATACTCAGAAAAACTAACTAAGTAGATTCCAACCTGAAGAGAACATTGCAGAGCTTCCTGTCACCTTCTGGGGAAAAAACTTCTTGAGAGAATTTGACCTTAGAATTGTAGATTCAGACTAAGGAATCAAAGTTTACTAGCTTCAAATAACATCAACACCTCTTAAGCTCCAATTCAAACACAGCTCCAACAGTCACTAGGCCATAGACTGCAATAGCATAATAGGCAAGCAATTTATTGGGCCAATGTTAAGACTGCAGTGAAGGGGATGATGTAATTCTCACATTCTTGAGAAACAAAAAAGGTTAAATTCCCCAGTCTATGCTTATTGATGCAGGCAAAAGAAAAGATTGGATTGATAGCAATTGGATTTGTGGCTTAACTTACCAAAAAATATATTCCTAATTTTTTTCAAGAGTGATTTGGGCAAAATAAGTTTTCTCCATACTGGATAATCATTTCATTCTGGATGGATAATTATGCTATTTCCATCCTCTTATCTTCATTTTGCATCCTCTGAATGGTGCTGTTGAATTTTAACTGGACTGGCCAAGCCATTCTAAAGTGGAATTAAAAACCCCATCAAATAGCTATAGAACAACTTGAGATGATTATGGCAGAGCATTTAAGCATAAAAAATGCACAATATGCAAATCTGCGAGCTCTAACCACCATCCCCCATGATGATATATGTTTTGTTGCATCTATTTATGGACAGTTAAGTTGGTTCCTGATAACCTGTTGTTCTGAATTAAAGAGTAAACATGAATTGAATTATATTTTGCAGGTGGTTTGACGTCCTCTAAGCTTCAAGGTGCTTTTTGAATAGTAATCAGGACCTAGCCCATGATTTAGTTACAGTTTATTTGGGCAAAATTCTTTTTACCTTCAATGTGAATGTTGTCCGAGTTAAGTATTCAGGATTTGGTCCCATATGTTTAAACAAAGCAATAGAGAGTATGTGGATTTATTGAGGGTAAAGCGTCTGCAATTGATGGAAAGCAGACAACTTAATTCCCCTCAACATATAATTTTATGATGTCATAGAAAGTGTCAAACCCGTTCAAGTGCGAGTGTGTGTCTGTATGTGTGTGTTTTAAACACAGAAATGTCTATGGTAAAGTGGGAATAAGAGCAAAACTGTGCCCCACCTTATATCTTGGGGAACCCCCGTTGCATTCAGTGGAATGGCACGGGGTAGTATCAGAATAGAATATGTTTCTTAGGCCTTCCCTATGTGGTGCTTCAGTCACACCAGAGGAGTGTACGTTTTAGTTTGCACTAGTGTGTCATATACTAAATAGCCTATGACAACCCTGCTGATGTGCACTAAAAGTTCCCTAGTGGGTACAAATGTAGTCCCATTTCAAATAGTTAATGTGCACTAGGGAACTTTTAGTGCACCAGCAGGGTCTGCCTGGGCTAGTTAGTTCTCAACACCCTAGTGAGGATTAAAATTTGCAATCCTCTGGTGCAGATTAAAACACCGTGTATGGAAGACCTTAGTCTCTATTGTTGTTGTGTTGGGGTTTGTTTTCCTGAGCAGTTAGGCAAATGTAATACCCTGCTCAGTTGTCATATTATATAAGAACAGAAGAATGGCCATACTTAATCAGACCAATGGGCCATCTAGCCCAGTATCCTGTCTTCTGACAGTGGCTGGTGCCAGGTACTACAGAGGCAATGAACAGAACAGGGCAATTTATCAAGTGTTCTGTCCCCTGTTGTCCAGTCTCACCTTCTGGCAGTCAAAGATTTAGGGACACCCGGGGCACAGGGTTGCTTCCCTATCATCTTGGCTAATGCTCATCAATGGACCTATTCTCCAAGAAAGTAACTAATTCTTCTTTGAACCCAGTGATAGTATGGCCTTCACAACATGAGTTCTACAGGTTAAATGTGCATGGTATAGTACATCTTATTTGTTTTAAACCTACTGTCTTTTAATTTAATTGTTTTTGTGGTATGTGAAGGGGTAAATAACACTGACGTATTCACTTTTTCCACACTATTCATGATTTTATATCCCCTTAGTCGTCTCTTTTCTAAGATGAACAGTCCCAGTCTTATTAATCTCTCCTCATGTGGAAGCTGTTCCATACCCCCTAATCATTTTTGTTTCACTTCTCTGTGCTTTTTCCAATTCTAATCTATCTTTTTTGAGATGGGGTGACTAGAACTGCATACAGTATTCAAGGTGTGGGCATACTATGGATTTATTTACTGGCATAAGCGTTTGTGTCTTATTTTCTGTCCCTTTCCTAATAGTTCCTAATATTCTATTAGCTTTTTTGACTGCCTCTGAGTGGAAGTTTTCAGAGAACTATCCATGATGATGCCAAGATCTCTTTCTTGAGTTATAACAGCTAATTTGGACCCCATCATTTTATATGTGTAGTTGGGGTTATGTTTTGCAATGTGCATTAATCTGCATTCATCAACATTGTATTTAATTTGCCATTTTGTTGCCCATTTACCCAGTTTTGTGAGATTTCTTTGCAGTCAGATTTGGACTTAACTAGTTTGAGCAATTTTCTGTATTCTGCAAACTTTGCCACCTCACTGTTTACCCCCCCTTTTCAGATTATCTGTTAATATGTTGCACAATATTGATCCCAATACTGATCCTTGGGGGGCTCTGCTGTTTAACCTCTCTCCACTGTGAAAACTGACTGTTTATTCCTACCCTTTGTTTCCTGTTTTTTAAACACAAGAGACCCTTCTTGTCCTGTCACTGCTTACTTTGCTTAAGAGCCTTTGGTGAGGGACCTTGTCAAAGACTTTCTGAAAGTCCAAGGACACTATATTGACTGGATCACCCTTGTCCACATGTTCCAAGAATTCCCATAGATTTTTGAGACATGATTTCCCTTTACAAAAGCTATATTATTATGTAGTCTATACCATGTTACCAGGCCCAGACCAATATTTCTGACACTCTTTGACACAAATTGTTGTACACTCTTTCTTCTCCTATTCAAAGACTAATGGCGAGGGCAGGGTTGTTGGATCATTGATGTGGCTGTTTTTCCCAGTGGGGGAGATGTATCTACTATTAATCTCAATCGCAGCAGCAGCAGACCCTCTGTCCAGAAGTTCTTGCCTGTACTATATGGTGCCTGTCCCAAGCCAAGCCTACAGAGAGCAAAGCTCAGACTTTCCTAAATTCTCAATACATTTTACTATATAGTTCTTTGACAAGAAGGCTAACAGCATATTGGGTTGCATTAGTAGGAGCATTGCCAGCAGACTGAGGGAAGTGATTATTCCTCTCTGTTCGGCACTGGTGTCCAGTTTTGGGCCCCCCACTACAGAAAGGATGTGGACAAATTGGAGAGAGTCTAGCAGAGGGCAACGAAAATGATCAGGGGGCTGGGGAATATGACTTAGAAGGAGAGACTGAGGGAACTGGACTTGTTAAGTCTGCAGAAGAGAAGAGTGAGGGGGTGATTTGATAGCAGCTACCTGAAGGCAGGTTCCAAAGAGGATGGAGCTTGGCTGTTTTCAGTGGTGACAGAGGACAGAACAAGAAGCAATGGTCTCAAGTTGCAGCGAGGGAGGTTTAGGTTGGATATTAGGAAACACTATTTCACTAGGAGGATGGTGAAGTACTGGAATGGATTATCTAAGAAGGTGGTGGAATCTCCATCCTTAGAAGTTTAAGGCCCAGCCTGACAAAGCCCTGGCTGGGATGATTTAGTTGGTGTTGGTCCTGCTTTGAGCAGGGGATTGGACTAGATGATCTACTGAGGTCTCTTCCAAGCCTAATCTTCTATGGTTCTATATAAAGATGCTATTTATATTTTTCTTCCTATTCTGCCAGACCTTCTACATTCTACATACACTATTTACTATAACCACCTTTCCCAGTAGCCTTCCTGATGTCCAATACCACTTCGCATTAGTCCATATGAAACACGCATGATGCTAAGATAATTTTATCTGCCTGTCATTCTGTCCCTGGCAGGTTTCTCTATAAGTCTCTCCTCTAGTTTCCTTGATTTCCTCAAAGCATTAATTTGAGCTTATTTTCTTTTGGTAAAATTTTCAAATGACATAGGATTCTCTTTTCCATTTATTTAGGTACTTTTGAAAGAAAAATAAAACTTCCCTGAGCCTTGATGGTTGTGCTGCATACCTCTGCCCCTCTCAACTTATGTCCTTTGCCTTTTATCATGTCATCCCATCATTCTGCCAATTATGAAAGCATTGACCCTGCTTGTCTGCTTCTCTCATGTTCATTGTCACGATTTCTTCCATGCCTGTCTCCCTGAGCATAGATTGCCTGGTCCACAGAGCCACTACCTTCTCCAGACAGTTAAATTCCTCTTCTTCCACAAAGCCTGCAATCAATTATCTAATTACTAATGGGCAATTGGGATTTGGCCTTATACTTTAATGAAACAAAACACTTCTAGGTTGTGTCCTCCCTTTGTGTGTTTCATTTGTCTCCTAAAAAGTATAAGTTGTTCAGGCTTGGGATGGCATCTTTCATAACGAAAGTGATAAATAGACAATTAAGTTGTGCTCCACTTACTTTTTGCAATAAATATCCACTATAATTCATTTAATGTTATCTAGTGCACAATGCTCTTTTCAGGACAAATCCTAAAATGATCAAATTCTATAAGCCATCAAGAATAATTAAACAGAATGTCTCCAGTCTTGTGTGGAAAATGGAGTGTTGTCAGGTATCAGATAAATGTGGAAGAGATGAGTGAATCAGTATCTACAAACTTGCTGTGTGGTTTTGTTTTTCATGATCTCTCCTCCTCAATAATGACCTTTCTTTCAGGAATTAATGAAATGAATCTTTGTGAGGGTAGCCCTATAAATTGCTAGGCTAAAAGTAATAAACATCAGCCTAAAGGGCTAGCATGTAAGTTGAATGGCTTTGATTTTCTTCAGAAGGATTTAATTTATTTTAAATATTACAAGTGGCTTGAGGCAAGTTGTAATCATCTGTCATTCTTTAGTCAAATCATATTATTTCACTGATAAAATATTCATTGAGCTCTTAAACTGTAAATCACACTTTGCCTGATTTTGCTAGATGTATATTTTATAAATACAAAAATGACATTAAAGATTGGTGAAAAGCTCTACAGTACAGTATGTGCTTTTAAACAAGGTACTAAGAGATTGTACGTATTCATCCAACTCAGTGTGTGTGCTTTGTTACAGCCCATGGCATTCCCTATTTTCCCAAGTTCCCTTGAATATAGAAAGAGAAAATAAGCTATTAAAATTTCAAAGATGCATGGTATGTTTAGTAAGATCTTTCCTCATAATTGGTAAGGAAGAAATATTGTAAGCCAATATATTTGTTTTCTAAGTGTCTTTGCATTTTTATACCACTTATTGAATATTCGATATCAGAGCATGAGAGTACTTTTTCCCTCTGGCAGTTCAGGATAGCTACCTACAGTAGACAAAAGCTGCAGAAGTCAATGTCAAATTCTCACTAATTTCAACAGGTTGGGTCTGCTGTAGGTAGCGGTCCCGAACTGCCAGAAGGCTGGAAAAAGTGTTCTCATTTTATAATATCAGAGTTTCAATAAGTGGTATTCCTACTGAATTCACTGGGAGAAGTATATTTTCTAGGGTTTATCATCTGTGGAAAGAAGATATACTAATTATTTCAGTGAATGGCTCTGGCTACTCAAAGAAGGCAGGACTGGGCTCATGTCTGTACCATAACTGCACTTTATTATTGGCACTGCAGTAGCTCCTAGAGGCCCTAACTGAGATCAAGGCTCCACTGTGCTAACCCCTGTACAAACACACAGTAAGAGACAGAACCTGCTCCGAATAGCTTACAAGATCAGTAAGTTTACAAGATCAGTCCTTGCTTACAGACAGCCCCACAACCTGAAGCAAATACTCACCAGCAACCACACACCACACAATAAAAATACTAACCTAAGAACCTATCCTTGAAACAAAGCCCGTTGCCAACTCTGTCCAAATATCTATTCAGGGGACACTATCATAGGACCTAATCACATCAACCACACTATCAGAGGCTCATTTACCTGCACATCACACAAATCAGATGTCAAGAATTATCACATTCAAAAACCAGTCGGAGAACACTTCAACCTCCCTGGTTTCTCAATTACAGACCTAAAAGGTGCAATTATTCAACAAAAAAAAAAATTCAAAAACAGACTCCAATGAGAAACTGCAGAACTAGAATTAATTTGCAAACTGGACACCATTAAATTAGGCTTGAATAAAGACTGGGAGTGGATGAGTCATTATACAAACTAAAAACTATTTCCCTATGTTAATTTCCCCCTACTGTTACTCACACCTTCTTGTCAACTGTTTGAAATGGGCCATCCTGATTATCACTACAAATTTTTTTTTCCTGCTGATAATTGCCCACCTTAATCAGTTAGTCTCATTACAGTTGGAATGGCAACACCCATTTTGTCATGTTCTCTCTCTCTCTCTCTCTCTCTCTCTATCTTCCTACTACATTTTCCACTGCATGCATCTGATGAAGAGGGCTATAGCCCACGAAAGTTTATGCTTAAATGTGTTAGTCTCTAAGGTGCCACAAGTACTCCTCGTTCATAGTAATTATAATTTCCTTTTCCCTAGGAGCTAACTGTAAGGCCTGGCATTTCAAAAATCCACTGCAGACACAGTTGTGTCTCCTAACATTAACATTAGTGTTATTATAGATTCATAGATTCCAAGGCCAGAAGGGACCGTTTTGCTCATCTATTCTGACTTCCCTGTATAACACAAGTCATAGAACTTCCTGAACAAAATTCCTAGAGCATATCTGTTAGAAGAACATTCAGTCAAGTCCTCAGTGTGGCAAAGGCTAGGATTAAAGTCACAGCACCAGAATCGTAAATGATTTTTACACATTAGCTAACATATACCTGCCCACTGGCACTCAGAGAAGATAATGCAATTATAGAAATAGTTCACATCTAAAAATAACTTTCCCGAGTTTCTAAGAGAGTCATGTTTTGTATATGTGGAAATGAAAATAGCACTGACATCTTTCTGAGGTGTAAAATTATAAAAATGAAATGGTAATTTAAATGTTCACATTCAGTAGAATTTTCATTTCAAAGTTAAAAGGGTAAGGATGCACATTACATTATATGTCATGTTTTACTGATAGTACACACCTGGCAATATTGGGTCATTTTGTACCTTACATCATGGGAGATGAATATTTATACGGGTATAGCAGTTGTTCAACTTTATACACACAACTTGCAAGCTGAAGTCTTATCATATTAGTCCACAGACAGGATAGGGTTGGTGGGATTTTATTACAGAAAATAAATCACACAAGATATGCCATATATTCTATACTGCCATGTATTCTATTTTAATAGCTTTTTTGAAAGTCAGCTTCTTTATTAATAATGTACAAATAGAAATAGACTAGTTGAAACGTGAGAAACTGGAAGCTAAACTAGAAAGAAGGGATGATATTAATTGGAGATTACAATTCAATAATGCTTTTAAATTGCAAAACCTGACCTTTGCTGTATCTTTATTAGATATTTTCATATCATTCCTGTGATTAGAGAAGTGACTTCTTAACTAACAATGTTGGCTCGAAGTTTCTCTAGCACAAATATGTGATGTGAATTTCTTGACACATCTTGCTTACCAATCAATGGTATGATTTTTATCTCTTATAATCATGAAAATAAGTGTTATACCTGGGTCTTCAGTCACTGCCTGTGGTAGGAGGTGCTGGAGAGCATCACTCAAGCAGGAACTCTCATAGGCCCAGTGTCTCCAGAATCATTCGTCTAGTCAGCGACTGTAGTATGCATTTTCCCCTCCATCCCAGTGCTACTGATGTCTTTAGCTTCCCTTATCAATTTTCATAACATCTAATTTATGTTTATTGCTACATAATTCCCCTTTATTTTGAGGAAGAGCTCCTCCATCACCTTTTGGAAAAGTACTGCTTGCTCTTCCCCCCAGATGCATATCCATTCCAGGATCTGGTGCAGAAGGGTAGAAAGGGTTATGGCTCTGCCCTCACTCCTCCCACTGAGTTGGGGTATGAATGACCAGAACCACTAACAGTATTAGCCTAAGATTATGCCTGAGCTCTTCAGTTTCTGCAAATGGCTGAGGAGCGCCAGGGAGGCTCCTTTGCACCCCCTCTGCATTCGTTTTTCCCCATTCTAATGTTTTTCTGGGTGTTCTTTAGAAAAACAAAATATACAAACTAATAGTTAATCTGATGTAGAGAAAAACTGATCTCCCTGCTCTGTCAGTCTCTTCAAAATACTCTGCATATTCTCTTTTTAGACAGCTGACAGGTTAGTCCTAGCTTCAACCTTTAATGTAAATAAATGTTATTTTCCCTGGATATAAAGATAATATATAATGAATAAACAGATCACTTATTGCTCATGATATTCATTTTTCTCTCAAAAAAAGTTAAATCTGGACTGCCTGTGTCTCTGTACTGTGTGAAAGTAATATCTGATCAAAGGGTTTGGTGAAAACAGCCCCAGCTCAGGACATTAAAATTAGATAGAATAAAGCAGTAGAAAATATTCTGCAGGGGTCAATGTTGTATTGGCACGAGGTTGGATGAGATGACTTAAAAGGACACTTCCATTTCTAATATCTGTGTTTCTGTTATTTCAGCACATTATTTTTCCAGAAATATGAAAATGCTTTGGTGAAAGAATTTATAAAGGCAATTTCATCAGGTGATCCAGGATGCTACCAGTGGTGTATACTAGCAGACTTCTAAAACTTCTTTTCTCCTATACTGTTTCAGCTTACTTTTCTATAGCCTCCAAACTGCAAGCTCTCTAGATTCCAGTATGAATAAAATACTGCTGCTTGCTGCCTTATGCGTACCAACAGGTGGCACCACATGACACCCATCTAGTTCCCTTACTCATTCATGTCACAGTACAGTTAAAAAAAACTCTTCCTGGTTTTTTTGGGAGGTGTGTGTTTTTTTTTAATTAACCTTCCATAGATTTTCCCCAGCCTCTCTGCATGACTTGAGCCAAGGCATCATAGGAGGAGTGTGTGCTCAAAGCAGCCAGAGCACAGCCCAGGATATGGAACCTGGTCTCTTTTTACCTTCTGTCTCCCTTCCCTTCCATCATCTAGCAGAAACCTCCTCTGCTCATTCACATAATCTTGCTGATTTTGGCATGAGTAAAAACCAAGGGCCTGATTCCTTCAAGTGTTGAGCACCGTCACCCCAAGTTGATGTTGCTCAGCACTTTGCATGACTGGGTCTAACTTTTTGTTGACTGTGTCTAACTCTGTAAAGCATTTTGAGATACAGTTCCTAAGAAAGAGGCTCTACCAAATATTATATTATAAACTAATTTACTGCAGCATAGCATCTAGTATATAAGGGCCTGATTTTGCAATTTGTCAATATTAAAAAAGAAAACTTTGCCTTTTGATGGGATTTGTGAATGCAGCACCACTATAGGATTGTACAGGGATTTCCTAGATTTTATTGTATATGTTTATTAAATGTTTCTTTTTATCTAACAGCAAAAGTGGGCTGGGCACAGACAATGAGTTTTAGGTTCACATGTAATTCCACGAAAATACTGTGGATAACATTCTGCTTGCCTTACTAACATGAGCATTTAGAGTGATGATGCTGATCATGTGAGTAAAGTGACTGAACCTTATACGGATGTGCAGGCTGAGAGGGCGTAAGGAACCCACCTCTTGCATAGCACATGCAAAGTCAAAGGACAATAGCAGTCTCTGCACTCAGGGAAATAAAGAGACTGCTTTCTGTGTGAACCTAACCACCCCATCTCTCATCCACACTGGCCCATCTAGCAACCAAAGTGGAGCAAACTACACCATCCTAAAAGTGGACCGGGCTATATAAGGCAGAATTCTTCCCTGAACTCTCCAGAGGAACTGAAACTCTGCATGGCCCCTAACTAATGGTTGTGCCTACAAGGCACTATTTGGTCTCTGCAATGTACTTGTTCCAATGTACCAAAGAAATTTCTTAATATACCATATCATGCTTTAAAAAAATGAATACATTTAACCACGATAGCAGTTACTAATTTATTTCCGTTAGCTGATAATAATGAAAAGTCAGAGAGATTAATGTGCTGTTACTGTTTATTCAATACTGCATTGCTCGTGACTAAGTACAATGGATGAGACCTTCTTTCTGCCTCATTAAATAAGTTAATCATGTAAATCAGGGGAAAAACACTTTGGATAGTGTGAGTATAGGCTGAACATCAGATATGCATTTTTCACTACAGAGTGGTAAAGCAGGTTTGACAACATACAGGTGTCCTATCTACAAAACATTAACATCTCTCTTCTGTTGTCACTAAAGTAAATGAAAATTACACAATTAAAAGGTTGAACTGGCACATGTTGCTATCAGAGTTACATGGCCACCAATAGGAATTCTTTCCTACTGAAGAGAGAAGTTTTAAGAAGGATGGATAGTCTTCTGTGGTAAATAGACCATTAGATTATCAGGGGTACTGCTGTAATTTAACTAAAATACATTTTCCTGTGCCCTTTAACATGTAAATAAAAGTACCAATTAATTTTTCATTAGCAGGCACATTTTAATGGCAATAAAATATTTATGGTTATTGGTTTGTGGCTTACAACAAAAGTTAACACAGAAAAACATTGTTATTCTGATACAGAATATAATACATAACCCTGACAAAACCACTAGGATAGACAAGAACAGGAAAATCCTTATCAATCAAAATTTGCCAAAACATAAACCAACTGTTGAAGTTCAAAAATTTTGGTTAACTGTTGTTGTTTTTTTTAATTTGCTTTTAAAAAATTGTGTATCTGCACTTCCTGATTGGAGACAGGATTGGAAACAAAAATCCCCATAAACTATTTTTTCCCTCAACCTGGCTAAAGTTAGGTAATACTAGACTTATTGTGTCTCTTACTGCCCAGAATGCAGATCCCAAAAGCTCAGATATTCATCTGGACTTTTGAAGTTCCTTCAACCCTAGTAACAAGATTGAAATACTCAAGTTATGTAATTTGTGATATTTAGGAGCTGGACTGAAAGACTATGGAAGCATTGACTTAATATGTTTGCTCTAGCGTAAAAAATAAAATAAAATAAATATACTTTCCTTTTAAGAAACAGGAGTGATCTCAGCACAAAACCCTGCTGGAAGCAGGGGCTAAGGAAATGATAAAGAATCTGATTGAGAAAAAGTAGGTATGGACCTGATGCAAAACACACTGAAGTTGAGGCAAAGACTGTTGTTGACATAACTTGTTTTGGATTATGTTTTATGTAAACTGTTGGCTCATTAGACATCTAAATATGATCATTTGAATTGTCAAATAATTGCATTTGCATTGGATTATATGCTCAAAAATAGGGGCAGGTTTTTTTAAAGTGTCCCTCTGTGCCCATTTTATAAAAACCTTTTGTCAAATTTTAGCTCTGAAGTTTTAACAATCCTAATTTAAAGATAGCTACTTTATTTATTTGTTATAAAATGTTGTATGACATGGGTTTACCATCTTGAAGTTACAAACAAGCAGGAGGGTTGCAATTTCTTTCTTTCTTTCTTTCTTTCTTTCTTTCTTTCTTTTGTGGGTTTCCTGAAAATCTTCTGTTGTAATAATGGATATGGTATGGAAAAGGTTCAGACCTTTCAATATGTAATAACTGCACATGGAATATCAGATCCGCTTCAAATTTGAGTAGGATTAAATCGGAATTCCTGTTTCCTAAGCTGTCCTTCCTGGTTTGGGACATGACCAAGAAACAAAACATCAAAGCATCTATATTTTAAATATAAATATAGCCTTAGATGACTTAAATTTTGTGAGAACTGACATGCTGGTGAAATTTCTACCCAAAATGGTAGAAATCTGGCAAGAGCAGCTGTTCTCATGACATTTATGCTGAAAAAAATGCTAGAATAGCTAATAAGGTTATGACACTGTTGAAACCAATACTTAATATTGATTCTATCTCATTGATATCTATTTTAATAATAACTGGAAGAATATATGGACTTGATTCTTTTTTCATTATCAATATAGTATGTTCATTTAATAATTTAATAGTCACCACGTTAAAATCTTCTAAAATATGTTTTCCTATTTTCATGGCATTATGAGTAAAAATGCATCATGTGGCTCAGAATGACAAAAATATGTTTTTAATTTGGTAAGTTGGTCTCAATTGAAAATTCCATATGTTCCTATTTAAAACTTACTGACGACTAGCAGACAGTAAGTAATGTACAATTGTATTTGAAATGACATAATTAACACTCTTTTCTCATGATGCACAAATAAACACTCCAGATAGACCAGTGGTTTAAGTGATAGACAGCATCTTTATCAAAGAATTAACCTAGATCTCAAACTGTTAGCCAAGAATAAATCAAGCTATTGTGGTCACATTCATAGCTCAATGCTATAGCTTCAATGATAGAGCTAGGCAAGAAATGGCTTTCCTGTCGCAGGAAAATTTTCAAGATTTCAAAAAAAAAATTCCCATTTTGAATTGGGATGAAAAGTCAAACTCTCAAATTTTCATGAACTGACAATCTGAAAAATTATTGATTTGAGACAATTGAAATGTTTCATTTTGGTTTTGGCCTTTTACATGTAATATTTTACTGTAATTAGGTTAAACTTCATAACAAAAACTCATTTTGATAAAAAATTGAACATTTTTCATTATAAAAAGGTCAAAATGGAACACTGATTACTTCAAAACTTTTCCAATATAAGAAGTTTATCAATACCTACCCTTTCCCATCAAAAGTTTTAGTTTTGATAAATTGACATTTTCCAGCAGAAAAAGTTTAATTGAAAAACATCTGACTGGCTCTACTCAGGGATAGGTTTACAACTATCTGGTCAAATCAGGGATTTAGTCTTCCCCATTGGAAGAATTCAGTTCCCACAAGCAGTAGAGATTTAGATTTCATTCTCGGCTCCAGCACTGAATTCTTAGATACTTAGGCAAGTCACTTAACTTTAGTGTCTGTAAAATAGGAATAATGCTGTTTGCACACCTTTGTACAGAAATTAAAGATCTGTGGATGAAAGGCAGTAGATGTATGCAAAGTATTTATTATTCAACTTGTATGCAAATTTAAAGTTGCCTCCCCATGTGTACACATTATCTTGGCTGTCTTGCTCCCAAACCTGAGCCAGGGTTTGAGACAACAAATGAAACCACTGCCTGGACCAAAACTGCAAGGGACCTCGGCTATAAGAGTGGCAGTTTTTAGCTTACATTTGGAAATGATGATCCTAAATATGTTTCCATTTATAACCAGATATTCAACAGGTTTGTCCTCTTAACAGGTAGATGCCATGCTGTGTGAAGAAACTAGAACAGCTATTGCCAAATGCCCAAATATTTACTTAGAGCTCCCCAAGGCTTTCTCTTTGCCTGATTCAATTGCAAGATCAGCAGGTAGGGCATAGGTGATCCAAATTCAGAGTGGTATTGCCATTTATACTGTATTCATCACCACAGTCTCTAAGAGTTTGTTTTTTTCTGTCTTGTGCTTTGTCACTTAATTTAAAGCACAGTCACTTTCCAGGCTTCCAGTCAAATGAATACTGAAGAGGGCACATTTAGATGGCTACAGTCTCTAAAGGGTTAACAAACTTAGCAGTTAAAATATAGTAATGAATTATTTAAACAGTTGCAGTGTTTCATGTGTTTTCTGATATATTTGATTATCTTTGCCTAACTTGCTTATGTTAAGCCTTCATAAATATATTAAGATATTTCTCCTGCATTGTAGAAAAAAAATGCTACTTAATGAAATGAGCAAAAATATGACATGGGCTATGTTAATATATATTTCTACTCTGTTCCCTTGCATGGTCCCTAAGTCACTCACTTTGTTCAAAATAGGGGGAGAGAAATATTCCTCTCTAGCAACAACCCCTTCAAGAAGCTATTTTTTAATTTTGTATTTCATACTCCAGATAAATGTTGCAAGAATGAAGAAAACTCTTTTTGCCAGAGCGTCTTAAAATAGTACTGCTGATGCTTGTAGATAGTTACAGATATCATGCAGGTAAATCGAGAAAAATGCAGGGGAGGGGAAATGAGAGGTCTTTTAAAATTCCCCCTCCTAATTTAATTTTTTTTCCCCAAACATTTAATATGCCTTAATGTTAACTGGTACATCATTAACATTTCCCTGTACATGGACTAATACCAGATAAAATATAATTTTACATCTACATACAGAGCAGTGCTTATCCTGACTCCTCCGGATAATTCTCCTCCGGAAAATTAATCAATCCATATCATGGCTGTTCTGAAGGCCCGCGTATCGTTCCCACCTGTGGCTAGTTCTTTGCACACTCAGACTCTGGGAAGCACTGGTATATGTGCCCATAATATGATCTATCTACCTAAGGATTTTATAAAGCTACCTGCCTGTCTCTATGGCATCTGACTGCTTTCCATGTAAAACCAATATCAATAGCAAAATCCTTTGTGGAAGTCATTACACACTTGGCACTTCTCTATTTTTGGGGTCAGAACTCTGCTTGGGGTAGGGTTTTATTTATTTCCGGTTTTGCTGTTAGCCATTAATGACTTATCTCCTTTCTTACATGCATTGATGCATAGTGAAATAGTTAACAATGTTTACATTCAAGTATCACCACTGACATCTGAGTTAGCTCTCTGTGGTGGGACATGCTTACATCCCACTGACAGTAAGTCTAACAAGCGTTCTTGCACTCAGGCAGTGCCAATTAAACGCCCCTGCAGAGCACACGCTACCTGGAGAAAGGGAACTTTAAAAAGTGAAGTTGGGCATACAATAAGAAGGGAGTTTGCCCAAGAGGAGAGGTTGCTAGGAAGCCTAGCCCGAGGCAGTGACCAGCCTTTCCTTCCTCCCTACTCTTGTTAGGGCATACAAACACTGCAGTATGGAGAGGGGCTCTGGATGTCTGCTTTCTGTCAATACCCTGTAGCTGGACCTATGGAGCAACATGAGGGCCTGGAGGTAATTGGACTCTGAAAGGACTTTAGGAGTGAACTCAATTTCAGGGAACAATGAGCTTGCCCAGGAATGGGGGTTCTGGAGGGGCTCAGGGGCAATAGACATAAGGAGCCAATGGCCAAGTCTAGCCTGAGAGATGGCTGACTGGACTCCCATTAAAATGAATAGGGCCACTCACATCTCAGAGTTGCTGTTTAAGACTGTCTGCACAGTCTTTCAGGCAGCTTTATCTGCATAGGTTATTCACTTTTGTGTTCTCAAGATTTTCTTCACAAACTTTACAGTATTTTGTCTTAGATTTTGGAAAATGTTCAGAGGTTTGTTCATGCCTTCTGAAGAGGATGCCTCCACATTTTTGGAAACCGATATATAAGTTCTATATTATTTTATTAAGTGATAAGGACTCCATGTACATACAGCAAAGGATATGTGTTATGCAGCCATGAGTAGTAGGGATAAATCTTCAAAATACAAGCCATCCCTCTGTTTCCAATTTTCCAGACCCATGAATCAAATAAGCTCTCTAAAAGAGACAAAATATCTGTTGTGGAACCTGTCTTTTAAATTTATTTTCTGGGGGTAGCAAATTAGCTTTGGATGCAGTTCATTATATCTTGCCACCTGGTCACTATGTATTACTTTTACTGAGTCATAATATGTATGAGTTTATTGTTCTTTGATCTCTTAGAAATGTGCCTTGATTTATTACTTCTGTTTTTGTCTAAATATGAATCATTTTATACACTGTTGTTCTGCATTTCAGGGTTTTTTTTTATTTTAATTTCAAATTTACTTCTTTGTCATATATACATTTTCTGTGCTGTGCCCCTTTACGGGGTCTGAAAATCTGACTCTATATAGATTTTAGGGTAGTAAGTTTCTACCTAGTGAGAATGCCTCGTACGTTGTGGAATCAGATGCTCACAGAATGAACTTGGGGAATGTGCCATTGGACAGGAATAAAAAGGTCTTGCAGCTATCAAAAGAAAACCAGAAGAGAGAATTTGGGTGTTCTAGTAGGAACGTTGCTCTCACTCCACAGCAAGGCTATGGACATGGGTTTTCCCAAACAAGTACCTGATATTATAAATAGCTTGTATTGAGTAACCTTTTTTTTTTCTTTTAATGAGGGAAATGAGGTGCAGAAGTCCTGTAAAATGCTGATTCTGCTTTTCATCCATTCTCTGCTCTGCACAGTGCAAACTTCATTTGCTAGCATTTTGATCCAGTAAGAGTTTAATTACTAGTCAAGAGATTATAACTAGAAAGCGAACATTTCCTCACAGTTGCCATAGAGTAGTATCTGTATGCTAGTTATTCCATTTCCCCAGTGTAAGGAAATAAATGCTTGCCTTGTGATACCACTGACATTTAATGGTGACCAGTGTAGGTTCTCTAGTGATTCTTTGTGTCATCTCAAATTCCTCTCAGCTAGATTCTGCCTCCTACACTGCCAGGCACCAGAAGTAATTTTTCCCCATACCTAAGTAACAGTGGTTTGTGTCAGGACTCTGAACACAACAGAGCATTTAAAATATTTAGTTTTAAATATCTAGCTATGAAAAGGCACACTTCAGTAACATTTCAGATAACAAATGGAGGAAGAAAATCTCAGCATAGAGTTAGTATGAAATTTTCCTCCAAGATAACTTTCTAAAATTCAAATCTTTCCCCTGCCCTAGTCTCTCGTCTTCTAATATTTGAAGCTGCTTTGGCTGTTGCAATAGTTAATAGAACACTTTCACAATACATTATTGAAAGAAAGGGAAGTACCATCTGAAAAATATGGAAGCAAACACAAAGCAACAAGTTGTAAAATACAAAAGGCCAGATTCTATTCCTTATTCATGTTGAAAAAGATTAAGTGTTCCTACTGAAATCAGTGGGTTCACTTATAGAGTATGGGCCTTTTCAGCATCAGTAAGGGAATCAGAATCTGATCTGAAGTACCTGAGTGCTCCTAATCTCATAAACATGGACATCAGAAGATGCTGAATCACATTCTTAGTTTGAAATGGCGTATTTGAAGTGTCTCTCTGAAAAGGAGAACCAATGGCTTATATCATTTACAGCATTTCATATCTTGTCATCTTTAAACAAAATGAGTCCCAAATTTCTTGAATCATGCTAATGACTGCAAGCTAACAGTAAATATACCTGTCAAGAGCAGTAGATTATTTAATTACCATTTTCTACCCCACAAAATCCATCATCCGAAAAATCTTCAGAACACTGTCAGTGGTGGTAATAAGAAAAATCAATCATTCAAAAAGGGGGAAGGATGATGACAAAGTTATAGAAAGACTTTTGTCACCCTCATGATCCTGTTTATGAAGATCTCTGATTGAAAACATATCACATTAACTAGTGAGGTTTTGGTTCAACAGTTATTATTTGAAAACATAACATTTTGCAGAAAGCAGAATCTTCAAAAGCATCTGGGTTACTTAGAAGCCCACATTCTGTTGACCTTCAATATACCGTCGTGCCCTCATCTCTTAGATGCTTCTGAAAATCTCACCAAGTATGAGAAATTAAAGCTCAGTGAAGTTATGATGTAATCCAGCATAAATCCCAGTGCAGTCAACAAAATTGTGTCTCTTGCCAGGGCACATTTTTGTCTTCCAATCTTGCCTTCTATTTAACATTTTTTCTTCTAAAAATTATAATTATGTAATATTAAATTTAACAATAAATAAATATTACATTTGTTTTAGCACACAGGAAAGTGAAGAATTAATAGTACTCACTAGCACCCGGCATAATGCAAACCAGGGTTGTGCACGGTCATTTGCCCACACAGTTTGGCAATAACTTTGCTATTTAAGCCTTGGGTTTCTCCTGAGTAGAGTCTGCATGTTATTCTAGGTAGCATCAAATTGTCTGTGATTTTTCTGACCTGAACAAATAGAGATTAGGGTAAGACCACCAGGTTAATGTTCGCTTGTGATCTGAGACATGATGTGCTGTAGAACATTAAAAAAAAAAAAAAAAGCATGTCCCTTAACCCTCCTTTCTGCATTTTTTCAAAGTTAAGGCATCAGTCAAATCTCTTGTAACTCAAAGGTGCATCTGTGTTCTTGTCATACCTTCTGGGTCAGAGTGCTACTGTGACATAAACCTGGAAAGCACTTTGGCCTACGTCCCCTACTGCAGCTGAAGAACGGACAGTGAAACTCAGAAGGCTTTGGTGCAAAGGTCGCCTACTGATCTTGCACGGGCTGTGAACTGGACTGATTCCTTGGTATAGTACAGAATAGCCTGAGGATTGCTACAACTCTCATTAGCTGCCATCAGCTCCAGGGAGCTCATATGGCAGATTGGTATCACCAGGGTGAAAGGACGCCTCAGCCACGCCTCCTTTCACTAGCCTTTCTCGACTTCACCATCAGCCAGATAAGGGGAACATAGAAGTTCTTCTGGCTCTAAGTAACCCCAAGATTTGCCTGCATTATAGGATTCTTTTGTGGCTGACTTTAGGGCAATTTGTGGCAGAGTGTGAAGGAGTGACAGTGCTGGGAAGAATCTGACTTTGTTTCTCCAATTCCTAGATACATAAACAGTGCCCTCCACAGATTTATACTATGTACGTCTAATGCAAAGTTTGTGTAAAGTCGTGCATGCTCATACTGAACTTAACAAAGGGAAATATTATGATTACATCCAGGCAGCAAACAACCGATGTGTTAAAGAGAGATATGGTCCATAGGAAATCAGCCCTAGTCTAAAACAGAGGGGATTGCACTTGTTTTGTTGGCCTTGGTGCAGTATAGAGCTTACCAGTGTGATGTGCTATGATCCTTTCCTGGTGATGGTCAGATTCCAAGTGTCCTTGCTCTTTGAGCTCTAGTGAAATGCATCCTTTTGGTGCTGCAAAGTACCGTTGACTAGAAATCTTAACCTGTTTCAGTTTTATCACTGGAAAAGTTTTCTTCCAATGTACATGGGAAAAATGAGTACATTGTTTGATTTGCCAAAGTGACATTTCAAAATCAAATGTAATATTTCATTTCAAAATGTCTATTGGAAACAAAGATTTCAAACTGACATTTTTATGTACTGTCATTTTTAAGTTGAAATGCCAGTTTCAAACAAATTTGCACTTCAAATCAAATGAAATATTTTAGTTCAAATCAATATTTCTTTTTAATGTTTGTTTGAAATGCCAAAGTATTTGGTTTTCCAAGTGTCAACATTTTTTAGTTTTGTTAGAGGAGAAATTTCACCCATTTTGAAATTTTCTGTTTGGAATTATTTGACATTTTATCTTTATTTTGAATGAAAACAAATGTCAAATCAGTTTCCCAAGGAATTGAAATTCCATTTTCCAACCAGCTGTATTGTTTACTTTAGATGGAGTACAAGTATTTTCCTTGAGTTATTCACCCCTTGTTCCACCAAGTATCCTATTAAAGCTTCAGGACTGCATTTGCTTCTATATGTGGTGCTGTAGTGATCTTACTTTCTACTGCATTCAAGGGTAATACAGTACTATTTTTATATACCCTATGTCCAAAGCACAAAATACTTTTTTGATATATATGACCACAAAGCACCTATATTCCTAACAGATTTTTCCTGGTTTCCAGGTTTTCCTGGTTTCCAGGTTTTTGCCCCTAGAACTTTTATCTTCAGCCAAAGGAGTTCCTTTGAAAAAGGGGAAGTCTTGTGGAATAAAAAAGGAGAAGGGTACTCAGCTGGGTTCCTGGATGTGTCCCTGCCAGGAGATTTTATTTTCTTCCTCATTCTCCTGATGAAGATAGATAAATAACAAGAATAAATTCACAGAGGAGAACAAGTTTCTTTGTTAAAAAACACCAAGGATATTCCCAAAATGTATAAAACATTTAGCACGGCAGATTCTCTTTTCTCCTCCTTGCATGAAGTACCAATTGTTTGTCAAAAATTGAGGCAAGCATATAGGTTCCAACAAAATACTTGGGTTTTATTAAAATAAGTCCCTATCTAATGTAGCAATTTGAAAAAGGTTCTGCATACGACACTGAACTTATAATCATTTCAATATTGGTTGCTAGAGATTTTGAAAGGACTATCAACATTATCAGTGATACCACTCTCAGCTGAGGCTGCTGCCACCACCAGTCTCAACAATACAGCAAAAGAACCTTAGAAAGCCCCCTCTCCCCTTAAAAAAAAAAGCAACTCTTCTGTAAAGGAGGAATGTAGCAGTGCACAGAAACAAAAACAGTTGCTGAAGAAGGATAATTACAATGACAAAACACTAAACAGAACTAAAATGAGTCAAAAAGGGGTTGGTGTCATAAGAGAAGTGCTTTGAGGAAAGCAGAATCATAGAACAGGAAGGGACTTTGAGAGGTCATCTAGTCCAGTACCCTGCACTCAAGACAGGACTAAGTATTATCTAGACCAAGTAGCATAACAACTGCATCTTTTGTAGAGAGAAACTGTGGTACAGGAGGACTTCTCCTTTTGTGTCCTTAGTCAGTGACTTTACAACTCGAGGGAAAGTAAATGAGATGAATCACAACCGCAGACCTGCCACTACTGGAATGCGGAGCTAATTGGTAAATGTAACACATGCCAGCAGTCAACAATAAGACAGCAAACCAAACAGCTGTGGGAGAGCATCTCCTCAATACTAGTGACAGTTAAGGAAATGATATACCGCATCTTTGCTACAGGATTCTCTATTTACAAGGTTCCTTTTGATTTAAGACTTCTCTTCAGTGACAGCTAGCTTCACCGAAATTCATTATACAGTAAATAGATGCTACTTTTATAACTCACCTCTTGATAGAATATGTAAATTTCATGATTCCCAAGAACATGCTGTGACAATGTGCTGAATTTTTTTAGTCACCAGACTTTTCTGATGGATTACTCATGAAGAAACAGCAAAGTTTTTAATGTGGCTCTCTTTCCCTTGCCCCCCCCCTTATTATTTTTTTATTTTGCTGTGCTGATTGTAAGGGAAGCCTTGGTTTTCACTTGCTGTTATATGAAAAATAGCCATTAAGGACAAAGTCAGAAGACAGTGATATAAAGCATATGTTCATAGAATAATAAAAACTAGGGTTGGAGGGCTTGGTTCCCCCCTGTATCCAGGCTCTGCTTGTTGCACAGGAAGGGCTGGGCACCAGAGAGTTAGTTACGGCTCCCTATTGCAGCAAGAGCCTGGGTCTGTCATTAGAGCAGCTGAAGATCCTTAAGTCTTACACCAGTGGAGAATAAATATAGTGGAGTTGAGCAGTGTTATTCCCCCTTCCGTGAGCCCATTTGTGGGATATGCCTTTATTCAATGGGTTGGGAGGGATGGCTGGTGCAGGATACATCTTCACCACCTCCATCAGTTTTATCCTAGAAAGGAGTTATGCTCTGCAAGAGGAATTCTTCCCTGGCCATTTCTGGTAGGATTCTAGAAACATGCAACCTGAGCAATGCGAAGTAGCCAATCAGGACTGGATAGATCTAACAGATCTATTTTTTTTAATCTAAGACTTGTTGTTTTATCTAACCCTTCCCCTGCCAATGCAGGATTGTCCCTGCCATACATTGTCTAGTGCTTTATCCGGTCTAGTTTTAAGTATCTCAAATGATGGGATTTCTAGCACATCCCAATAGGTGCAAAGTAAAAAAAAGTGAGTTTTGCATTTAGGTCTGAAAGTGGCTAGTCTCGTTGTTGTTTTGATCTTTTGTTGAGGGAGCGAGTTCCATAGGTTTTGGTCCTGTGAAAGTTATTCCATTTCTGAGTCTGTCTCTCACTGTTTCAGAGGAACTTAGCTGTTCTGGAAGGTCAAGCTCAGGGGGCAAGAGCAGTGCTTAATTTGTAATGAAAGGGTTTTGTTTGTTTGTTTGTTTGTTTTACTTTCATAACTGATGCAGCAATCATAAAAGTACTGGGGCTATGAACTGTTAAGACTAGAGATGCGGGGCTCAGCCCTGGCAAGCCCCAGCACAAATTAAGCATTGAGCAAGTGCCAGTCCTGTGGAGAGCATTGAATAATCAGATACAGACCATTAACTGGCATCTGTATTCAATGGGAAGCCAGTGCAGACAGCACAGCACTAGGGTGATGGCTTCCCATGTTACTAAGCAGGTGGACTGCTGAGTTTTGTGGCAATTGGAGTTCTTCAGGGAGTGTGCCTCATTCCTAAATAGCGTAACTTGTAAGTTTTTCCTCTGTACAATTTATTTGATTCTGAGGACATGTGAGATGCTTGTGTCTCCAGTAACCTTTTTCCAGTCAATGCTCACTCCGCTGAACTTCAAATTTAGTTGTTCCCTTCACCCCCAAAGTGCTTTCACACCACTGGTTCTCCACCAATGTTAAGAAATGTAAAGATCTTTAATTCCCCTTCTTTGGAACTTAGTCTTCTAAAATGCAGGTCAAGCCCATTGTAATCTGGTTCCAGTCAGTCTCTTCCTGCCCCTCTGACAATTTTGTGCTGCCTCATTTGCTGCTCCTCCCACACCCCTATAATATATATGTATAATATAAAAAGAATGCAAAACTTATAATTTCCATGGTGACTCTCCTAAAGTTGTTTCTGGAGTACGTCAACGCTGCTGTATTTAGCCCTGATCCTGCAATTGAGAGCAGAGGGTGAGTGAAATCAATGAGGCTCCAAGCCTGCACCAGTCTAGCCACATGCTGTCAATTGCAGAATCAGTGCCTTAGTCATTATTCCTAGGATAATGTCTTTAATTCCTGGCAACAGAAAAGTTCTGTTTTACAAAGTTGTTAATTTCCACCCCCCCCCCCCCCAAATTTCAGAAGACTCCTTGTTGTGCAATTAGCAGGGATTGAAGTCTTTTTTTTTAACTTCAGAATAAACACAGTACACAAATGACAAACTGTAAAACTTGGTTCTACTAAAATTTGAAAGCACTGAAATTGGAATAAAATTGCCTACATGGCTTTTTTCAGTAACCTAGATGGTATGTTTCCCTGCCTGACTGAGGAAATAAAAAAGTGTCTTGTTCTCTGGACATTCTATTTATACTATTTTCAGTTAGACATGTCATGGCTCATTTCAGGATCAAGGCCAGTAATGTTCATTATAAATATAAATAATGTAATATGACTAACGCACATATATATCAGACAAAGTTTTACACAATAGGCATCTGACAATTGAAACTTACAAAATCAGGTGTTAAAGGTCCAAAGAAAGAGGAAAAATAACTGTAGAAGTTTATAGAGCTAATAAATTATACAACTAATTTTTTTCCAGATTAGCAACAAAAGGAAAACCTTAAAAAAGAATCTTTGGATTAAACAAATTAACAGCGTGTTTTATGGAAGACAGCTTTAATTGCTATTCTTTTCCATAATGCTTTGCATAAATTATATCTTCACCATATATTTTCTTTGTTTTTTGGCTTTGCCTCCTGCGGGTTTCATTTATCAAACTTGTCATTTCTTGAATCTTATCACAGATTGAAATGTACAGTAGACACCTGGAGGCTTTTACTTTTTTTATTTCCATCCTTGGGCTTTGTAGAAATAAGAACATCTGGCCTGTTGGTCTGGAAGCATCAACGTTCACTCATTAAATGTGTCTCAAACCCTCACATTCAATCTGTTTCATATTTAGGTACCTTCAGAATGTTGTTAGGTGGCCCATTTTTTGCCCAGTTGTTGTTTACAAGCAATTTAGAGTGAGTGTGCCAAACCTAGACTAGCATCTCTTCTACACAAATCTGTGTTTATAGTGTTTTTCACTAAGATAATAATGGTAACAAATATAAAGTCATATCACAGTGAACAGTAAACACAACGCATAGGAGTTATTGTCCAGCAATCTGCCTTCATGTTTCACAGTCTTCATACAGCCTTGTAAAGTGCACCATATCGCATCCAGTTCAGTCAGACATTGGCAAACCACAGTTGCTGTAGATCGGAGGTTCTCAAACTGTGGTCTGCGAGCTCCATTCAGGTGGTTCACGGATAGTTGCCTCTAAGGTGCGCGCCTGGGCAGCCACACGTGAGAGAGTGAAGGGCCACCCACCTAATTAGTGGAGCCGTGCAGGAGTGGCTCCACTAATTAAGTGCCTGGACCTTGGAGAAGATGCACATGTAAGGTGAGGTGGTGGCCTTGGGGGTAATAGGAATTAGGTGGGAGGAGGCAGTGGGGTGAGAAGAGGGGGTGGGGGGAATTTGGGACGTACAGGGCTGCAGTGGCCAGAGAAAGAGGTGACTTTCCCCAGCTCCAGGGTTGCTGTGGCAGGGGAGAGATCCCCCTCCTTCCCAGCCCCAGCTCGGGGGCTGCTGCGACAGGGGAGAGAGGGCACATCCATTGCATTAGAAAGGTAAGACTACTGATATTAAAATATAAGTTGTGTGCTTTTATCTGTAGAACAAAAAAAGTTTATTATTAAGTTTTTTTTATATAGCGCTTTTATCCAAAGCACTTTACAATAGTTAGCTAAAGGCAGGACTGGCTCTACCATTTTTGCCATCCCAAGTTTTTGCGGAAGCAAAAAAAAGAAAAGCCACTTGGACTGTGCCGCCCCAAGAATGGACAGAATGCCACCCCTTAGCATGTGCCGCCCCAGGCATGTTCTTCCTCCGCTGGTGCCTGGAGCTGGCCCTAGCTAAAGGTACAAACAACGTTTGAAATATAAATAAGTAGTCCGCTGAGACCCTCAGCAATTTTCAAGTGGTCCACGAAAAAAGTTTGAGAACCACTGCTGCAGATGGCGCCTGACACCAGTCTCTGCAAAACTTGTTTCACCTTTCAGATATTACTTCTCCAAAAAAGAGGCAGAATGAGATATTGCAAATTAGAGGGGGAAATGAAAACTAAGAAGGCGCTTTTATGATTCCTTATTCCCTAACTTTATTTCTGTTATGTACTCTGAACCTAAAGGTGATTCAATTAAAAAGGATGTAAGGGAGATTTTCAGTAGCATAAATGACAATTAGGTGTCTATCTCCCAGTTGGTATTTTTTCCTTTAAAATTTCCTCTAACTGCTTTTACATTCTGCCATTGTATGTGTTGTATGAACTAAATGCTTACACACCTCACCCCAAAAATCATAGGACCAGCTCCTGCTCGCCTTCTTTGTATGAGTAACCTTCCTGACTTTACCAGAATTACATACATGAGTAATCTGTGCCGGTCAATCTTGAATCTGTTGAAGTCCACTGAAAAACTCCTAAAAACTACAATGGATTGAAAATTTGGCTCAATGATACTAAAGCTATTGAGCATATGGCTCAATCCAGATCCCATCAACTTCAATTGGAGTCTTTCCATTGATTTCTGTAGGAGTTGGATCAGGGCCATACCACTTCCTATTGTGGGGAATTGTGAGCAGTCTCATTGACTCAAATACAACAGTAAACACTATGGGATTGATCCTATAAACATCCTGAACATGATATGACTATTCATGTGATTAAAGTTATTCATGTGCTTAAATGTTTGCAGGATTGGGCCTGTGCGTGGCAGTTAGGGTTTATGGGATTGGGCCATTTTGTACCTTCACTTTTACTCCATATGATTAAAAGGTTGGCTTTTATATATGAGCACTAAGACCTCTGTGATCCATTGGCTGGTCTCTCCATTGCTTTGGCTTCTTGGAGTCTTCAAGGCTTCTTTCAGTATATGTAAATAAGATTTATAAACACATTTACACATATAAGATTTAAAGGCTGAGAGTCACAACCACAGCAGTAACTTTAATAACCAATACCTAGGGAGTGAGATTAAATATTGATGTTCTTCCACCCTCAGTTTGCCTACAATATGTGCATATCTATCACTTAATTGGAATGAAAGTACATCTGCTAAAAATCTGCACAAATACAAACTGTTTCCAGTACCTCAGTAGTTGTTATGACATCAGGTATTGCGGATGAGGAATATCTTGTAATGGACCAAGAGAAATCCAATAAAAGACATTATCTCACCCACCTTGTCTCTCTAATATTCTCGGACTGACATGGCTACAACAACACTGCATACAATCAGATATTCTGTTCTTTTGACTTAAATCATTTTCATCACAGTGAGGATGTTTGGCGACTTCAGGCTTAGTGATCAAGGTGTTGATTGAAGCCAAAGGTTACGTACAATGCACCATGGCAGCATATGATATAAGTATTATTGTGATTAGCTAGTTTAAAATTGTTCAGTGCAGTGGGGTAAATCACCCCATCTCATAAACCCAAAGAAGGAGAGAAGGAGGCAATTGATGTAAAAATTCCCCTCATCTAGAGCTGCCTCTCACTGCAGAATGAGATGTGGGATTGGTCATACGAACTGGCTATGTGCCTTCCAGCCAGGGCCGGCGCTTCCATTTAGGCGACCTAGGTGGTCGCCTAGGGCGCCAGGATTTGGGAGGGCAGCAATTCGGCGGTGAGGGGTACTTCCGCGCTCTGGGTCATCGTTGGCAATTCTGTGGTGGGTCCTTCACTCGCTCCGGGACCCGCCGCCGAAGTGCCCTGAAAACCGGGAGCGCGGAAGGACCCCCCCCCGCCGCAGAATTGCCGCCAACGACTGAGAGCGCAGAAGGATCCCTGCCTAGGGAGCCAAAAATCCTGGCACGGCTCCTGCTTCCAGCCTCTGTGCAGCTAGATGCCCGCCACGCAGAAATAGCTGATCCTTTGCTCCCATTCTGAGTGGCAGGGGGAGAGCCATGAGTGGAGGGGACTCTGCATGAGAAACTGGGGAAATGATCTGACAGTGTGTTTAGATGTGCTATTGAAATCAATGGGACGATTCCCACTGGGGTTGGATCTGGCCTGAAGCTAGCAAGACTAGAAAACCAGTCACTTAAACCTCTTTCTATCCTTGAGAATACCCAGCGTATTAAAATATATTTTGCCCAATACACAACAGTATGTTCTTTGCACTCTTGTAACGCTGTCGTGGAGTGATTGAGAATGGAACCAGTGGCAAATATCTATACCAACATAAGAGAAAGTGATGCTAGTCTTTCCTTTCAAGCTGTTCAACAGGCATCTGAAATGGAGGAATAAAAATCCCGTATTGCATTCTTCATTTAAAATTGTTATAAGAAGTAAAAAACATTTTTTTAAAAATGCTGTGATGTGACTGTAGCTATTTACAAGGTTCCCTCTAGCAGAAGAAATAACGACAATCAATTAGGAGTTATGAATATAAAACATAAATGAGTCTGAACTATAATTAAATCAAATAATACTTTGGGCTTTATTTTTATTTCTATGCAGGCTTCCGATGCATGGAATGCCTTTCCTGAATTGCTTTTCCAGGCTTCTACTCTTTGCCTTATTCAGATCCACCTTTACTGCAACACCTACAAGACGTGAGTCTTGGATGGTGTGCTGGTTAAGGTATTGATCTGGGGATCAGGGGTCAGATCCCAGCTCTAAAAAAGACTTTTTGTGTGCCCTTTGAGAATCATGTATGCCTCTGGGTTTGCAAACACTTGCACATGAAAAATCCCAGTGAAGTCATATGCATGAAGTTAAGCACATACATAGCCATTTGCATTCTCTGGATCTTCCATAGCAGCTTTAATCAAGGCTATAAAAAAGCACTTTTCAGGCATTAATTCATTAAGACTTTCAGTAACCCTATGTGGTAGTTGAATATTTGTCAGTGTTTTAGAGGTGGCAAAACCAAGGTGTAAAAGACTTGTTTGAGTTTCCACAGAAAAATCAGTGGAGGAGTCATGGGTAAAGCCTAGAACTAATGGTGACCCGTTGGTGCCTGGGGCAGCCCTCACTGGTAATGCCAACATCAGGGCAGGCTGCAAAAGGGGGAGCAGATATTCCCAAGACTAGTGGGTAACACTGCAGTTAAACCTCCCAACCAGTCACAAACTCTGCTTCTGATCCCCCACACTGGTTATCAAGAAGCTAAAAACAAAAAATCACACATCCCCCTTTATTGCCTTCCAGTCTTTGGCTCCCAATCAGCACCTACGTCCCGTACAGTGAGAAGTTATTTTAAACTCTGCTCACATATGCAAAATATTCTTCTGACCCCAAAGGGTCAGTCACATTACCAGGTCAGTATAGGCTTGGATCTTACCCAAAATACCACACTGCCAGGCAATCCTTTAGTGTCTAAAACTCAAGATTTATTATAAAGAAAGAGCAAGAAGAGAGATGTTAAATGGTAAAGCAGTTACATACATGCAAAGACTTCAGCGTCCATATATCAGGTTCCTGGCAGTATTGGTGAGTTTGCTGGCTTGAAAGTCCCTCTGGATCACATCCATAGCTTGGATGGGTCATTCGGTCCTTTGTTCAGAGCTTCATTTGTAGAAAGGTTACTCCAGAGGTAAGAAGCAGGATTGAAGACCAAATGGAGAAGATGCAGCTGTCTTTTATAGTCTTTTGCCATGCAGCCTGCACTTCCTTTGTTTAAAAAACAAAAAAGCTGCCCAGCACATGGTTTGAAGGCCTTAGAGTTCTGTCCGTAGGCATTTCCCTGTATGCCTTGCTGAGTCATAAATTGTATCTGCCGTCTCTCAATGGGTCGATTGCATAGCTGATGTTCCTTATGCTTCCCCAGAAGCATAGCCCAAGTTTGAAAGACAGACATATCTATAACTCATAATACAAAGGTGATACAAACACATAAATGAGTGTCAAATTATAACATTTTTGCAGATACCTTACATGGCCTATCTGGTATAACTCATAACAATTTTACAACATGGATATTCATAATATCCTCAAGTGCCCTCCGGATTCCATACAGCATCACACTAATAATGTATTTTTTTTAAAGTCTGTGTTGCTTATGTTTTTTCCATTCATCATGGGCCCAATTGCTTTCTCACTTATTCAAGTGTAAATCAAGAATAACTGCTCTGAAATTGAGCTGCATCAGAGTATAACTAGTTTGTGGTCAGAACTGGGAATCATATTTCTCAGCTTTAAATTCTGTTACATTAGAGTTAATATTAATATGCAGTAGTTGAAATACACCAACCAACTCTTTCCCACAAATGGTTTCAATAAATTAGCATTTTCTGATTAAAAAAATTTCAGTGAAAAATGTTTAACCAGCTCTAATCAGAAGTTACTTCCCTAATACCAAACCTAAACCAGCGTTAACGTGATGTGGGTGGACAGAGAATCGGGCCCTCGGTATTCAGTCATGCTTTGTGACTAATGCCAAATATTAGTTTCCACAAGCTTTTTAAATCCCAGCAAGGTAGAGGAGGATAATATAAGAACAAATTATACCATTCAGTGACTGTCCACAAAAATGTATTTAGTGATAATGCAGTATCGGTTTACAAAATCATGTGACTTGTTTTTAGTGTCAAGTCTCACATACACCTGAGAATTCCCATAACACAAAATTATTGTCCCATCCCATGCAGAAAAACTCACCTGTAATAAATATTTAATGGCTTTTTACTTTAGAATGAATCATTCTGTCTCACACTCATAAAAACATGAGTGGCAAATAACTTTTAATGTGAGCTTTTAGCATTTAAGCTTTTCACAATGTTTTTAATGATTCTTTGCAATGGGGAGGAATGAAGGGGCAGATTTTGCTACCACTGATGAAAAGCACTGTATTAAGAGTTAGGTAGTATTATTCCCCCTCAATGTGAGTGGGAGTATCAGAAAGTGGCCCTAATGGGGTACAACCTAGATCAGGGATGGGCAAACTTTTTGGCCTGAGTGCCACATCAGAGTATGGAAATTGTATGGCAGGTCATGAATGCTCATGAAATTAGGGGTAGGGGTGCGGGCTGAGGCTGGGGGTGCGGGCTCTGGGATAGGGACAGAAATTAAGAGTTCAGGGTGCATGAGGGGGCTCCGGGTTGAGGTGCGGGCGGGGGAGGGCTGTGTTAGGGCAGGGGATGAGGAGTTTGGGGTGTAGGAGAATGCTCTGGGCTGGGACCGAGGGGTTCAGAGGGCAGAAGGGGGATCAGGCTTGGGCAGAGGATTGGACTGTGGGAGGAGGCTCGGGGTGCAGGCTCAGGGCAGCACTTACCTCAAATGGCTTCCAGGAGCCATGTGGTGCGGCCCCGGACCCTGCTCCCCGGCTGCAGCACCGGAGCACCAAACCCTGCTCCCCAGCGGGAGCTCAAGGGCCGGCTTAAAACTACATATTGTTGCATACATAAACAATCATATCTCCCACTTGGATCACATGTAGTCTTAACCATAAACATAACATTAACATTTTAAATTAATCTCCAAATCAGGTTATTATTTTTATAATTATCAAATGAAAATTATGAAGTTTAAAAAAACGAACACCAACACTCAAAGAGAATAAAGAGAAATAATCAGCTGTTTATAAAACATCTCACATAAATGTGACATACATTTCTGCTCTATCTGGGCGTTACTATACTCTCATTGGTTATGCAATTATTATTCATTCATTTTTTAATATCCTCTGGTCTTTGACCAGCATTCAGAAATATTACCTATATTTTGCTTTCAAGTACAATGCAGTCATTTAGCTATTTTCAGCTGAAGTCAACAAGAGCTAGACCACATTGTGGTCTTTGATCAATGTTCAGTATAAATATATGACAGAGAAATATTAATCCTTACCTCCAACATATTCTTTCCAGAGGGCAATCGATTATTTACTGCCATATTAAACCACATAAACTAATTCAAATATGATAAATCACAATAAAAATACATTATAGAA
Organism: Gopherus flavomarginatus; assembly: GCF_025201925.1. Lineage (NCBI taxonomy): Eukaryota > Metazoa > Chordata > Testudines > Testudinidae > Gopherus > Gopherus flavomarginatus. The sequence continues at coordinate 66,607,301 of NC_066626.1, forward strand.
TTTTATTCATGACTTCTAAGATTATGTATAATAGATTTTTAGCCACCATAGACTGCTCACATTTATAATCATATTAAATGTACAAATACATTTTAGTAATAAGTCTTAAACAGTATATATAATTTGGAATTGAAGATCTAAACATTCTTGACCTTGTCAAAAATAAAATGAAATAAAATTTGTCATGTACATAAGAACAGCTTGAAATTAAGTTGACACTGACTCTATGGTGTCACATTCTTTGCTGGTGCAAATTGGTGCAGCTCCATTGTGGTCAGTGGAGTTATGCCAATTTACACTAGAAGATAATTAGACCAATTGATAGGGAGATGTCTAAACAATGCCAAAGTTTGAAATAACAAAAAACCAATTAAGCAAACAAAAATCCTAACTGAGATGCTTCTCAAATTTATGTATCAGAGGGGTAGCCATGTTACTCTGGATCTGTAAAAAGCAACAGAGTCCTGTGGCATCTTATAGACTAACAGTCATATTGGAGCATAAGCTTTCGTGGGTGAATACCCACTTTGACCCACAAAAGCTTATGCTCCAATACATCTGTTAGTCTATAAGGTGCCACAGAACTTTTGTTGCTTTCTCAAATTTATGTATCAGTGAGCTTTATCCTAATCTAGTAAATATGTTGGTTTGGTAACAACCATAAAATTTACCAAAGAGTAAAAGAATGAGACTGTAAAATCAATGTCCTATACAGGGATTTGAAATATCATTTATGAAAGAAAAGTTGTGCTCTTACATTAGTCATTAATTGCAAGGCCATTTTCTTTCCACGTGCTTCCATTAATGAAGGATTGGACTCCTTTGGTGAATTGACACAAAGTGCTGAGTGCCTCCAGCTCCCTCATGAAGTCAAAGAGAAATTGACTCACATGAGAAGTCTGACTGAAATAAATGAATTACTTTCACGACTAGGAAAAAACATTTGCAGGACCAGGGCCTTTGAGAGGTTTAAAATCTGAATCTGAATTTTGTGTCGCAAGTCTGTCTTTATATCACCTGTTGTTTTTTGCCCACGCACATTTTTAGTGATCACTCAGCAGCCTGAAAATAGGGTTATAAAAATGCAATGCTCTTGCAGGTCTTTTAGCTACCTTTTGTACAGAAAACCTACATTAAACCAACATACTTCAATCTACATGATAGCTGCACTGAGCAAGAAGCTGACCAGGTAAGACTAAAACTAGCAAATAAGCAAAAGTATTAATTAGTACAGAACTTAGCTTGTTGCCGGTGGCCAGGTTTTAAAGATTTAACATAGACAGGCCTCTTTCTCTAAGGAAAAAACATTGGATTATATTTATTCATGGAGATATTCCTTACCCCATTGCCTTGCATGATTCCTCCTGTGTACAGATGTGAATATAGTGGCTTTAAATTCACCTGACTGCTGCGTATGTCCTTGAATCAGCAGTCTGCAGTTCACGTAACAGTATTATGATGGCTATTATTTTCCCTCTTCCCAGTGGGCTACCACTCTTTCCATTCCTGTTGACAACTCCAAACACAAGACCTAGACATTTAATATTAATGAACACTTTGTTTTGTCTGAGAATTATTTTCAGACAGGAATATACTGTTAGGAAATTATACAATATGTATAACCCTTCTTTGCTAATACCCCTTGGTAACTCAAGTTACAGATACAATTATTTTAACACAAGTGTAATTGCATCTAATTCATGAGTGCCTTGAAAACAGCCATTTTCCAGGTTCCTTTTAGATTTGGCCATCTCATTTATTTAGAACAATGTTCTTATCTGATTTGGATCTTTGACCCAGTCACAAATTGACCATGAACAAATATTATAAATTTGATTGTCTTTTGTAGTTCAGCTAATAGTTTTTAATGAACATATTTGTTATTAGGAGCTGTTTAGAAGACTGGTTCTTTGAATATTTACAAGAAATTTTAAAAATTATTTTTTAAACTGAAATGTTTGGTTGTCAAAAACAGTTTTGGGTTAAAATATTCAGGTTTTTTTTTAAAAGTAGTTAAAATAATCAGGAAAAATGTTTAGTTTTCAAAAAGCTAAAGCAAAAAAAGTCAGTTTGCAGCTTTTTGATTAAAAAATGGAAAATTTTGCCTAAATGGAATTTTCCATTAAAATGTTTGTTTTGGCCAAAAAGTTGAGGAGAGAAATCTAATGGAAAAAGCTTGGATCAGCTCAATGGAAGACTGTTTCCAGTGTATCTACATAAGTCTTGACCTGGAAAAGACTTACTAAGTATGGGAAAGTAGGACTCCTCTTAGGGACACTTGCTCAGTAGTTAGTCTCTGCCATCAAATTCAGAGTGATTAGTGCTGAATCAAGCCAATAGGTGCACCCAGCTAGTTCTTTTCAAGATATAAAGGGTTAGCAATGTATCTCTGGCCTACAGGGAACTCAAAGAAATCTTAGCAATAAACTTTATGAATAGCCAAGCTTGAGGAGGAAGTTTGAGCTGGAGTGTATCTTGTGTTAACATGGCTATCTCTTTTGGCCCAACTGGTTAGCCAAAGTTTGGCGTCCTGTGGGTTGTTTCTGTTAGGAAGAGAAGTTGGTGACAGAGTCAGGTATTTTGTTGATGCAACCCTAGTCATTCACAAAAAATGTATACAATTCTGCTTCAAACAGGAGATGGTTTCTTTCCTCACAGTGCCTTGCCTATTTTCAGCCAGAACTCAGCTCAAAAGCATTCTGTAGCATAGGTGCTGGAACTAGGGCTGCTGGGGGTGCTACTGCACCCCCTGGCTTGAAGTGGTTTACATTATATCCAAGATTTACAGTTTGGTTCAGTGGCTCTCAGCACCTCCACTATAAAAACTGTTTGAACATCAGCGCTCTCTAGGTTTTCCTCGTCTCTGTGGTGTTTCTCCTGCTTTTCTCTCTTTCTCACCCACTCACCCTTCTACTCATAAGAATATCCAGGGAAAAAACCATCCGTTTACATGTCCCTTTGTTTTGGACAATGACATGTGCCTGTTGAGGCTGTGGTTTTTTTGATTCCACACAGGAGCTCACTGGATCACTTTCAGACACATTTTGCCCAATCCACAACAATATTTTTGAGTAACCAATAAAGACAACTCCAAGACAGAGAGGAGTTCAGACACTGACTCAAGATTTGTGTGCGTTGTTGTGGACAGGGAGGAATTCAGCCCATTTCTAGCCCCCCTACGTCACATGGGATGGCTTCTGTTCCCTGATTGGATGATTTAATCTTTTATAAACAATAGGAGTGCTGAATAATTATTTGAGGGTGTTGCTCTTCTAAGTGTGTGTGTGTGAGGGGGGAACACTTTTGAAGAGAGAGGTAGCAGGAAATAAATAGGCCTAGGAAAGACTAAGTAGGACTGTTATTTTCCTGTCCTCTTGCAAAAGTACCACTGCTCGAGTTCTAAAAATAACTGGGTTCCCTCTTGATTGATAGTGAGAGAAAGATATAAGCCAGATTTACTGGCTCTCTAGCACAGTTTACTAGACTATGAATATAAGTTAAATTTTGAAGTTCCCCTTTCCTTCTACTCCCAATATTTCATCAGGAAGCTTAAGATTTACCAGAGTCTTGAATTCAGCTCCTCAAAATATTACTGCTCTTTCCACGGATTCAGCTGAAATGTTAGTGGGTTTTATAGGCTTTCACTGTTTTCCATCTCTCTGGCTAATCCTTTTAAAAAAGATTATTAAAGTTTATTAGCCAATATGTCAAAGTATATAGCAGAAGAATTTGCTATAAAGGAAGTGATAGCACTTAGTGTGCTGTAGGAGACTGGGTGATGTGGCACTATATCTTAAGCCCATCAATCTGTCTTTCTCTAGAACCAACAAGTAGATAAAGAGGGCCAGAATACCAAAATCCTCTTTCTAAAAAAAAAAAGGTAGCATTTACTGTACTTTTTTCAGCAGTGGTGACTCATTCAGAATGGTTCTTTCTTTCTTTCTTTCTTCTCCCTTCTACCCTGGAGCCATAGCAGTGGTGGGTGCTGGACCCGCCCCCCCCAATTTGTCAGTTATTTTTAGGGGCAGACAGCTCACAGGGCTTCCATGATTTTTTGTTTATTGCATGTGACCTGTCCATGACTCTTACCAGAAATAACCATGACAAAATCTTAACCTTAATTATCAATAATTATATCGAAAAGGCAAGGCTGAAGTGTTAAATATTTCTGTTTTGTATTGGGAGGGAGGACAGATAGATGATATAGTGTCATCATATGGTGATGTTTTCACTCTTTCTAGTCTACTAGTATCTCTGGAGAATGTTAAACAGAAGGTTATAGTAGACATTTTTAAATCTGGCCAGATAACTCATCTCCAAGAGTTCTAAAAGAGTTGGCTGAGAAGTTCCCTGGACCATTAATGTTGATTTTTTTTCAAAAGTTTTGCAGCACTAGAGAAGTTCCTGAAGACTGGAAAAAAAGCTAATGTTATACCATTTTTTAAAAGAGGGCAAATAGAAGGTCCTGCGTAATTAGGCCTGTCGACCTGACATAGATCCCAGGCAAAATAATGGAGTGACCTTTATGGGACTCAATTAAAGAATTAAAGGAGGGTAATGTAACTAATGCAAATCAACATGGGCTTAAGGAAAACAGATCCTCTCAAACTAACTTGATATCTTTTTAATTAAATTACAAGTTTGATAAAGGTAATAATGCTGACTTAATATACTTAGACTTCTGAAAGATATTTGACTTGATACGACATGATATTTTCATTAAAAAACTAGAATGGTATAAAATGAACATGGCACACATTAAATAGATTTAAAAGCTCTGATTGGTCTCAAAATGTAATTGTAAATAGGGAATCAGTCATCAAGTGTGTGTATATCCCATGAGGTGCCACAGGGATGGGGTCTTGGCCCTGTGCTATTTGACATTTTGTATCTATGACCTTGAAGAAAATATAAAATCATCACTGAAAAAGGTTGACCTCAAAATTGGGGGTAGTGGTAAATAATGAAGATCGGTCACTGATTCAGAGCAATTGGATCACGTGGTAAACTGGATGCAAGCAAACAATATGTGTTTTAATATGCTTAAATGTATATATCTAGGAAGAAAGAATGTAGGCAATGCTTACTGGATGGGAGGACTCTATCCTGGCAAGCAGTGACTCAAAAAAAGATTTGGTGGTTGTGGTGGATAATCAGCTGAACATGAGCTCCTAATGTGATGTTGTGGCCAAAAGAGCTAATGCAATCCTGGGATGCATAAACAAGGGAATCTCAAGTAGAAGTAGAGAGGTTATTTGACCCCAGTATTTGGCACTGGTGCAACTTCTGCTGGAATATTGTGTCCAGTTTTGATGCCCACGATTCAAGAACTATGTTGACAAATTGGAGGGGGTTCATCGAAGAGCCATGAAAATGGTTAAATGTCTTACAGTGATACTCTGCTTAGATTTGCTCTATTTAGCTTAACATAGAAGGCTAAGGGGTGACTTGATTATAGTGTACAGTGAGTAACAAATATTTCATAGTGGCCTCTTCGGACTAGAAGAGAATGGTACAACATGATCTAATAGCTGGAAACTGATGCTGGACAACTTCAGACTGGAAATAAGGTGTAAATTTTTAATGGCAAAGAGTAATCACCATTGGACCAACTTATCAAAGTTTCTCTTGTATTTCCATCGCAGACCATTTTGAAATTGGATGTTATTTTCTAAAAGTTATCCTCTAGGAATTGTTTTGGGGAAATTCCCTGGCCTATGTTAGACAGGAAGTAAAACTGGATGATCACAATGGCCCCTTCTGGCTTCGGAATCTATAAATCTGTGTCCTAGACTAATGCCCTAACCGCTGGACAATCCTTCCTCTCATCTTCCTGCAGATATGTGTCTATCTTCAGAACGAGACAGCTGCATTTACTATGGCACCTCAGCAGATAACCCATTAGGGTCAGTGTCTAGGAAACACTGCCTTTTCCTGATACTGCAGTCTTCAAGAAAAATCTACACAATAAAAAAATCTGAAGTCCTACTTTCCCTGCCATGGTGCCATAGGCACAGGAGGTAGCAGTGCAGAGGGTGCTGCTCCCTGGCTGCTGGAGCTTCACCCCACACTCCGCTCCGCAACCCTGGCATCGGGGGCTCGGGTCCTGGCCCCGTACCCAGGGTTCTGCTCCTGGGGCCCTGGCTGCTGGTCCCATGCCTGGGGTCCCATGCCCAGCCCCACATCCCACTTCCAGGGCTCCGCGCCAAGCTTCCTGCTCCCGGGTCTCCACTCCCAGGGCCCTGCACATGGCACCACAGCTGGGGCTATGCTTCTGGCCCCGCATGTGGGTTGCTGGCTGCCGGCCCCTCCCTAGGATTCTGCTCCTGGGCCTACGCCTGCCCCCAGCTGTGGCCACAGCCTTGGCCCCCTTACCCCTGTCTGGATCCCATCCTTGCCCCAGAGACACAGCCCTGCTCCCAGCCTCAGCTCAGGGTGAGGGGCACGGGCAGGGGAAAGGGGGCTGGCTTTCAGCACCCTCACTACTAAAAATCTTCCACCACCACTGCATGGTGCAGGCATCAGTTACTGCTGATTATTATGATTTCTCTGAAAGGAAGTAGAAATCAATAAGAACAGTGACAGTTCAGGGGGTCACTTGCCCTGGGAGTTGAACTGGAAGGAGAGCAGACTCTTCCTGAAATAAAAGAGTAGGAGATTGACTGAGTGTAGACTATGTGGCTATGGAAGCTTTCGGTAATATCTGCTCGTTCCATTTGACTCTTGTGAAAGAAGCCATTAATTTTATATTTGGATTTGTGTCACAGCAGGAGGATTAGTACTAGCCTGTGGCAGCTGCATCATAACCACAAGGTAATTTTCATTCCCCTCACAAAGGGATTGAGGGGTGGCCATGCTATTATACTGGCATAATACATTTTATTCACTTGTCCCCAGTAATATATTCCATTTATCTAAACAACGTATACCAAATCTGCCACCAGAACCGCAGGTGCAGTTCCTATTGACTTCAATGGAAGTTGCATATATGCACCCGAGGACAAAATTCGACCCTTTCATTTGTAGTTTCATTAGTGAATCCTGCATTTCTGAATATTGTTGATCATTCCTTGGGGTGGACCCTCAACTGATGTAAAATGTCCATCGCTCCATTGGCTTCAATGGGGCTGCAGCAATTTAAAACAGCTGAGTATTGAGCCTTCTGCCTTCATACAACTTCCTAACGTAAGTCACAGCCACACCCTTCTTATAATATTCTCCCATGGCCTTGATACTAATTCTTGCACCACTCTTAATCTTACCTTCCTCCGCAAAATGCTTCAGATGTGATTTACTTTTATCTATTCAGGAGCTGTGTTAGCCAAACCAAAAAAAAAAAATTAAAAAAATTCTGCTTTATTATCCGCTCAGCAAAGCTTCCTCAACATAGTGTCCAATTCTGTGATATCTAGATATGTGGAGCAGGGACTTAAATTAGCTAAATTAGCAGTGAACAAGGTAACCTGGCAAACTCTCCCCACCACATCAAATTACTAGACTATAAATAATAAAGGTTGACAAATATAATTGGGAAAAAATCAGAAGGTCAATGTGAAAGGCAAGAGTGACATAAGCTTTCATTGGTATGGCTCATACTAACTTTGGTAGGCTCTAACACGCCAGCCAACACTCAGTGGAAAAGGCAGTTGCTATTGTAATCTTCACTGCTGCTTCTATATCCAATTACAAGAGAGTTACCCAGCAAAAATTGCCTCTTGAAGAACTACAACCTTGTAATAGTGCTGAATACACACGTTTAAAACAAGTGCAATCACTGAACAACAGTGTGAGCTTACTGGGGACATCTCAAATCAAAATCTTCATTACATATTAACAGAAACTGCATTTGGAAGGGGACAGGAAAAAAACCAACAATTAGTTGCATCCTCCGAGGCTCAAAGTTGATATTCACTTTTTAGGTTGTGAAGACCTGTGGCAGCAGTATATAATGCTATAGTAAGTAGGAAGATAGTTAAAAATACATGAAGGTAGTTAAGAAAAGAACAACACTTTCCAATGAGAGGGGTTCTCTTTATTGTTTTTTTCCTTTTCTCTATCAATTGCTCCCTAATATAGCACCATAGTTCCATGAAATCATCACAGAACTAACATTTCTGTTTATTCTACTATATAAAGAACAGATCTACGAATTTACCTTCTCCATATTATAGGAAGACATGCATGCCCAGCCCTAGGCAGCTCATTATTATACTCTTTCCACAGCACCTCCTTATCTGTTTGACAATTTGTTCAGAGACCAAAATGTGGTGTAAAATAACAAGAACTAAAAAAACTCAACTTTGTGGTGTGTGTGTGTGTGTGCGCGCGCGTGTGCTGGCACTCAGGGTTATGATACTCTGAGCCTATAGAATACCAATGAAGTTTTGCAGAGGATTAGAACAAATGGTAATGACTGAGTGTTGAGAAGGAGGAGTAAGAGTAATTGTGCTTGATATGCATAGATGCGTGCAGCATCAGGGTTCCAACTTTAGAACATGGCACAAGTGAGCTGCATTATACTGAATGTAGTTGTAGTTGTTTGGTCCCAGGATATTAGAAAGACAGGTGGTTGAGGTAATATCTTCTTCAGACCTGAAGAAGAGCTCTGTGTAGTTATGAAGCTTGTCTCTCTTACCAACAAAAGCTGGTCCAATAAAAGATATTATCTGACCTTCCTTGTCTCTCTTGTGTTATATGCGACAGTTAGAGCTGGTGATCCATTGAGGACACAGTGTAAGAAACATTATCAGCACGATTCTTAACTGGTATAAATTGGCATAGTTTACGTGAAGTCAAATTGCAGTGTTGATTAATGCTAGCTGAGGATTTGTCTTTTCTCTATAATGCAACACTTTTTTTTCCGCTTCTTTTGAGGGGCTGATGTTTTAAAACATCAAAAGCTTATGTCAGGACTGCCCAGAGGATTCAGGGGGCCTGGGAATTGCCACCGAAGACCCAGAGTGGAAGAAGCTCAGGGGAGCCCCGGGCCTCGCGAGAGTTTTCCGGGGCCCCCGGAGCAAGTGAAGGACCCTGCTCCAGAGGCCCTGAAAAACTCTCATGGGGCCCCTGTGGGGCCCGGGGCCTGGGGCAAATTGCCCCACTTCCCCCTCCCCCCCCCCCCCGGTGGCCCTGGCTTATGTCTATGTCCAAAAAAAGAATGTCACCTTTGTCTGGCTTGCCCTCATCCGTACCTCCATGAATACAAATGGACGCCACAGCATTCTATTTTGTTGCGAGCATGTTCTTTCCATTTTTGGCCAACCCTGAGATTCTAGTATTTTGAAAATCCGACTCCTCATTATCTCTATCAATTTTAACAGAAAAAGGAAACTATAAAAAATCCACTTTGCAATACAAAATATAGTGGCTTGTAAAATGCAGCAGGTCAGACTAGGTAATCTGGTGAATCCGTCTGGACTTAAACTCTGACTCTATGGTCAAGAGTTTGAAATATTTCGTTCTGACATGAGAATTAGCTCCAGCCATGTTCCCCAAATAGAGACTCTCTCTTGAAGTAGAACAAACATTTTGTGTGATCATTCTATAGCCATACAAAGACACAAGTTAGATACAAAAATAGTTCCAATAAAAGGTTGTAATATTTGCTAAATATTAAACTTATTTTCTCATTAAATGTCAGCATACGTAATGAGTCTGTTATGATGAGAAGAAGGATGGTTCAGCAGTTATAGCACCAGCTGGGCTGTGGAAGACCCAGGCTCCATACCTGCTTCACCACAAACATCTTATGTGACCCTGGGCAAGTCACTTAGGGTATGTACACACTACAGTTAGAAACCTGGGGCTGGCCCATGCCAGTTGGCTCAGGCTAAGGGGCTGTTTAACTGTGATGTAAAATGGGGATCAGGGACATATAGGTACCTAAGATAGTTAGAAATGCATCAAAGACTATTTATTTTTAAATGCACCAATCCCCATAGTATTTGAATACATACATCAGTCTACATATTTTCATAAACATCAAGCAGACTAGAGGTAAATGTGATTTACAATGAACCCCATTCATAAATGTTTCTGACAGTGGTAGCTGTCCCTGGTTGCAGCAAATGGTCCAGGATCAGTGGTCATGATGGGGTACAACCTCACTTACATGTGTGTGTTTGAGGTTGTTATAAAATGCTTTTTCATGGTTTCCAAACTCGGGGCACAAAGAGCTGTACTCATCTTTGCTGAATTTTGCCTTCTAGCTATATTTAATCCTTGTTACCAGTAGGTTAAGGATATGATTTTCCACAAATAGTTCTTTATTAACTATATCTATTTTGATAATTTTATTTAGAAAACCTAATGGCTTAGATCTTGATCCTGCATTGAACTCGGTGAGATTACCCATGTGCTTGTACCAGTGTAACTCCATTGATTTAAAAGATCCTAAAGTTCACTAAAATCAGAATCTGGTCTTGCTCCTTCAGAAACTTCATTCATTTGCTGTTTTAAGAATATATTATTGGAATGTTATTCTAATTAACACTATTCCTTTGCTCAATCCTAAATAATGTATCTAAAAATGTATTCCAAACTGTGGCCCTAATATGATTTTTAAATTTTTACAAATGAGATCATATTCTGTAAAACCTCGTCCATTATTATTATTTAGTATTTGTATCATCATAACACATAGAGGTCATAGTAAAGGGAGGGTGCTAAGTTCTATAAGAACATTAACCAAAATAGTTCCTGACTCAGAGTTAATCTAAGTAAGCTTTCAAGGGAGTACTTGCATGAGGAAAGACTACTTCTGTAATAGAGCTGGTTGGAAAAATGGAATTTCCATGATTTGAGAAAGTTGGCCATTTTAAAATTTTATTTTCATTCCAAATCAGACTGAAAAGTTAAAATTTCAATATTTTTCATTGAATGGAAATGCTGAAAAACTTTTTTTGGAAACATTAGAAACCTTTAATTTTTATGATATTGAATGACTTTGTTTCAATGAAGTAAAAATGTTTTATTTTGATAAAATCAAAACATTATAATGTTTTAAATATAACATATAATACAGTCTATGTAACATTATAATAGTATAATATAAAAGTGAAATGAAAATGTTTTGACATTGTTGAAACAAAATGAGAATGTCAAAATGATTTATTTGACTCTTTTCCACTGAAAATTTCTACATTCCCATGAAATGTTTCAATTTTGATACAACTGCATTTTCCAACCGAGAACTGTTCTGTGGCATATTTTCTACCAGCATTATTGTGTAAGGATTTTCAGCTTCAAGTCCATGCTCTTGTGAATGTTTGTTCTACTTAGTGAGTGGGAGCACCATTTTATTGTATCAAGTTAATCTTAGTAACATTTTGAAATGTCAAAATAATGAGGAATTAATTTAGCGTGGTCTGCCACAGAGTGAAAGAGTCTGGTACTCATGTAAATGTCACATATATTTTCATGATTGTTCCACTGCAGATTAGCAATAGTTGTTAGGCAAACAGTAAAATATCCTGTTACTTTAATCTGAGCCATCTCTCTACTAACATGCATTTCTCAGCCTCTGATTTCAAATAATATGTGTTAAAACCTTAGATTTACCAAAAGCAACAGCCTTTGCAAGCCCCTTTTCAACCCTGTGTAAGACATCTTATTATCAAGGGAACTATCCAAGAATGCTTAAACCAGTGGTTCTCAAACTTTTTTTTTTTCCCACGGACCACTTGAAAATTGCTGAGGGTCTCAGTGGTCTACTTAATGATCTTTCAAAATGTTGTTTGTATCGCTAGCTAAGTATTGTAAAGAGCTTTGAACAAAAGCACTATATAAAAAAAAGTAATAATAATTAACATTTTTTATTCTACAAATAAAAGCACATAACTGATATTTTAATATCAGTAGTCTTACCTTCCTAATGAGATGCATGTGCCCTCTCTTTCCCACTGTTTCAGCTCCCAAGCTGGGGCTGGGAAGTAGGGAGGTCTCTCCCCCACCACAGCAGCCCTGGAGCTGGGGAAAGTCACCTCTTTCTCTGGCTGCTGCAGCCCTGCACTTCCCAACCGTCCACCCCCTCTTCTCACTCCACTGCCCCCTCCCACCTAATGCCTATTCCGCCCAAGTGTAATGAACTGGGACATATCAAGGCCAACTGTCCAAAGAACGCCATCCGAGTGCAATTCATTACACCACCATCACCCAAAAGATCCCCAGGCCTGGATGCCTCTCAAATACCCTTGGAGCGAAGGGAAAATTTGAGAGTGGGCGGAAAGAAGGTTACTGCGTGGAGAGACACGGGGGCACAAGTGTCAGCTATCCACCAATCCTTCGTAGACCCCAAATTCATCAACCCAAAGGCCCAAGTGACAATTTACCCCTTCATGTCACAAGCTGTAGACTTGCCTACAGCTGAACTGCCTGTCCAGTACAAAGGCTGGTCAGGAATGTGGACTTCTGCAGTCTATGACAATTATCCTATCCCCATGCTACTGGGGGAAGACTTGGCCAACCAGGTGAAGCAGGCCAAGAGAGTGGGAATGGTTACACGTAGCCAAACCAGGCAAGCTTCCAGACCCATTCCTGTTCCTGAGCCGTCCACAGACGCCCCGTCTGTGTTACCAGAGACCCAGACAGAGGTAGTGGACCCGGATACCATGCCAACCACTGAAACAGCCACAGCACCTCCAGTCCCAGGCCCGGAACTGGAACAGCAACCAGCACCAGCAATTGCAACCACATCTTCTAACTCAACGCCAGAGGGCACCAGCGAGCCAGAACTGGCAGAAGCAACAGACAGCCATACCCAAAAGGCTCAGCCAGAGCCTGAAATACCCTCAGGTGTACCAGCGGAGAGCAGTTCACCAGCAACGGAAAACACCCCATCACCTACATTGCTTCCAGAGGGACCAAGCCCAAGTCCACAGTCTGAGGAAGAACTGGTGACCCCAGCCTCAAGGGAACAGTTCCAGACTGAGCAGGAAGCAGATGACAGCCTTCAGAAAGCATGGGCGGCGGCACGGAGTACCCCACCGCCTCTCAGCTCTTCTAATCGATCCCGGTTTGTTATAGACCAAGGACTTTTATAAAAGGAAATTCTTTCTGGAGGACACCGGGGAGAATGGCAGCCGCAAAAACAGTTGGTGGTTCCAACTAAGTACCGGGTGAAGCTCTTAAGCTTAGCCCATGATCATCCCAGTGGACATGCTGGGGTGAACAGAACCAAGGACCAGTTGGGGAAGTCCTTCCACTGGGAGGGGATGGGCAAGGACGTTGCCAAGTATGTCCGGTCTTGTGAGGTATGCCAAAGAGTGGGAAAGCCTCAAGACCAGGTCAAGGCCCCTCTCCAGCCACTCCCCATAATTGAGGTCCCATTTCAGCGAGTAGCTGTGGATATTCTGGGTCCTTTCCCAAAAAAGACACCCAGAGGAAAGCAGTACGTACTGACTTTAGTGGACTTTGCTACCCGATGGCTGGAAGCAGTAGCTCTAGGCAACACCAGGGCTAACACTGTGTGCCTGGCCCTAACAGACATCTTTGCCAGGGTAGGTTGGCCCTGCGACATCCTTACAGATTCAGGATCTAATTTCCTGGCAGGGACCATGGAAAAACTGTGGGAAACTCATGGGGTGAATCACTTGGTTGCCACCCCGTACCATCATCAAACCAATGGCCTGGTGGAAAGGTTTAATGGAACTTTGGGGGCCATGATACGTAAATTCGTCAACGAATACTCCAATAATTGGGACCTAGTGTTGCAGCAGTTGCTGTTTGCCTACAGGGCTGTACCACATCCCAGTTTAGGGTTTTCACCGTTTGAACTTGTGTATGGTCACGAGGTTAAGGGGCCATTACAGTTGGTGAAGCAACAATGGGAGGGGTTTACGCCTTCTCCAGGAACTAACATTCTGGACTTTGTAAGCAACCTACAAAGCACCCTCCGACACTCCTTAGCCCTTGCTAAAGAGAACCTAAAGGATGCTCAGGAAGAGCAAAAGGCCTGGTATGACAGATATGCCAGAGAACGTTCCTTCAAAGTAAGAGACCAGGTTATGGTCTTGAAGGCGCAACAGGCCCATAAGATGGAAGCATCATGGGAAGGGCCATTCACGGTCCAGGAGCCCCTGGGAACTGTAAACTACCTCATAGCATTTCCCAATTCCTCACTAAAGCCTAGAGTGTACCATGTTAATTCTCTCAAGCCTTTCTATTCCAGAGACTTACAGGTTTGTCAGTTTACAGTCCAGAGAAATGATGCTGAGTGGCCTGATGGTGTCTACTACGACGGGAAAAAAGATGGTGGCGTGGAAGAGGTGAACCTCTCAACCACCCTGGAACATCTGCAGCGGCGACAAATCAAGGGGCTGTGCACTAGCTTCACCCCATTGTTCTCAGCCACCCCAGGACGGACTGAACGGGCATACCACTCCATTGACACAGGTAATGCTCACCCAATCAGAACCCCACCCTACCGGGTGTCTCCTCATGCCCAAGCTGCTATAGAACGGGAGATCCAGAACATGCTACAGATGGGTATAATCCGCTCATCTACCAGTGCATGGGCATCTCCAGTGGTTCTGGTACCCAAACCAGATGGGGAAATACGCTTTTGCGTGGACTACCGTAAGCTAAATGCGGTAACTCGTCCGGACAACTATCCAATGCCACGCACCGATGAGCTATTGGGAAAGTTGGGACGTGCCCAGTTCATCTCTACAATAGACTTAACCAAGGGGTACTGGCAAGTACCGCTAGATGAACCTGCCAAGGAGAGGTCAGCATTCGTCACCCATGCGGGGGTGTATGAATTTAATGTCCTTCCTTTCGGCCTTCGAAATGCAACCGCCACCTTCCAGAGGCTGGTAGATGGTCTACTAGCAGGACTGGAAGAATATGCAGTTGCCTACCTCGATGATGTGGCCATTTTTTCGGACTCATGGCCCGAACACCTACTACACCAGGAAAAGGTCTTTGAGCACATCAGGCAGGCCGGACTAACTGTTAAGGCCAAAAAGTGTCAAATAGGCCAAAACAGAGTGACTTACCTGGGGCACCAGGTGGGTCGAGGAACCTTAAACCCCCTACAGGCCAAGGTGGATGCTATCCAAAAGTGGCCTGTCCCAAGGTCAAAGAAACAGGTTCAATCCTTCTTAGGGTTGGCCGGGTACTACAGGCGATTTGTACCACACTACAGCCAAATCGCTGTCCCGCTGACCGACCTGACCAAAAAGACCCAGCCAAATGCAGTTAAGTGGACTGATGAGTGTCAAAAGGCCTTTACCCAACTTAAGGCAACGCTCATGTCTGACCGTGTGCTAAGGGCCCCGGATTTTGACAAGCCATTCCTAGTAACCACGGATGCATCTGAGCGTGGTATAGGAGCAGTTCTCATGCAGGAAGCAACAGATCACAACTTCCATCCTGTCGTGTTTCTCAGCAAGAAACTGTCTGAGAGGGAAAGTCACTGGTCAGTCAGTGAAAAGGAATGCTACGCCATTGTGTACGCCCTGGAAAAGCTATGCCCATATGTTTGGGGACGGCGGTTCCAGCTACAAACTGACCATGCTGCACTAAAGTGGCTTCATACGGCCAAGGGGAACAACAAGAAACTTCTTTGTTGGAGTTTAGCTCTCCAAGATTTTGATTTTGAAATTCAGCACATCCCAGAAGCTTCTAACAAAGTAGCTGATGCACTCTCCCATGAGAGTTTCCCAGAATTCAGTAGTTAAAAAGTGTTCTTAAAATGTAGACATCTGTTAGTTATATACTTAGTGGTATATGTAAAGGTGCATGTGTTGTAGTAATCTGTTTATTTTAAAGTTCTAGAAGGAAATCGTCGCCAGTGAGCTTCCCCACTGTCTGCAATTTGGGGGGCGTGTCATAAACAGATAGCTAAGGGTTAATGTCTCTTTCACCTGAAAAAAAAGTAACCTGAAGCACCTGACCAGAGGACCAATCAGGAAACCGGATTTTTTCAACTCTGGGTGGAGGGAAGTTTGTGTCTGAGTTCTTTGTCTTCTGCCTGAATCTCTCTCAGCTAGAGAAGGATTTTTTCTATTTCCTGCTTTCTAATCTTCTGTTTCCAAGTTGTGAGTACAAAGTTGGTTTTTTGTTTTGTATTTACATGTCTATAGTTGCTGGAGTGCTTTAAATTGTATTCTTTTGAATAAGGCTGTTTATTCATATTTCTTTTAAGCAATTGACCCTGTATTTGTCACCTTAATACAGAGAGACCATTTATATGTATTTTTCTTTCTTTTTTATATAAAGCTTTCTTTTAAGACCTGTTGGAGTTTTTCTTTAGTGAGGAACTCCAGGGAATTGGGTCTGCAGCTCACCAGGGAATTGGTGGGAGGAAGAAGTCAGGGGAAAACCTGTGTGTGTTAGATGTACTAGCCTGACTTTGCATTCACTCTGGGTGAGGGGGGAAGAGAGATTGACTCTCGGTAATTCTGTTCTCCAGGCTGGGAACGGGGAGGGTGGAATCCCTCTGTTTAGATTCACGGAGGTTGCTTCTGTGTATCTCTCCAGGAACACCTGGGGGGGGGGGAAGGGAAAAGGTTTATTTCCCTTTGTTGTGAGACTCAAGGGATTTGGGTCTTGGGGTCCCCAGGGAAGGTTTTTAGGGGAACCAGAGTGCCCCAAAACACTAATTTTTTGGGTGGTGGCAGCAGTACCAGGTCCAAGCTGGTAACTAAGCTTGGAGGTTTTCATGCTAACCCCCATATTTTGGACGCTAAGGTCCAAATCTGGGACTAGGTTATTGACAGCCACCATCTCACCTTACATGTGCGTCTTCTCCACGGTCCAGGGACCTAAGTAGTGGAGCCTGCGCGGCTGCGCAGCTCCACTAATAAGGTGGGTGGCCCTTCATTCTCTCATGTGTGGCTGCCCAGGTGTGCACCTTAGAGGAAACTATCCTTGGACCACCTGAATGGAGCTTGCGAACCACTGGTGGTCTGTGGACCACAGTTTGAGAACCTCTGGTTCTTCTTCGAGTGCTTGCTCATATCGATTCCAATTAGGTGTGCGCGTGCCACGTGTATGCTCGTCAGAAGATTTTTACCCTAGCAACACTCAGTGGGTCGGCTGGGTGCCCCCTGGAGTGGCGCCGCTATGGCACTGGATATATACCCCTGCTGACCCAACGGCCCTTCAGTTCCTTCTTACTGCCCGTGTCGGCCGTTGGAACAGTGGAGCGCAGCTTAGCTGATCTCCACCTCCCTAGCTACTCATAGTTTTTATTAATTCTTGTGTATATAGTTATAAATTCTATAGTTAGTTTTATTCATTTTTATTACAGTTAGTGTATATAGTTGAGAGGGGTCCAGGGATTAGCCCCTTTCCCGCACCTGGTACCGGTGCCCATGTCTTGTTCACCGGGCTTCAAACCGTGCTCGACCTGTCACAGGCCGATGCAACGGGAGATCCCTACGACTCTTGCCTTAAGTGCCTTGGGGAATCCCACCTCTCGGATAAGTGCCAGATCTGTAAGGCCTTTAAGCCAGGACGAAGAAGGAGCAGGACTTTTGTCTGAAACAGCTCCTGATGGAGGCAGGCTCGGCACCGAGCGCTGGACAGTCCACATCAGGCAGAAGCGTCTCTTCAGCACCAGATCGAGCCGGTACCGCTAAGGCCCCTCGGCACTGACCGTCGGCGGCACTGTCGTCTGCTCGGCACTATTCCCTCTCTCCGCGGGTTAAGAAGCATAAGACTCCTGCGGCTTCCGTGCCACCCGCACTGCAGTTGGAGCACACACCTAAGCCGGACTGCCTGGCACCGACATCTGCCACGGCACCAACAGCTTCGGCACCATGGATTCTGGTCCCACAAGGGCCATTGAGTCCGGTGCCTGAAAGCTCCCCGGCGCACGCCATGGTTGAGCTCACAATTCCCTCCACGCCGGAGACCTTTTCTATGGCGAGGGAGCTGATTGCGCTAACGGAGTCCACGCTGCCTCAACCCCCGGCACCGCCGAGGAGGGTCATTCAATCAATAGGCAAGCCTGCCCTACTGAGGCCACCCTCTGTCGGCACCGTTGAGAGGCACCGATCACGGTCTCACCAGCGCTCTTGGTCCCATCGCCGATCCTGGTCCCGACGCCGCTCGCAGTCCTGGCACCGCTCTCCATCTCAGTACCGGTCGCACTCGCGGCACCGCTCAGCATCCCGTTTGCCAGCCCGATACTTTCGGCACCGATCCAGCTCTTGGTACCATTCCTGGCAACGCGCCTCTTGCAGCCACTCCAGATGTGGAGCCTCCAGATCCCGGTCGACCTCCCGGCACCGCTCTGGTTGCAGGTCCTGGTCTCGTTCCCAGTGCCGGTATGGCACCCGGTACCACTCTCCGGTGCCACACAGGGAGAGGTCGTTTAGAGATGGAGATCCTTCCTAGGGTTTTTCAGCTCCTCCTTGGCCATCTCGTCACACCTCTGTGTCATCTCACGCGGACAGTGCTTCCTATGCACAGGACTGTGACTCAGATGTGCGCGGCCATGTCTTCCAGGAGACCCAGGCCCAGGAATAGGGACCCCATCAGTGGTCCTTCTGGACACCTTGGACATACCATCAAGCTGAAGGTGCGCCTCCAGTGCCATCCTGCTCCGCACCATCGGAACACCAGGTGCCAGAGGCAACGGTCAGCCTCCTCCCTCTCGCGGGTACAGAGGAGGCTCTCGTTCAGCTAGCAGTGTCTCAAGTTCCACCTGAGACTGATGTTACTCAAGAACAGGAGCCCACGCAGGACCCTCTTGTCCCTGGCCTTTCCTCTTCCTCCTCTCCAGATGAAGCGGTGGCGGGGACATCCTCCTCGGGCTCTCCTCCAATTGCTTTGCAGGCACATCAGGACCTCCTTAGGTGGGTGGCCCTGAATATGAATCTTCAGGTGGAGGAAGTCCCGGAGATAGAGGACCCGGTGGTGGATATCCTGTCAGCTGACACCCCCACAAGAGTGGCCTTGCCGTTTATCCGTACAATACAAGCAAACGCCGATATCTAGATTTAAAGTAATGTATTCAGTATCTGAAATACTACTTATAAACATCCCAGATGCTGACAGATGGTGTCACTGGTGTAGATATGTGGGCAGAGTTGGCATCGAGGTTTGTTGCATGGAATGGTTCCTGAGCTAAAGTTACTATGGTGCGGTGTGCAGTTACTGGTGAGAATATGTTTCAGGTTTGCAGGTTGTCTGTGGGCGAGGACTGGCCTACCACCCAAGGCCTGTGAAAGTGTGGGGTCATTGTCCAGGATGGGTTGTAGGTCCCTGATGATGCATTGGAGAGGTTTTAGCTGGGGACTGTATGTGATGGCCAGTGGAGTCCTGTTGGTTTCTTTCTTGGGTTTGTCTTGCAGTAGGAGGCTTCTGGGTACACGTCGGGCTCTGTTGATCTATTTCCTCATTTCCTCATGCGGGTATTGTAGTTTTGAGAATGCTTTGTGGAGATTTTGTAGGTGTTGGTCTCTGTCTGAGGGGTTAGAGCAGATGCGGTTGTACCTCAGTGCTTGGCTGTAGACAATGGATCATCGTGTAATGTGTCCGGGATGGAAGCTGGAGGCATGAAGGTAGGCATAGTGGTTCGACGAAGTGTGTATTCACCCACGGAAGCTCATGCTCCAAAAGGTCTGTTAGTCTATAAGGTGCCACAGGATACTTTGCTGCTTTTACAGATACAGACTAACACAGCTACCCCTCTGATACTTGTCCCCAATTTTTGTGTCATTTGCAAATTTTATCAATGATTTATTTTTCCTTCCAGGTCATTGATAAAGATGTTAAATAGCATAAGGCCAAGAATCCCACTGAACACATGCTCTCACTGATTGATTCCCTTTTTACAATTGCATTTTGAGATCTATCAGAGCTTTTTAATCCATTTAATGTGCCATGTTAACTTCATATCATTCTAGTTTTTTCAGTCAAAATGTCATTGTGTGGTACTAAGTCAAATGCCTTAGAGAAGTATATTGCATTGACACTTATCTTTTCAGTCAAACTTGTAATTTCATCAAAAAAGATATCAAGTTAGTTTGAGAGGATCTATTTTCCATAAATCTATATTGATTTGCATTAGTTACATTACCGTCCTTTAATTCTTTATTAAGAGTCCCATATCAGCTGCTCCATTATCTTGCCCAGGATTGATGTTAAAATGACAGGCCTATAATTACCTAGGTCATTCTATTAACCCTTTTTAAAAATTGGCACAACATTAGCTTTCTTCAAGTCTTCTGGAACTTCTTCTGTGCTGCAAGACTTGTTGAAAATCATCATTAATGGTCCAGGGAGCTCCACAGCCAGCTCTTTTAAAACTCTTGGATGCAAGTTACATAGAGCTGCTGATTTAAAAATGTCTAATTTTAGTAGTTTCTAGCTAATATCTATCAGTAGATACTAATGGAATGGGACTGTCATCTGTTCCCCCCCACCCCAATATAGAACAAATATTTATTGAACACTTTTGCCTTTTCTCAATTATTGATAGTTCTGTCACTAGTAATGGATCAATACCATTGTCAGGAATCCTTTTGTTCCTCGTATATATATATCCTTTTTAGTGTCCTTAACTAGGCTGGTCATAGATTTCTCCTTGTTTTCTATTGCTTTCCTTATCAATTTTCTACATTTCCTAACTTTTTATTTATATTCATTATTATCAACGTTCCCCTTTTCTATTTGTTATATATTTTAACTTGTTTTGATTAGTGTCTTCACTTCTCCTCTAAACCAGGTCAGTATTTTTATTTATTTATTTATTTCTTAACCAGCAAGGCCTTCTTCCTCAATTTGTAGGATTTGGCATTTTGGGCCTCTATTAAGATGTTCTTAAAGGATTCCCAATTATCATTCACACCTTTCTGATTAAGTTCTTCCCTCCAGCTGATTTGACAAGAGATCTGGATTCAAATCACTGCTATGCCGCTGCCTTCCTGTGTGATCCTGTTCAAGTCTTAGACCCCGATCCTCACATGTATTTAGGCCTTTCATTTCCATTGAAATCAACAACAGGCATTAGGCATTTAGTTATCTCTGAGAATCTTATGGCAAATCTACACTAGAGCACTACATCGGCACAGTTGCACCAATGCAGCTGCGCCACCATAATGTGTCTGAAGATGCACTATGCCCATGGGAGAGCACTCTCCCATCGGCACAATTACTCCATCTCAGTGAGACGTAGAAGCTGTGTCGGGGGAATAGTGTCTCCCACCGACATAGCATCGGTGTGGACAGTGTGAAATTTGCATCACTTGGGGAAGGGGGAGGGAGGGTTTCACACTCCTAAGTGACATAAATTAGATTGACATAAACAGTAGCATAGATCTGCCTTTAGTCTCTCCCATGCCTCAGTTCTCCATCTGTAAAGTGGGGATGATGTGTCCCTGACTTGCAGGAGTGCAGAGTGAATAAATAAATGACTATATGAGGCAGATACTAGTTAATGGACACCATATAAATATGTTAGTTAAACAACCTTCTACTCTCCTGCTCAGAAATAACATTTTAATTATGCTTGAAAGATTTTTAATCAGTAAATGGCAATAAAAATACATTTTATGTCTGCACACTAACCAATGAAAAATGTTTCCTTCAATAATAACTGAAATTTACAAATAGGCAATGCAAGAAAAATGTTGCTTGAGAACTTAGTTTGATTTAAGGCTATTTACTTTGTATATTTTGGCAATTTGTGTTTTAATGGTTAAAGCTTTCTCTTTGTTAATCTCAACATCTAATGTCATTAAATATTGTCTGATGCTCCTCCCCCCCCCCAATTTCCTGCAAATCTGTACCTTCAAATAGGTAAAAATTAAAAAAAGCTAAAACCCCACAACTTTGCACAACTAGAAATTTAAAGTGAACATTTTTTTAAAAACCATTAAACAGCTATTACCCACTGAAATTACAAAACTCACATTCAGCCAACCCTAGTTTTAATTCATCATGGGCCTGAACTGCAGAATTAAATTTGAATTAAGTTCTTGGTTTTGAAAACCCTTTCTGCTGAGACAGAGAGAATTTAGCACCAGGGTTTTTGGTTCCTCCGGGTGATGGAGATAGATGTCAGCTATTAAATTCAGATTCAGATCTGGATTTGATTTCTTAGGCCTCCTTCCCAGAGGTCCAGTTTGTGAAGTTTGGTTTACTCCTATCTGTAGTCTGAAAACACTGCAGTGCAAAATGTTTATGCTTCATCACAATCACCGTGTTATACTTATTTTTAATTATAAGTACATGCCATAGTTGTGCATTTGTACAATATCACTTTGGGTAAATATACTCTGTTCAATCTGAATTGTAAAATCTAAATAATGTCTCAGATTATTTTGCTTTTAAGGGAAGCACATTTGCTTGGTAATATGATCAGCCACTTGAAAGCCACTTTATGGATTGGCAGTTTGAAATGCTTAATTAGGATTCTTTGACTGTTGGTTCTTTTAATCAGTAGTGCTTTGTACTACATTGCTTCAACATCACAGCAGTATGTGATAATGCAATGGCATGGACCTTCTGTGATAAATGAAGGAAGGTAACTCCTTTTTATGGACACCCAGCCAGGTAGCTAGCTGTAAAATCCCTCTTAGTAGCTGTTCTCTGCTTGCTTTACCTGTAAAGTGTTAACAGAGGCCCCCAGGTAAAAGGCATTTGACCAAATGAGCCAATGGGAAGGCTAGGATTTTTTGAAATTGGAAAAGAAGCTTTCCCTTTGTGTTTGTGATTGTCCTCCGGAGAGCAGAGACACAGGGCAGCAGGAATGCTGTGTAAAGCTTTAAACCAAGTATGAGAACTCATCAGATCATACCTAGAATTACTTATTTGAATCCCCCCAAATATGTAAGTAAATTAGGAATGTTTAGCTAGACGTGATCAGGTTTATTTCGTTATTCTGGCTTGTGGACTCCTCTGTGCTAACCCCAGATGCTTTTGTTTGCTTATAACCTTTAAGCTGAACCCCCCAAGAAAGCTATTTTGGGTGCTTAATTTTTGGAATTGCTATTTTAAAATATAGGAAAAGCCTAAGTTCCAGATGTATTTTCTTTCTTTTTTGTTTTTAATAAAATTTACCTTTTGTAAGAACAAGATTGAATTTTTGGTGTCCTAAGAGGTTTATGCATGTTGTTGGATTAGCTGGTAGCAACAGCTAATTTCCTTTGTTTTCTTTCTCAGTTCTTCCCCGGAGGGTGTGTATGAAAGGGCTTAAGGGTACTCCACAGGAGAATTCCCAAGTGCTTCTTTCTGGGCCCATGCAGGGGCAGCTCTATCTTTTTTGCTGCCCCAAGCACGGCAGGCAGGCTGCCTTCGGCGACGCACCTGTGGGAGGTCCCCCATCGTACGGATTCAGTGGCATGCCTGCGGGAGGTCTGCTGGTCCCGCAGCTTCAGCGTACCCGCCGCCAAATTGCCGCTGAATCCGCGGGACTGATGGACCTCCCATAGGCAAGCCGCTGAAGGCTGCCTGACTGCCGCCCTCGCAGGGACCAACGGGGCGCCCCCGCGGCTTGCCGCCCCAGACATGCGCTTGGAGCACTGGTGCCTGGAGCCACCGCTGGGTCCAAGGGTTTTTTTTTGCATTTGGGTGGTGGCAGCATTTCCAAGCCAAGGTCAGAGAAAAGCTGTAACCTTGGGAGTTTAATACAAGCCGGAGTGGCAAGTGTTAATTTTAAAAATCCTTGCTGGCCCCCACCTTCTGCAGCAGAAGTGCCAGAGTGGGGATTCAGCCTTAACACCTTGTTATACTTTAGAACCCAACACAACTAATGACAGGATGCTATGAGCTAATATTTAATATACAGTTTAATATTCTTTAGGTATCGTCTGTGTTTTCTGGTTTATGGCAGGAATGACATTAAGTGGTACAGTTTATTTATATATTTATTTAATCCATTTGTAGTGCACCAGTCTCAACATCTAAATGCTGAACAATAAAGCCAAATTAATTTTTTTTAAAAAAAATCAATTAACTAGCCTCTCCTGCCAAACCTGCAAAAGAATGAGGAAGTATATATTTCAGAGAAATGACTGAATTTATGCTCAACTTGTATAGACAATGTCAAGAACTTCTAAAAGCATACACGTAATTATGATTCTCCTAGAAATATAAGATTTGAATTTTTATCTAAACTTGTTTGTTCTATATTGTTGGAGTGAAAAAGAAATGCAGCTTTTGTTCCTTACCCTTGAACCAATAATGGAAAATGCACATTGTTCTGCTTTAGTGTGTTTTAACAATACAAAACTAACTTGGCAATCTAGGTAGCAAGTTGTGTGAATGCTGTCTGACATGAAAAGTCCTTTCCCAATGCAAAGAAGAATGCAGTGAAAGTCCTTGCCCAATGCAAAGAAGAATGCAGTGCTGTCACGTGTGTGTATACATATGTATATATACACACACAAACACACACACAATATGCACACAGATGTATAGCATTCAGCGGAGGCACTTGCCATTTAAATTGGCTTACATCATTCACAACACTGGCAGTGTTAAAGTATTTTACCTTTTCTGCTAGGTTTAGTTAAAAAAACAAAAACAAAAAAACCCTATTTTTCCCCGTTGAAGTATGAGCACTTGCAATTTGCCCGCTGTTACTTTTTGTGCTATATAATTTAAAAGGCAATATAACATTTGTTTTACAAATATTAAGATGTTTCTGAAAAAATAACATTTCCCATGATTTTTAATCACTTAAAAAACAATAGGCCAAATTTATTTCTGGTATCAATGAAGTTACATCAGTGATAATCTGGTCTATTTTAAAAGTTCATGCTTACATATGTCTTTAATAGGCAGCAGGTTTAAAACAAATACAAGGAAGTTCTTCAAGCAGCTCACAGTCAACTTGTGGAACTCCTTGCCTGAGGAAGTTGTGAAGGCTAGGACTATAACAGCGTTTAAAAGAGAACCGGATAAATTCATGGTGGTTAAGCCCATAAATGGTTATTAGCCAGGATGGGTAAGGAATGGTGTCCCTAGCCTCTGTTTGTCAGAGGATGGAGATGGATGGCAGGAAAGAGATCACTTGATCATTAGCTGTTAGGTTCACTCCCACTGGGACACCTGGCATTGGCCACTGTTGGTAGACAGGATACTGGGCTAGACTGACCTTTGGTCTGACCCAGTACGGCCGTTCTTATGTTCTCATGATGACGTATGGAGCAGAACCCATTCTTTCCTACAAATCTTTGGTTCCAGACTTCATCTGGTTGCAAACGCATAATTGTTTAAGAAAGAAAATGAATGAATGAAAATGAATTTTCCTGATAATGCTGAGAATGTTAGCATTTGCATGTGGGAGTTAGATGGGGTCTTAAAACTGGCCTCATGTTGGAGCTGTGGTTATAATGTTTTAATGTCATATTTCCTCAGATCAAGCAATTGTGTTCATTATTTTTCATTGTTTCTACTTGTGTTACTAATGCTGATGATTTGTTTGAAAACATGTTAAACATTTTACAATTCTATTAAATTAGTCTGAGTCAAAACACCACTATTCCCTTTGCTGTTACACTGGATTAGCCTCTTCCATTCTAATTACTTGCCAAACTAGCTGGTAAAAGGAGAAATTGGGAGCAGCTATCCTAAGGTATCTGTTCTATAAAGGGTGTAACTTCAGTAGGAAATTCAAAGTTGCCACTTTTCCTGACAGACATATTGCAGTGCCACACTTCCTGATGACACTCTCTAGTTCCTGCCTTTGTGCATGAGAGGGCCTGTTTCAGAGACTGAGATAGAGAATACTTCTAAGATAGACTAATACTATGTTTACTGTATAAATTACTACTTATTACGAGTTAAACAGTAAATAGGGCTACACTGATTTACAACAGCTGACCCTTTTTTGTTTGGATAATGTGGCCAGTATGAATGTTACTGTTTTCCATTCCTGCAAACTTCCATATTTGAAGTTACAAATACACAGTTGCATGAATATTTAGCAGGCTTACAACCATTTATATTATGTAAGGCTCTGAAAACATGTAGATTCTCTTACTGGTAGAAATGGAGGAGGAAACTGAAATTAAATTAATGCTGTCAAGGAAAACACCAAACATAGTGGATTATTGATGTTTAATAAAAAGTTTGACTTGTCTGATTTTAATATTATCAGGACTTCTAAATATTTTTCGTCACAGACAAGCTTTTCCTAATCAAATGAGAGAAATAATGATATCTCATTTTTAAGAGACAAATGTCTGCTACAATATGTGTCCCACTGGGTAGTGCGTCTTGGTGGCAGGACATCATTTATGCTCCATGATCTAGACTGGCTTCCTGTTGGTACTGGAATTGAATTTAAGGTCCTGGTTTCTATCTATAAAGCCCTAAATAGGCTGGGACCTTGAACTTAAGAGGCCACCTCTATCTTCATGCCATAATGCCACAGTTGTGATAAGAGGAGGCTTTCAAGCTGCCTCCTCCATTTAAAAAGAGATTGGGGGTTCAGCATTCTTTGAGGGTCCTTTTGAACCAATGCC
The DNA here is from genome assembly GCF_025201925.1 of Gopherus flavomarginatus. NCBI lineage: Eukaryota > Metazoa > Chordata > Testudines > Testudinidae > Gopherus > Gopherus flavomarginatus. Next base: position 66,633,727 of record NC_066626.1, read on the forward strand.
CCATGAAAACATAGCTCTGCATTGTTTTCCTTTTTCCTCTATTTCGGTTCTTTTCGGAACATACTGATGATGCCAGCTGGAACCAAGTAATTATACATTTTAGGCAAAATTCTGTTTTGGGGATTGTTTGGGGAAGCTCTATATTCTAAGTGCTTGTTTGATCCACCAGGGGCCGATTTAGCGGGTCTTGTGAAGACCCGCTAAATTGACTGACGATCGCTTTCCCGTCGACTCCAGTACTTCCTCGGAACGAGATGTATAAGGTAAGTCAAAGAGAGAGTTTCTCCCATCAACCCAGCGCAGTGTAGACACCGCAATAAGTCGACCTAAGATATGTCGACTCCAGCTACATTATTCACATAGCTGGAGTTACGTAACTTATGTCGACTTAGCCCCCCAAGGTGTAGACATGCCCTAGGATGTCAAGATATTTTTTTTCAGTTTCTTCATTTTTTGTGTCATTTATATTTCCCTAGGAGCCTTGTGATTTTTTTCCTCCTAACTGGCAAACCAGTTTAAAAACACAGTATCCCATTTCTGGAAAACCTACCTGTGGGCAGGAGGACTCAGTCAAGTTTGGATGTTGCTGCAATAGAAATAGCAAGATAGTCACCACTATTCAGATAATTTAATTTATTACATTTCTAACCTTGGTGTACAGTTTTCTCTCTGGAGAAAAGCCCTTGTATTTAACACACAAAAACCCCATTTTCTAGAAAATCTTGTAAGCCCTAAATACACCCAAGGCACACTAGAATTCCTTTTCTGAGGACGTGTTAGTGCTCTCACTTAAAAAAAAAAAGTATTTAAAATTGCTATGGGATAAATCTCATCTGTAAATACACTGTTGATGATTCCCCTGTTGAGGGAATCTTTACACTATTCACTCTGCTCCCACTTAAGTGTAGGGGATGAGGAGTGGTATGCTTAGTTGGGTGGAGAGAGGATGATACTATAGATACTGTAAATTACACCAGGGCCGTCCCTGCAGCATTAGGATTGTGAGAGTCATAGAACTGGCATTATACCCTCCTTATCTTCTAGCCTTGGTGCATGCTGCACTGCACCTGAGGAATGAGCCTGAAATCTGTATTTCTAATTTAAACAACCTAGGTACTGCATATTTGAAATGCACTTCAGCTTCCAAGATGATTCTAGTAGGTGAATCAACTGCTAACAGTTGTCTAATGCTTCACTTATGTGCTTTAAAATATTAAATTTTTAAACCAACCCCAGGGAGAGCTGGAGGCACCTTAAATATGAATAGTTTAAATGAATTAATGGTCATATTCTTACTACATCTTTTGGAATAGGTTGCCTAATCCTGCATTTGAATGCTCAGGTCAGGACAAAGTTATGAAAATGCCCAAATGCTGGTGGGATTTGGATATTCTGTTCAGGTGCCAGTGTCTGAATACTTAAATATTATTCCCATAGCTGTGCTGAGACTTACCTGAGTTGAATTATTCTAAAGAAATCCTGAAAAAGGTATGTAAAGGTTTGCATTTTTCTAGAACAGACAGACATCAGGAGCTAATTTATATCTGAATGCTAAAGTATTCACAATTTCCATCTTGAACTAAAGGGTAAATGTAATAGACTTGACACTGCCAGCAGGTAGGGGATCTTGGGGGACAACTACTGCACTGGTGGGGTGCAAAATAAACTTTATTAAGAAAATGCAAAAACAGGGAAAATTCAATAGTGAGGGGTATGGGGTTTGTTAAGGTAGACAATTGGGGAGAGGTTTCTTTTAGTAAATAGTATAGGGGGTTTCAATAGTGGGGTACAATACAGTTGGTAACCAATTAACACTGAAGTATAAATGTAACAGGTAGCTAACAATTTCTGTGTAAAGGGTGTGTCACAGCAGCATATAACCAACTAACAGTTATGGGTAAAATGTGTTAAATAACCAACAACTCTAGGTAAAAATGTGTCACAGTGGTGTAAATGTAAAATGTGAGGTGTGTCGGAGAGAAAAAGGGTAACCAATGGGGTTTTATGCTAGACTTCAGTAATACAATTGAGGTTTGGCAGCAGTAGGAGCGGGGTGAACACGTGGGGGAAGGGATTAAAAGAGAGAGAGAGAGAGAAAGGCAGTGGTAGAGGAATGAGGTTGGGGGATGGGGGAAGAGGAGCATGTGGTGGAACAGAGACCAAAGGCAGAGGTGCTGCGGAGGGAGATTTAAACTCAGGGAGACACAGAGAGCAGACAGGCTGCAAGTTTAAACAGCAGAGAGACTGCAACGAGTGACTGGGGAGTTCGGGGGGAGACACGGGCAAGCTTGGGGCGGGGGGTTAGGGCAGCGGGAAGACAGACTTAACCACAATTATACAGAACACAGCAAAATCTTATTTATGATCTAACTTAACCAAGACTACACAAATTAGCAAGTAACAGAACACAATGCAACAATTCTTTTTTAAACATAACTTACAGAGCACAATACAAACAATTCTTTAAACCTAACAACCACAGCTATGCAAAATGAAATTACAACTTATCTAGACTAAGAACCTGATTCTAATAGGTGCACCTTACACTATGCCGATTCTTTGATCGGGAGGGGGAGCAGTTTCAGAGGGCAGAGTGGTGTGTGCCCAGGGTACAGCCCCCGAGGGGGGGGGGGGTGGCTGCAGCAGTGGGGCGGCTGCAAGCCGGCGGCCCAGGATACAGTCCAGGAAGGCACAGCACAGGCTTATTTTTAGCAGCAAAGGCGCTGCGGAGCAAGAAACAGATTACAGATACAGACCAAGGAGTTAGCTTGGGTCTGTCTGCTGGGGAAACAAGGCCAGCAGCTAGGACAGGGGGAGTCTGCAAGAGGGAGTTCTTACCAATCCCCAGGACAGCAGCAAGCACAGAGGCAGGAACAGCAGTAGCATCGGAGGATGGAGAGAGGACTCGATTTGCTTACAATAATCAGGAGATCTCCAGGCACAAATTCATTGTTTGTGGGAGGGGAGTTTAAAAACGGGGATACACTCAAAAACAAACGAGAGAGGGGAGAGGGCCCCCCAAAGACCCCTAGCTGATCAGATCAGGTGGCAAAGCAAGGACCTTCTCCAAGGTCTGGTCAGAAAATGTCTGGCTTTAAAGGCAAACTCAGGCAGTTTCCCACCAGTACTTTTGATTGGCTCCTCTTGATACAGGGGAGGAGAGAAGGCAGGGAAAGGCTGCAGGTAAGCATAGGCATGCCTGGGCATGTTCTGAGCCACAGGTGTGACTCATATGCTTAATTAGTTGGCCACTTCAGGTCTTGCATTTCTGGGCAGCGCCCCCCACACCGAGCCCGGGTCTGAACAAAGGAGCCAAACAAAGAAGCAAGAAGCCCCCTCCCTAGGAAGAGCAATGGCGCCAGTTAGTCTGTACAAGCCATTCCTATGAATAGGGCTGTGACTTTAGTTAGCACAATGGCCGGGAGGGGCGGCCACACAGGACAAACAGAAAGGAGAGGGGAAAAAGGAATGCAGCAGGGGGACAGCTGTAACAGACAAGACTATTGACTATAGCTACTAAATAAAATACTGTAATCCCTAATGGAACAATTTTATTAAGATATTCACAAAATGTGCACTCAAGCTGTGATAGTTTTTAATGAACCTCTGGATGAATCTGTTTGTTTTTCCTCATTTAAGCCCTGGATTTTTTATATTATTATCATTTATTATCTTGTAATTTAATGATGAACAAGGACAAGTCCTCAGAAAAAAATCACATGGCTGTAATCTGGACATTTTATTTTTGATCTGTAAATGTCACTGACACCAATATATTTTAAAACAGAAGTCAGACTAAATCATGACACAACCACTTGATTAAACATAGCTTCAAGGTGCTTAATATATAAACATACATATAATTTCCATCACCTAAAACTATTTTGGCATCAGTGTGATGGCCCTACTGTACTTTTGCAAATTACTTTGTCTTCTTTCAGCTTTGCAATTCTTCTTATCAATGGCATGTCACTGATAATGTCACTTTTAACAGTGATTGTGTGAATGCTTGGAATTACTGATAATTTCCAGAGACATTGTCCTTCAGATAAAGAAAAAATGGATTCACCCGCACACACACACACATCTTACAGTGACTGATTTTTGTAGAAAATGGGGTTTTTGTGTGTTAAATAGAAGGGCTTTTCTCCAGAGAGAAAACTGTACACCAAGGTTAGAAATGTATAAAAAGATCTTATTCTTAAAATAAACTCACATTGGAAGATACAGTACAGAATATCCTTGCAAATCCTGAGAAACATTTAATTTTACAATATATAATTAAGTTCAGTTTAAGCATACAATAAAGTGATTTTTTTTAAATATAGCATTCTAACAGCAATGAAGATAATATACTATGTCACAATTGCCAACTTCATTTGCATTTTGCAATGGAAGAAAACAGATATTGACATCTGTTGAAGGTCTTTTTATCAAACAGATAAATATCGACTAAACTGAAGTTACTGTCAATATTAGAACCCAAGGGTCAAAAATAAGTCTACTTTCAGTGAGAGAAAAAGAGGGAGAGCCAAAGAAAGAAAGATGAAAAGCTTATAGTTTGCCATAGATTTTCCCCCGATACACCCCACCAAGTCATGATGTTTGATAGCTATAAGCTAGTGGTCTAAAATTTTTTAATTTTCATCCCTTCTAAAATCTGAGCTAATATTTACAATCCCTTAGCTCCTTCTCCAGGGTTAAAAATCTTTTTCAATTTGTTAGATTAAACTGCTTGTTTTGAGCTGGTGCAATCTGTTCTTAAAAATCAAAGTGCGTCCTGAAATATTGAGGCCTTTAAGGCAGCCTCTGAACATTACGGTACATAAATGTGCATGGCTCTTGCTCTCAGAAAATAACTTTGTGTAACATGAGGGTTATGCAGATTTTTGGCCAGGTGCTCTGAGAAAATGTGAGTTTGCAAAATGAAGAATAAAACCTTTCACTTTTTTATAACAGGCAATTATATCCCTGAAGTCCAGGACTGTGCAGTGACAATTTAGACCCATTTGTGAGAGAGGTGGTAATTTCCTGCAATATCCTTGAAGGACCTTAATGTATTAAGCTTATATATTGTTGTGAAGGGTAACCACTCTTGGGGGCAGATGTGAAAGATATAAGACCTGGGAGGTCAAAAGTCTATATTGAAAATGTGCCAGACGTATATGGACTATTAGGACAGTAAATGTTAACTGGATTTCCTGGGAAACCCCTAAGAAAAAGTTAATGCAAATTTCCTGGACCAGCCTAGGGCTCTGGTAGGTTTTAATCTTCAAAACCCGGAGCTGGGTTTTTCTCATGGTTACAAATTCAGATTCAGAACCCTGCCTGGGCAGATCAGCCATTTCTTTATACAGTTCAGGCCTTTATTTTTTGTCTGCAGATTACCTGCTACAGGTACACTACCTTTCCTCAGGGTGTAACTTCAAAAGGCTGGAATTGGGGAATTTGCATTAACCATTGCCTAGAGATTCTCCAGGCTATCAACTGAGACACCATGTCATTCTCAGTTTTTTTCATATTGAAGGAATTAAGGCCCCCATTCAGCAAAGCACCTAAGCACTTGCTTAAGTATATCACTGTTCAGCAAAGCACTTAAGCATATGTTTAACTTTAGGTGTGTGGTAACGTCTCACTTATTTCAGTGGGAGTTAAGCACATCACTATTAAGCAAAACACTTAGGTATGGACTGCTGAGTCATGGAGTAAAACCTGATGATCTAGCCCAGATATTGTTGAATGGAAAAGGAAATGAGCTTCTCTCTTCACATACTCTGAAGAAGCTCCTTGCACACATTAAAGAATCCTTTGTTTCAGGGAGGTTAGGAAGCAACTAGGTTAGCTGGAGGATAGCTCCTCCTCTCTAACATTCATCCTCATACCTGTGAAGATCTCCAGGTTAGGATAATGCTCACACCTGCCTTTTCCTTATGTGCGTGCCTCACCTACCTCTTCAACCCCCTTAAGGGGTTTTAGGGCAGCCCCCAACTGAGAAACATGCTAACGCCAGCATCTAGGCAGCAATTTCAAATCAGTGGCCATCCATGTCCTCTGTAACCACCAACAGTGGTGCAAATCTCAATACATTTGTGGATTATGATCTTTGCCCATTCTTCAAGGGTAAAATCAGTCCCAAAGTTTTAAACAACATTTCTCTCTTACCCAAACGTGGCCCCCAATATTTCTAACAGGACTAGCTTTCCCACTATTGCCACTCTTTTTCTTAACTAGTTCACAGCTAATTTGGTTGATAATTCATATAAAAAGGCTACATCAGACTCCTCATCAGATGCTGCATGAGCCCTTAAATATCTTTCCTACCTTTTGTCACCCTCTTTATTCAACAAAAGTGATAAAATGACTCCTGAGCTCAAAAATGCTACATTGGCCTTAAAGCAAATATGAAGTATGATACCCATGTCAAAATCTACTGTGCTTTTCTACACAACTTCATAGTAATTATGACAATTAAAAATGAAAACAGAAGAAAATTGGTGTTAGGCTCTTAGCAAGCAATACAAATATTACATATAGATCAGTATAAGGCGCTCTGGAGTTTGGTTTTGGAAACTCCAGGTTTGCTTTAATTTTGGATTCAGAGCCTATAGGAACATTACTTTCCAAGTTGCCAGGTTGATTTGTGCCTCTTAAAATACTCATTTACTTCTTTTGAATAATTCACATCCTGCTTCTAGGAATTGCATGCCCGTTGGGTCGTGGGCATCAACAATTTTCTTCAAATGGGTCACCAGAAAAAAAGTTTGAACCACTGCTCTAGACTGTATTGGGGCAACCTTAAACTCTGCCTCCACAAGGGCATAACTGCTGACACACAGGTTCAGACCATGAGTGATATCATAGCTCTCATCACTAGCAACCCTCAGGTACTAATCAAAACATGTCTGTCCCTAGTCAGCCACATGGTCTCATGCACTTACATCACCCCATTCGCAAAAGTCCACCTTCAGTGCCTTCAAGCTTGACTACAGTCAGTATAGTCCCCAATATGCTATTCCATGAACCTCATGGTGACAGTCCCGATCAAAATACTGTCCTTCCTCACACATGTTTGAGGGTCTCCTTTTTCTGCTCCTCTCTAGACAGAACCATCATTGTAGATGCATCCCTGCTAGATTGGGGAGTACATATGAACAACTACACAGCTCAAAGGCCAAGGACACCTTGAGAATCCAGGATACACATCAATATCCTAGAACTCTGAGCACTATAGAGGGCGTGAATTCTTTCTTCCATTCATCCTCTTTCCTCATATCCTTATGCTGTCAGACAACATTATCAATGAGCAAGCGGGAGTGATATTGATCTCCCTGCGTGCAGAAGCAGTCAACCTCTGGCACTGGTGTATCAGCAATCACATCACCCTATCAGCAGCCTAGCTTTTGGGAAAGTTGAATGTGTTCACAGACTCCTTCAGAATATACTTTGCAATTGACTGCAATGGGAACTTCATGACACACAAATGTCATTTTCACTCTATGGAAAATCCCAATCAGAGATTTATTTGCTTCTCAAACAACCAACAAAGACACCACATATTGCTCCAGATGAGCTCTAGGTCATTGCTTCCAGAGCAATGCTCTGCTTCTTTCCTGGTCAGATTGGTTCAATTATGGCTTCCCTCCAGTGCTGCTTCTGGCACGAGTCCTATACAAGATCTGACAAGACAGAGAAAGGGTCACCTTGTTTGCCCCTTTCTGGCCCAAACAGTTCTGGTTCCCCAATCTCCTGTGCATATAATCTCACTCACCAATTACCCTCCTGATGTTCTCTGAGCTCATGACACACTGAAAAAGCAAGTTCAAATACCCCAATCCCTGACCGTTCCATGTGTTACTTGGAGGGGCATCATCGCTAGAACATTTGTGCTCCTCAGCCATACGAGACATCCTCTCTAGTAGCAGAAAGGACTCCACTAGGAAATGTTACCTAGCTAAATGGAAATGTTTCTCATCTTGGACACAGCAAGGAGGCATCGTACCAGAGGCTGAAGATATTCCACTCACCTTAGACTATATCCTATCTGTAAAGACACCAAGTCTGTCCGCCAGCTCTTTACGAGTGCACTTAGTGGCGATGGTGCGTATTTCCCACCTGCTTAAGGCTACTCAGTTTTTTCACATCCACTAACCAATAGATTCTGTAGAGGCTTAATAAGGAATTTCCCACTTACTCAGAAGATTCCAACCTAATGGGACTTGAATCTCATTTTTTCAGCACTAAGAGACTCCCCCTCTTTGTTCCATGTCCCTCCATGAAAGTTGTCATTCTTGTAGCTATCACGTCCGTGAGAAGGGTTGGCGATCTGGGAGACATGATGGCAGACCCTTGCTACACTGTATTCCATATAGATAAAGATTCTCTGCATCTACATCCAAAATTTATTCCTAAAGTAGTTTTGGAATTTCACCTTAACAAATTCATTCACTTACCTGTATTCTTCCCAAAACCACACACTGAAGAACGAAAAGTACACTCCCTCAACATTCAACAAGCCTTGGCCTTTTGCCTGCTTAGAACAAAATCAATCAGGAAATTCCTGAGACCATTTGTCACTATATGAAAGAATCAGAGGGCATCTCGACCCAGAGATTCTCCAAATGGATATCTGGCTGAATTCTACTCTGTTGGCTCTCCAACCTTCCCTGCACAAGGGAGTACAAGCTCATTCCACTCTTCAGGAGATACCCCTTCTGGACATCAGTAAAGCAGTCACATGGAACTCCATTCATATGTTTGCAAGACATTTTGCTCTGATACAGGACTTGGCTGCTGCTGTCTCTTTCGAGATATCAGTTCTCTGCTCAAACCTACTGTCCATGTCCTCTCACCTTCTCCCACTAAGATACTACTTGTCAGTCACCCACAGTGGAATACAATAGGGACCATCACTCGAAGAAGAATAAGAAGAGGAAGTTACTTACATGTAATTTGAGTTATTTTGAGATGTGTGGTCCCTATCTGTATTCCACTACCTGCCCTCTGTCCCTTCTACTTTTAATCCTCTCTAATTCGAGGTGGAGAAGGAGCTGGAGAGGTGGCCAGTGCTCTGTGCCCTTTATTACCTCAGTCTGAGACAAAAGCTGAACCAGGGTACATGTGCAATGCAGACAATACTAGTTTCAAATTCTCCAGCTCCAGGTGCATGGTGCACATGTGTAACTTGCAGTGGAATATAGATAGGGACCATACCTTAAAGAACCTCAAGTTACAAGTAGGTAACTTCTTCTTTTGTATCTTCGCATGAGTTTTAGCTCTAGAAGCTCCCCCACCAGTTGGTCCCTTGCAGAGGGGATATCTCTCAGATGCCGAGACTCTACTGAAAAGATTATCTGTTCTTACTCCAGACAGTGGAATTCACCCCCAAAATGCGCATATAGCTAGCTCACCCTTTCCTACCCACTCCTGGCCACAGATTTTGGCCCAGCAGGAATCCAGAGGAGGGGGCATAATGCAATGGTGGCTGACCCGCCTCCTTGAATATAAAAGTGGAAGAACCTATGTGCAGAGAGGACCCTCCACTTGTGTACCGTAGAGGCAGGGGAATGATCCCATTGTTAGTTTTTACTCAGTCCTCAGTCAAGCAATTTCCCATTGGTTTCAATGATTTTGCCTGAATAATAATTTGGTCCAAATACCTCATGATGTTGGTCCAGTTATGATCATTTTATTTATAAAATACCACCACATACCTCCGGAGAAGAAGTGGTAGAGACGCTTCAATATAACATTATATATGTAAAAAAAATCAACATTTGTTTTTGAAAGCTCACTTAAAATTCAGAAAAAAATAAATCCAACTGAATGTGCTTAAATTCAAGAATAAAAGGAATAAAATGAGTAGAGGCAAAGGTGATACATATGGGTACGAGTGGTTACATTAAAATATAATCTTATTAGAAGAAAGAAGATTATTATTTTTTAAGTTGGCAAGAATGGGCTGAATGTGATATCAACAGTAGGAAGTACATTTCGCGTTCTAGTATTTATTATTTGTTGAATGCCAACTATGTTCATTGCACAAGAGTTGCATACTGAATATCATAGAGAGAAGGGGTCTCGTTTTGATCTCATACCAGTTTTTCACCACTGTTAACCCATTTATTGAGACTCTGGAACCAATTCTGATCTCTGCCATAAGAGGCTTCAGTCACCCAACAGCCTAAATTGTCACAGTGCAATCTGTAAACAGCTGGTGAAGTATGAGTGCAGATACCCATCAAGAGAAGTTTGAAAGGTCTTAAAATATTGTTATAATGTGGCATCATATAAGGGTTTGGGTTTTTTACAGTAAAGTTAAGAAAATAGTGTTCCTATCTGTGCCTCAGGAATTTACTCATCTTCTAAGCATAACCTTTTCTTGAATGTAGAAATTGTGCTAATGTCTCACTCCCGTGCAACGATGTGACCCACTTAGTTCACTCTTCTTGCATGTGCACAGCTACATAAACATTTCCATTGGGTGAGTTTTGGAAAATAATCTAAATATTTTATAAATGCATTTCCCTTGAGTGGATAAATACCTATTCACCAACAAAATATATGAAGTAAGCATTTTAAAAAAGGTAATATTGGTTTAGGGTGAGTCTGCTACACAATTAGAAGATCAAAAAATATTAGAATATATGAAATTGTGTATTGTAGCTGATCTCCATGAGTAAAAGGCTGTTACCCACTTTGGAACATGAGTTAATGTAGCATTTTCTAGTGGATCGTGAACAGGAATGAGAGTTTTGGCATCTATTCCTGCTACTGCCTTCCTCTTGACCCCATTTTAAACTTGCCAAATCACTTAATTTCTTTCTGGAAGTGGGCTGTTTATAGCATCCTAGCGTGTGTTATATGAGACCGCTGTTAGTAAAGTGCTCTGAGATCCTTACACGAGCAGTGTTATAGAAATGTTCAGTATTAATTATTGTATTTATTAGTGTGGTGTTGATCCAGGAAACCAAATTACTGGGTAGAAGATTGAGGCATATTGGTGATTGTTTGATTTGATCGAGTGGCCAACATGGCACTCATGGATGAGTAAAAGGAGAAAGGCATGTCACTTATTCCCTTGCTGCTGTGACATTAATCCCAGTGTTGGGGAAGGGATCGGAGTCATTGCACTCGCTGTCTAACAACTGAGGATGACTACCTCAGACACATACCTGAACTAATGGTTGATGCAGCCAAATCTTTGTCTGGGGAGGAGAGTTGCATCAGTCATCCTCTGCCATAGCCATTGGCCAAATGTATTTTCAGTCATTCACATGGAAAATGTGTGGATGGAAGTTATTAAAAGTGAATGATAATGCAAAAATTAAAATTGAATTAATCCTGGGCTGATTACACTGCTCTACAGCCAAAATGCTTCTGAAATAAATGTAGTCCAACTTTACTAATTCTGGGTCACTGAGAACGAAAATGATGCTTAAAATTGTTGATTGGCTCTAGTTTTCAAGATATGCTATTGGGTCAGTATATACGACCCTTGACTTGGGAATGGTGGAGGATAAGTGAGTTATAAAGGGAAGGGATCTCAATTTAAACCAAAAATGACGAAAATACATCTTTGACTGGATCTATGAAGAAATCTATGACTGGGTTTGGACAGTACTTGCTTTTTAGGCAAAACAATGAATGATGCAATCTGAAGCTGGTGTTGCATCATACATGATATGAATTGCATCATGTTATTCCTAGAAATCATGGATGATGCAATCATAACGAAGCTTACATCACTCTGCTGAACAAATTGCCCTATATCAGCTCTAGAAATCATAGTGTCATGCTCTCTTATTTGTCAGTGTTTGATTTTGCAAAGGGACACATTTCTGTTTAGCCAAAGTGAGCAGAGATGCCTCGTACTTGTGTGAACAGTGCAGATAACTTCTGCTATGTTTGTGGTGAAGTGACTTTTGCATCACAAAAGCGCAGTCTAACCACTATGGTTAAGAAAGCCTATCTCCTTTATTTTGGCTGCAAAATTGGAGATCAGGACAAGAGGTGGGCCCCACACATATGCTGCAACACTTGTGCAACAAATCTTTGCCAGTGGTTGAACAGGAAAAGGAAATCTATGCCTTTTGCAGTGCCAATGATTTGGAGAGAGCCAACAGATCATAGCAGCAATTGTTACTTCTGCATGGTGCCTCCAGTTGGGAAAGGTGTGTCAAAGAAGAAAAAGTGGACTATGCATTATCCAAACATTCCATCAGCTATACGCCCAGTCCCCCACGGAGAAGGACTGCCGGTTCCTGATGCACCAGAATCATTCTCACTTGAGTCAGAAGAGGAAGAGGATGAAACTTCTGGTCCTGAACCATCAATGTCACAGGACCTGCATTTTCTCCCATCCTCCTCCTCTGAACCACACAAGGTGAACTGAATGACCTTGTCAGGAATTTGGAACTACCCAAGAGTAAGGCAGAGCTGTTGGGCTCCAGACTACAGCAGTGGAATCTCCTGGCAGGCTATCAGGGCAAATGGAGCCCATCAATGCTTGCAGACTATTGCTGGATAGTGACAAGAGATGCTCCATTTAATGAATACAAGAGACAAGCCAAGAAGTGCCGAGTAGACACCGAATAGGACTAAACTATGTACATAATCGTTTTTTGCCTTTTGTTTCATACTACATTTTATTTATATAACCCTTTTGCTGATGTTTAAAGGGTTACATAAACAGGACAGGTGAAATATTATCATGTAAAGCAACCATAAACACATGAAAAGACCTAGGTTTACAATTTATGATTAAAACTCTACTATCTACACAATATACCTAGACATAAAATCTAAAAACTTAAATATCTTAGAAACAGTAGCCAATCAGTTGTTTTAATTGTCATATTTGAATTCAACACATCAAAATACATAATAAATATCACATTTTATCTCTGAATCAGATGACTTCTCAAAAATTGCAGACCAGTGTTATATGAATATCTCCATTTACATGTCTGTGGAGGAGCAAGAGGCACATTAGTCTAGACTCCTAGAGTTCTGGTGGAATTATTTACCACATCCCTATTGGCAAATTCACCTTGATATTTTCACTCCATATCTGCTATGCAGTCTATGTTTGTCCCCTGACCCACTCATAGGATGAAATGGCATTATAAATATATTGAAACAAGCTGTGAGAAATTAGAGCTCGTTGGGAATAAAAACATAAAACAAACTACTTTTTTTTTCTTTCAAAAAAACCAAAACAAAAAACCACAGAACTTGTTGAGCTTTTTCTAACTAGCTCTGTCAGAGACCTAAAACTGCTATGAACTAATGAAATCCTACCGTCAAGCAGGGACAGACACAGCACTTCTCTGAGACTACTTAAGGCATAGGTGAAGTTGGTATTTGTGGGATTCAAATGATTAACACGGGACACTTTGACCATCACATTGCACATGTCTTTGTACATCTCTGTTTGTGTTGGAAGGTGACATAGCGTAACTTTTGAATTCATAAATTATTCAGTAACAAGAAGCAGATGTCATGGGGATGAAACCATGATTTGTGTCCGTTTGTAATAAATTATTCCTTAAAGCACTTCTCAAAGACACATGCTGGTGTACACTGATTGTGCATTTTATTGGTTAAAAAATGGTATTTTGAAATGTAGCTTGGCTCTGTTTGCATTAGTGCTGAAATATTTGCATATGTATTTAATACGTTCTGTGATCTTTCCTGTTGGAATATATTTGCATTTATTTGTATTAACTCAATGTTTGCATGTTTTTTTCTAAAACAAGGCAAGAAGAGAAAAACATGTTTATAATTTATTCACAAAGAAAATAGACTTTCAGTAGAACAGCTATTTGAATATAAAGTATTTTTGAATACAGAGGACAATTTGTTTTTTTATCTCTACCAGCAAGAGAATTTCCTCAACTACATAGTTCAATTGTTCTAAAGGAGTCGTCAACATTTAAGAGCATGCTGTACAAAAATATGTTCTGCAGGAACCTCGGCTGGTACAAATCATGGTAGCTCCACTAAGTTGAATGAAGCTACATTGATTTATACCAGCGGAGGATCTGGACCACTATTTTCTTTAATTCTAGTAGACCCACATATCTACTTAAAACACTAGCTGAATGCTACCATTTTTGATATGCTTATTGGTTTTTGAGGTTGCATTACTTTCATGTATTTTACATTTATTTTTATAATTTGCAAGATTCCTTTTTACCAATGTACTGTAGTTTTACAGGAATTAAGAAAGGTGAACATTAATAAGATGTGATTTCAATAGAGTGATACAGGGGAAATAAATCAGCTCTTAAATCTGCTGTGATCTTTGTGGATTTCATAAACTGAGCAGGACTGGGCTACATCGGAGCTATAGATAGTAACGTAGGATTGGTGATTCAGAAGCTGCATTAAGGTACAAGGGGGCACTGCTGCTCGTGGATAAGCTATAAAATTGATGTCTTGGCTACCTGAGGTCTTCAAATATTCCATGGACTTTGGGCGATAATAGAAATGATCGCTCTGATGTCCAGACCAAATTGTAATTGAACGATTACATTTTCTCACCAGATTCCCATACAATTTCATTTGGACGAGAGATGCTTCACTCTGAACCCTGACCTGTTAGTAGATTTTCTGTGCAATTTTTAAAGGCTCAAAATTTCACTTGTGGTCTAAGTGATCCAATTCCTGGCCCTAATGCTGACAAAACTTTCATAGAATCATAGAACTGGAAGTGACGTTGAGAGGTCGTCTAATCCAGTCATGGCAGGACTAATTATCCAGACCATTCCTGACAGGTCTCCAATGATGGAGATTCCACAACCTCTCTAAGCAATTTATTCCAGTGCTTAACCAACCTGACAGTTAGGAAGATTTTCCTAATGTCCAACCTAAACCTCCCCTGCTGCAATTCAAGCCCACTGCTTCTTGTCCTATCCTCAGAGGTTAAGAAAAACATTTTTTTTACTCCTCCTTGAAACAACCTTTTACATACTTGAAAACTATTATCATGTTCCCTCTCAGTCTTCTCCTTTCCAGACTAAACAAATCCTTTTTTGTCAATCTTTCCTCATATGGTCATATTTTCTAGATCTTTCATCATTTTTGTTGCTCTTTTCTGGACTTTCTCCAATTTGTCCACATCCTTACTGAAACATGGCGCCCAGAACTAGACACAATACTCTAGTTAAAGCCTGAGTAGAGCGGAAGAAATACTTCTTATGTCTTGCTTACAACACTCCTGCTAATACATCCCAGAATTATGTTCACTTTTTTTGTAACAGCATTACACTATTGACTTACATTTAGCCTGTGGTCTACTATGACCCCCAGATCCCTTTCTGCAGCACTCCTTCCTAGGCAGTCATTTCCCATTTTGTATGTGTGCAGCTGATTGCTCCTTCCTAAGTGGAGTACTTTGCATTTGTCCTTATTGAATTTCATCCTATTTACTTCAGACCATTTCTCCTGTTTGTGAAGATCATTTTGAATTTTAATCCTATCTTCCAAGCATTTGCAACCCCTCCCAGCTTGGTATTGTCCGCAAACTTTATAAGTGTACTGTCTATGCCATTATCTAAATCATTGATGAAGATATTGAACCCAAACAGACCCAGAATTGATCCTTATGGGACCCCACTCATTATGCCCTTCCAGCATAGAATATTAGGGTTGGAAGAGACCTCAGGAGGTCATCTAGTCCAATCCTCTGCTCAAAGCAGGACCAACACCAACTAAATCATCCCAGCCAGGGCTTTGGCAAGCCAGGGCTTAAAAAACTCTAAGGATGGAGATTCCACCACCTCCCTAGGTAACCCATTCCAATGCTTCACTAGCCTCCTAGTGAAATAGTTTTTCCTAATATCCAACCTAGACCCCTCCCACTGCAACTTGAGACCATTACTCCTTGTTCTGTCATCTAGTACCACTGAGAACAGTCTAGATCCATCCTCTTTGGAACCTCCCTTCAGGTAGTTGAAAGCAGCTATCAAATCCCCCCTCATTCTTCTCTTCTGCAGACTAAACAATCCCAGTTCCCTCAGCCTCTCCTCGTAAATCATGTGCTCCAACCCCCCTAATCATTTTTGTTGCCCTCTGCTGGACTCTTCCCAATTTTTCCACATCCTTCTTGTAGTGTGGGGCCCCAAACTGGACACAGTATTCCAGATGAGGCCTCACTAATGCCGAATAGAGGGGAATGATCATGTCCCTTGATCTGCTGGTAATGCTCCTACTAGTACAGCCCAATATGCTGTTGGCCTTCTTGGGAACAAGGGCACACTGCTGACTCATATCCAGCTTCTCATCCACTGTAATCCCCAGGTACTTTTCTGCAAACCTGCTGCTTAGCCAGTCAGTCCCCAGCCTGTAGCGTTGCATGGGATTCTTCCTTCCTAAGTGCAGGACTCATGACAGCATGACTGTGAACCACTGATAACTACTCTCTGGGAACAGTTTTCCAATCAGTTTTGCACCCATCTTATAGTAGCTCCATCTAGACTGCATTTCCCGAGTTTATTTATGAAAATGGAAGTTTTGACTGCATAATAATTGCATAGTGGGATCCAATGTTTGTAAAGTGCCTTGGAATCTTTGGCTAAAAAGGCTGTGTTAAGTATCATTTATTAACAAATACTAAATGGTGCTAAGCGGAATACAGTGTACATTGCCAATCTACCATTCACTGTTCATCTTGCCACTGATAAGAAAACATCAAGAAGAAATATTTTTTATTTTAGATTGATCCACAGTGGCTTAATTTCAACAAGGGGCAAAATTGTGTAGTGACTTACACAGTGGAGTAAACTTAGCTTTCAGCTGCAAGTTAGTCAGCAAATGGATGTGAGTAACAAAGGAATATAACGCGTCAATGAAGCATTGTATGGATGTCTAATTTTAGTAAAAATTGACTTCCATGAAGGAAGACAGAAGGGGGAAGTACAGAAGGATAAAAAACAGTGTGCTGGCCAAATAAAGGATACATCCAGGGGAACATCCCACCTAAATCTCTCCTGAAGTTTTTCTTGCAACTAAAAGAAGGGTGTAATAAAAAACCTAGAGCAATGTAGACATTGCTCTTGGCAGCACACTGTTTGGTTCCCATTTTTGAACTGTAAAAAGCAGCAAAGAGTCCTGTGAAACCTTAAAGACTAACAGGTGTATTGGAGCATAAGCTTTTGTGGGTGAATACCCACTTCATCAGATGCATGATTACATGCGTCTGACGAAGTGGGTATTCACCCATGAAAGCTTATGCTCCAATATGTCTGTTAGTCTTTAAGGTCCACTGGACTCTTTGTTGTTTTTTACAGATCCAGACTAACATGGCTACTCTTCTGATTTTTGAACTGGGTCCATATGGCAGAAATAAAGAAGATACTCTAAAATCCATATTTTTTAATAATTGAAAATAGATTGTGTATATCTTCCAGTTCCAGAGTACCTTTGACTGACCGGCTGAAGGCCTGATTCTTCCCTTCCTTACCTCATTTCTAGTAATTTCTATCATTGCAAAGTGGTAAATGGTGGTACACCCACTTTGCAAAGGTGTAAATGGCTGGGCAAGTAGTGGAGAATCAGGCCTTATGTCTTCTTGAGATTGCATCTGGATGGGGTAATCTACAATCAATAGGTCTGATTCTATTCTCCCAGACACTAGTGTAGATTAAGGGCAACTCCATTGCAGTCAGTGGAGTTGCATTGGTCCATCTGAGTACAAAATCAGGCCCAATACGTTAGCTGCAACTTTCTCTGAGCTGACATTACTTTGCTTTAAAATAAAAAGTGGGACAATACCACATAGCAGGCTGAACAGTACATATGTTAAGAATGAGTTTGTAGAAAATGCTTCCAGTTTTTAGTAACTCCTACTGAACTTTTGAGAATTGATTTTGCAATATACAAACAGATCAATAACAGATGCTGACATGATTTTTACAGTTCAAATGCTAAAATATTAAACTAGGAATAATTTTATGAACTCCATCAGCGCTAGCTTCAAATGTTTGTGTAATAGAGATTGCCTGTCCTCCAATAAACATAGTTAGCAATGGGCTGAAACTGTGGTGTGACTAGAATAGATTCGCCCTTCAAAATCAAAAATCTATGCTATTATCAAGCTAAAAAGAAATGAGGGTGATCAGACATGCTGTATACTGTATTACACAATGCAATTTTGGTGATACATTTTATGTCCATGTCTTCATATAGAACAGAGGAGAGACCTGCAAAGCAACCACTTGCCTTTCTACCAATAATGAAAAGCCATTCTTACTGATGAGATGTACCTTTGCAGACTAAGCCTAAACCTGCACTTCCTATGCTGGCAAACCCCCAACGGAAGTAAGACAGTTGGAGTATTGCCTGCTGTCACAGCTTCAGAGCAAGTGTACCTGTATTCCCCCTCCATGATCCCTCAAGGGCACCCCCTTAAAGTTTCCTGGCTCCGAGCCTTCACCTCTTTTGCACAAAGACCTGTGTCTCTCTCTCTCTTATGACTGGGTTTTTCCAAGCTGCATATTTCCTTGCCTATATTGATATTTCTACCAAGTCAGATTACCTAAACAGGCCAGTGGCTATGCTTTGCTTTGCTTTCTTGCCGAAGGTTATGAACAGTGTAATTGCCTGCAGTTGCAAGTTACCACACAGCTCTTTCTGAGCAAGCACATTTATTCTTAAGGTGAAAGCATTAGCGAGAAAATACCATAAATACTACACGCTAACATGATTGTTAGTCATACGTCACTCCTTTTAGGATCGTCTCTAGTCTGAAATGTGTATCCCATCACTGACTATCAACTTATACCTCACTTGAACCAACCTAGGGAACTCATTGCCAGAGGGGATGTTGTGAAGGTAACAAAGTATAACTGGGTTCAAAGAAGAATTAGATACGTTTATGGAGGATAGCATGGGGTTTACATCTCTAATCATCAATGGCTAGCAGCCAGGATGGTTAGAGATGCAACCCCATGTTCTGGGTGTCCATAAACTACTGACTGTCAGATGCTGGATCTGGATGAGAGGATGGATCACTGGATAATTGCTTATGCTTTCTGATGCACCTGGCACTGATCACTGTTGGAAGACAAAATACTGGGTTTAATAGACCAGCATTTCTCAAACTGGGGTCCACTGGGATCAGGTCTAAACTGCATAGGGCCTGATCCTGCAACCTTTATCCATTAAAAAAAAAATCAAAAAAAAATCCTGACTTAAGCAAGTAGTTCTATTGATTGAGGGTGTTCCAGAGAAGGCAAGATGCATGGCCTTTAACAAAACTGACACTGCACGTCTTACACTACTTGAGTGATAAAACCAAGCAAGTCAGAATACATGTGGTTGGGCTTTGATTAGTACAGCTGCATCCAGCAAGCTGCAACTAAAACTAAATATATTGTGACTGCCAGCATCCTTTGCCTCATTGATTAATAGTGGCACTCCAGCAACATGGAAGACATTCAAAACAAGAAGTTTAAAGGAACCAAAACATGGTTTTAAAACACAAAACATGCACAATTAAAACAGTAAAATGAAAAACTGTATTATCTAATAAAGGGGTTCAATAATTGTTCAAGTAATGTTCACTAGAAATGTACTGTAAGGGGCATGATTATGTAGTTGTGGCTTTTAGGATTTATTATTATTTGTATTACACTAGCACCTAGAGGCCACAATCAAAATGAAGGTCTCATTGTGCTATGTCCTGTATGGACAAATAATCTCTGCCTTAGAGAGTGTAAAGGCTAGAGGTAGGATTAGGGGAAGGGATGCAATATGAAGGCAAAGTGATAAGGGTGATGTTTGATAGATGTCATATTGATTCACTTTTCTTTTTCTTTGTGTGGTGCATGTGTGAGGAGTTCCCCATTGGCTGTGACCTGGAACTAGGGCATCACTAAGCCCCCCAACTCACCAGCTTGGGCTCCCTTTTACACTGTTCTGCTGTGACAAGATGCAACGCCCTCTCTAGCCTGCACTTTCACCAGCATACATATAGGTTGGGACACACCTAGCTGCAGTCACATGCAGGCAGGCTCTCTAACCAACCCCTACATGGAAAGGCTACAGCTAGGGCAACTATCAGCTCTTCAGGCATGCACCCCCTCTGGAGTATAAACCCAAAATTATAACCTCTTACACTGCACAGGAAACTGTACAGTGCAAGATCATAAAATGCACCCTCTCCCTCAATGTGGAGCGGAATATGTAATAGCCTTTTGCCCCTGAGTTATGAATCCCACACTGGTTTAGATATAGCAAAAACAAGTTTATTAACTACAAAATATAGATTTTAAGTGATAGCAAACAGATCAAAGCAGATTACCTAGCAAATAAACAAAAAAAAACCTGTAAGCTTTATATACTGAATAGATTGGATATGAATAGCAGTTTCTCACCCAAAGAGATGATACAAGCAGGCTGCAGTTTCTTAAGGAGCAAGCTGCACTTACTTACAGCTTGGAATGCCCAGGTGTTCCATTCACAGGCTAAAAATCCCTTTAGTCTGGGTCCCACACTTCCTCCAGTTCAATTTTTGTTCCTCAGGTTTTCCAGGAGTCTTCCTGAGTGAGGAATGAAGAACACCAGATGATGTTCTTCCCCGCCTTATATAGCTTTGGCATATAGGGTGGGAACCCTTTGTTTCAAAGTTTGGTTCCTAGTTCCCAGACCTGTCAGTGGTAGTTATTGACATCCCAAGGTGGAGTCTAGAGACCTGTGGTCTCATCACATGTCCTTGTAGAGTCATAGCAGTCACCACTTACAGGCTGTTTGGAGGGCACACAGGAAGGCTCCCTAGGTGGGAGATAAGCTTCTCCCAAGTCCTATTGTTTTCCTAATGGCCCATTCCCCACCCACTGTTTAGAATGAAAACATCTTGTCTAGTGGGCATTCCCCAGGTGTAATTACATTTGAAATGCAGACAATCAATATTCATAACTTCAGATACAAAAATGATACATGAATCCAAATAAGATAATCATATTCAGCAAATCATAACCTTTCCCATGACATCTCATAATACTTATCTTGCATAAAATACATCATAACTATGTCATAATTATATCATGTCAATATCACCATGAAGCATGTGGGGTGTAGTGTCACAGCATGCATATAAAAAGTGAGGCTGAGATAAGGTGGAATAGTGGAGGGATAGCTCAGTGGTTTGTGCATTGGCCTGCTAAACCCAGGGTTGTGAGTTTAATCCTTGAGAGGGCCACCCAGTGATCTGGGGCAAAATCAGTACTTGGTCCTGCTAGTGAAGGCAGGGGGCTGGGCTCAATGACCTTTCAGGGTCCCTTCCAGCTCTTTGAGATAGGTATAGCTTCATATTATATTAATGGGGGGGGGAAGTTATGGTGATATAGAGCAATGAGGAAGGAAGTGAGAGAGCAAGGGAAGGAGAAGAGAATGAGTGGTTCTGGGATGGTGTGGAAGACAGAGAGAAGCTGTGGGAATGAACAGAGAGGAAATAAATGTCCAGACTGAAAACCATGGTAAGTAGTGGCTGATGATCCTACAGTGTTTGCAGCATATGCTGCTGTCCCCTTGTGGGGTCCCTTGGTGTGAGGGATGGGGAGCGCTGACTGGGCCTCATCACCATTCCTGGTGCCACTGCCTTGGACCCTGTGGGGAACAGTGAAGTCTTTGTGTTCCTAAGTGCTGGCTCTGACCTGGACCTCTGTTTCTCTCACATGTGGTTTGTAGCAGACACTGCTAGGGGCCTCATCCACCAGTGTGGGTTCCCCCTGCTAATTCTGGTCTTGCAACAGCCTGTAGGCCAAATCTATGGATGGATTAGTTAAAGTAGTACTGAGCAGAAGACTGCTGAAACCAGGGATAACCAGACAGCTTGAGTCTGATTTTCAGAGGTGTTAAATACCTGAACCTACCACTGATGTTAGCTAGAGGTGTAGGTGCTGCATACTTATGTTCAACATTGGACAGCCAAAAACTTGGACTCCTCCAAAGCAGTGGTCACTTATGAATAGACTGGTCACTGTGCAGAATCAAGGCTTTTCACCCTAGTTATGCATATTCCCTAGGTGCTGATCCTGAACCCTTCCAGCACCTGATTATTTCCTGATAGCTGGTAGCCTAGTTTACAGCTGTAAATCCAGTAGAAGGATTAGGGACTAACCTGCCCCCAAACACCTGTGAACATGCCCCCGTACCAAGTAAGCATTATACAGGCTATGTAGGTAGTCCCAGATAAGACTGTATAAGGGATACAACAAGCAACCTGAGAATTTAATCCATATCTCCAGCTCCAGCCCTTCTTTTCAGGCTGGAAATGGCTGAGGTTGGGACTGCAAACCTCTGGCTGCTGTTTTTAACTTTGCCCGTTCCCCTGTCTGGGTGTGTGTAGGGTGGGGTGGGTGCGTGGGGGGGGGCACAGCTTGTCAGCTCCTCCTAAGCCAGATCCACAGCACCCCCCCCCCCAATCCATCCTAAAGAGCCCGGGGGCAGCTGCTCTTCGCTGCTCAAAGAGAGGATTTACCAGAGCTGTGTAGGGCTGGGCTTGCAGGAAGGCGGCTGAAGGCATTTGCCGCGGGGGCCAGCCCCCAGCCCAAGCCGGCGGGCTGGTCCTGCGGCAGGGGCAGCCAGAGACCCGCCCCCGCGCTCTGGCTGGGGGCTCGGAGTGGGCTGTTCCCGCCGAGGACGGAAGCAGAGACAGCGGCGCCTTGTTGCTCTGCCTGTCCATTGCTCCAGCTGTGCAGCCAGCGGCGCTCGGCGGCGGGACGCTGCTGCGGCGAGGCGAGAGGGAGCCCCCGCTCCGTCTCCTCCGCACCTGCCTCGCCAAGCAGGGCTCTTCGGAGAGCCGCCGCCGCCGCTGCTGGAGGGGGCGCGCACACTGCAGTAATGCGAGACCGTCCCCTCCTGGCGGGGAGCGGGAAGCCGGCCGAGTCCCAGCCCAGCCAGGTGCTCCGCTTCTGTCTGCGGCTGCCGGCCCAGAGCGCTCAGTGACCCGCCAGCTCCAGGCTGCGCTGCCCCTGGGCGCGCTTGGCTCCGGCTGGAGGGGGGGTTGCGGTAGCTGGAGAGGAAGAGGGGGAGAGAGAAGCTGCAGCTCCTTGGTGCTCCCCCCCATTTGCTACCGCCGCCGCCGCCTCTTTGCCGATTCCAGGCGAGCAGGGCAGCGGGTGTCATGCAATTGGTGCCCAGTGAAAGGTCTCCGAGGCTGAAGTACCAGTGAGAGGAAGTGCGGCGGAATCAAGCCGGCTCTGTGCAATGACAGCCATGAAGGAGCAGCAGGCAGCGCCGAACCCGGGCAGCCGGGGGAGCCAGGCTCAGCAGCAAGACCAGGTAAGAGTTTGCAAGAACTATTCCGTGTGTGTGTCTGCGTGGGGGGTGCCTCGCCCCTTGTCTCGCCCCCGTTCTCCCACAGAGGCTTGAAGATTAACGCACCTTTCATGTGTGTGTCCCCCCCCGTTCACTGACTCCAGGCGAAGTTGTAGCCTGCGGTGGGTAAAAGTGCGGTCTGTGTGGCCAGGAAAAACGCTGCCTGCCTACGAGGTGGCGAGAGGCGCGGGGAGGGCAAGGGGCTGCCGCCTTGCTCTAGAGGGGACGGGGGCAGCCGCCGCAAGAAAGAAACAGACCCTTTCTGCCCTGGGGGTGGGGGGCTGCCTGGTTCGGGGGGATACAGCAGCCTTAGTGGAGTACTTTGTTCCCCTGCAGGCGAAGACTTTGGGGTGGGGGGGGAGTCTCCTTGGACGCATCATTATTAGACGAAACTAAGCATTCGGATGACATTTCCAAGCGTGTGAACGGAGCAGTGAGAGGGACCAGAAGCCTGTTAGCGGGGTGGGGGGGAGGCTACAGCTGGAGGAAGATTCAGGGGCTTTGGGGGGTTGTTAATATATGTTTTAAGGAGTCTAGATTTGAAATGGGCTCCCAGGGTGTCTTGGCTGCGGTGCTGTGTCTGCTTCAGGTGGGTGCTGGAGAATTCAGAATGCGAGTCAGGGCTCCAGACTTGGAGCACTGCGCTCCTGTATCATTCGAGGTGGTTTTGGTGTCATTTCCATAGTCCCCTCCCCCCGGAGGATCGTGCAGGACTTTGTGCTCTTGCTTGCCCAAGTTGCATCAAGTGAAATAAATACACGAAGTGATCAGTCTCTACAGATGTGTCATGTTTACATCAATTAGTGGCTCTAAGTAGAGGCTGTCAGCTATTAGGTCATTGGATAATTATGGCACTCTGGAGAGGAGCAGGCTGATACTACCAGAGATGGTGCTGTCCGCTCAAGATTCGCTGGGGAAGGTGTAATTCTTTCCATGTCAGTCACTTTAGCTGCCAAGCACTAGAAGTGGGGCTGAAAGGAGTGTAATAAGCTTAAACAAATGGTACTGGGGTGCTGAAAACCGTTTCGGTTCTCTTCCTGCTCTCTAGATAGGAAGCAGAAAGGGCAATCCCTAGATCCGTGGGGAAGACTAGGGTCGTTAATACTGTGAGAATTCAGCACCTCTGCTTTGCCTAGTTCTCCCCATATTCCTGTCTGTTCGCCCCCTTGGCAAATGTGTGATTACTTTGGTTTGATATAGAGGGTGAGAAAGAAAGATTATTTACTAGCCTTACAAGTGTTAGAGCAGCATTTCATGCAGCCTTTTCGAAGTCATGCTGCTAAAAGCCTTTGCACTGTGTTTATGTTAATAAACGGGGCTATTTGGAAGATTATGTGTCTCTCTCAGTACTATGCTTGTAACATGAACAAGCAGTTTCAATATAAAGGCTTGGCCAACCAGGGAATGTCTGTTAGCAGAAATCATCTTTCAGCATCACGGAACCTTAAGTTTCATTAACAGGCTGCTGTTTCTCACTGGTGCTCTTGGATGATGGTACCAATATGTTAGAAAAGATTGGTTGTGTGAACACTCCCTCCTGAAATCTCTGATCACTAACCTGTGACCCCAGATGGTTACTTCTGGTGCTGCAGAGTTTGAAATGGTGGGAGGAGGAGAAGAGGGCAAAGAACAGACTATAAATGCTGAAAATAGTACACCTAACCTCATCAGTGTGTAGCTGAGTCTAGTTGATCACGATTTTGTATTGCGTGCAAAACACCTGAAATTTTGCAAACTCAGAAAGATTCTTTGTGAGGTTGCATTTTTCTTACTGCTCAAGACTGAGGCATCCCAATTTTTACATTTTGAAACCAGCATTTGTCAAAACATAACCAAGATAAATATAAATCACATTTGTTTCATTATCAGACTAATCAGTAGGATTTACAAATATATCAAAAAAGAAAGTTGATATTGAAAAGTCCCATGTTACAGGTTTATGTGTTAATTTAAGTCAAAGGATCCTATCCTGAAAATATTCACCTATGTTTAACTTTAAGTATGTCAGTAATCCTATTGACTTCAGTGGGGCTACTCACATGAGTAAATGTAAACATGTGCATCAGTATTTGGAGGATTGGGTTTATGTGTATGCATTCTGACACTTTTTCCTGTGATATCAAACAAAATACTCCATTTCAGCTGTTTTGAGGAGGCTTTCAATATTCTGAATAAAATGAATGCATCTATTATAATAGTTTGAGACAGAATGACTGGGTTATTGCTGTCAGTGGTTCCTATTATGTGTACAGAATGATTACATTTTACAGCAAGTCAGCTGGTGTAGGCATTTGTTGCTACTGTATGATCAATCTCAAGCATTCACAGAGCTCTTCATTTCAATAAAATATTGTATTTGCTTTCTTTTAAAAGACAGTGCTCTTAGCCAGCATCAAAGATGGTTGGCTCTAACCACTCACTCTGGCTTTATTTTAAATTCACACATAGTTGAATTACCAAAATGGCCTTTTGTTGTTAAAGCTAGAGATCTTTTTTAAATATCAAAGCAGTCTGTTATATATCAAACTCTATTTCTTCCTACTGCCCTATTACCTTGAACTGAAGAACAGTATTCTATTCTCTATTAATTTTAAATAGCTGTAAGGCTTAGGAATAGGCTTATCATTTTTTCACTGCTCTACAGTTTTCAGCCTCTCTTTCAGCTAATTTGTAAGTGAATGGCGGTAACTGTGGTTCTCCCTACTGTATGCAAACATTAAAGTATAGAAGAGAACAAAGTTTTGCTAGGCTCAGACTGAACTGTGTTGTGAAATTCATGGTTTCCAGACATTTTTTGCACAGTGCTTAATATTTAAATCACACGTAACAGTTGTTTGTCAGAGTTGAATTTTATATACAGAAGAAGATTATTATCTTTATTTTAAATGGTAATTGACTATTGAGAAGGTTTTAGGGGTCCAATTCTGCAGTAAAGCCCATGCAGCATTCAATTGAAGCCAGTGGGGATCCATATGGGTTCAAAAATCTGCCCATAGCATCTGTCTAGATACTTCAGATGGTCTCTGTAAGCATCATTTCTGCTTATGTCACAATAGTTAACATATTTTTCCTCACAAGACTTCTGCAAGGTAGGGAAGTATGTCTATCCCCATTTTACAGATGGGGAACTGAGGTCCAGAGAGACTAAGTCCAGGTTTGCATTAGGAGCTTCTATTGGTATAGTAATGTTGGATTTTTTTGTCACACTTCTATACTAACAGAAGCCTTAGTGTAGACACAGCTTGTACCAGCAAAAGCTGCTTTTGAAGATATAGATTATTTTTCTTGCTGAACCAGTATAAACTATACTGGCCAAAGCCCTCCTTTGCTGGTATAAGCTGTATCTACATTAGGAAGGCTTGCTGGCATGGCTATGCAGGGGAACAGGAACTTAGGACTGGAAGGGAAATCCTGGGTCATTGAGTCCATACCCCAGCTCTTGCAGGCAGAACTGTCATATAAACTCATAAATGTATCAAGCTCTTTTTTAAAACTAGTTAGGTCGTTTGCCTCTACAATGCCTGTTGGAAAACTGTGTCATAACCTCACCCCTCTGATGATTAGGAAGCTGCTTCTCATTTACATCCTACATTTATTCATGGCCAGTTTATACCCATTTGTTCTTTTACCAACACTTTCCTTTAGCTGAAAGAGCTCTTCTCCCTCCCCTGATGTGTTTATAGAGAGCAATGAAATCTCTCCCTCTCCTGCTTCCCCCCAGCCTTACCCTTCACTTTGCTAGGCTAAACAAGCCAAGCTATTTTAACCTCTTTTCATAAGATAGGCCCTTCATTGTCTGCACTTTTCTAGCATCAACCTGGCCCAAGTCAACGTTACACAGAAAATCTGTGGTGAAGCGAGGAATTGCTTGTGGGTCTTCTCCTGCAAACACCCAAGCGCAGATATAACTTTACTCACGTGAGTGGTCAGACTGAAGTCACTGGGTTTGCTGCAGTAAGTGTTTTCAGGATTGGGACCTGAGTTATCACTGTAAGGGCTTGGTTACACTGGAGAGTTGCAGCTCTGGTGGTGGGTTTACAGCGCTGCAACTTAGTAACTGTCCACACCTGCAAGGCACATCCAGCGCTGCAACTCTCTGGCTGCAGCGCTGGCTGTACACCTGGTCTGCTTGGGGCGTAACGATTGCTGCGCTGGTGATGCAGCGCTGCTCATCAAGTGTGGCCACCAAAAGCGCTGTTATTGGCCTCCAGGGTATTAGGAGGTATCCCAGAATTCCTGTCCACAACAAACCGGAAGAATGGCTGAACTCCGAGCTCCCTGGAGCTACTTATCTAAAAAACAAACACAGCTGCTCTTTGCTCCAGCCAGTGATGAGCGGAGGCAGGGGAATTGCTTTGGAATGTTCACAGCTGTTTGCTTGAGGAGAGAGGGGAGTCCATGTTGAGCAGCTGCTTATGTGGTCTGAAGGCTATTTAGGAGTGCATAATTTGCATTTAGTGAATAAGAGAGGGTTGGGGAAGGGGTCAAAACTTTTACAATGATTGAAGGTAGGTGCTATGTATCTTCCAGTCCTTAGAACTTGCAAGGCAGGGAGCTGAGAACAGTGTCAGCTCCAAAAATCCACTCTCTCTGTCTCCTCCACGCTCCCTGTCACACTCCACCCCACCCTCCTGTTTTGAAAAGCACGTTGCAACCACTTGAATGCTGGGATAGCTGCCCACAATGCACCACTCCCAACAGCGCTGCAAATGCTGCAAATGTGGCCACGCTGGTAGCTGTCAGTGTGGCCACACTGCAGCGCTTTCCCTACACAGCTGTACGAAGACAGCTGTAACTCCCAGCACTGTACAACTGTAAGTGTAGCCATACCCATACAATTACAACTGGCTGTTACAGTGACTTTCCTGGTTAAACAAAGGTGTTATTTTACTGACTGAAACATTAGTGATCACTTACTTAAAAATCAATTTTGTATAACTTCTTTTTGAGCACTTTCCTCAAGAAGGTAGTTGTAACTAACATTCCCCTGGGCAAAACATCTAATGACTGTATATCCCTCCCAATCTCTTCCATTCAGTGTCCCCTCTCCCTTCACTTTTATTTCCACTACCTTGTTCCCTCCTAATTAAACTCATTCTGCTTGAGTTATTCCTTCTTCTCCCATACTGTTGGTACGTTTACACTGCAGTTGGGTGTGTAGTTATAGCATTTGTTAACATACCCAAGCTACCTTATTCTGTCTAGCTTCTGTACTGGTAGCTGTGAAGTTGTGACAGCATAGCCATCAGCACGACCTAGCTACCCCAGTTATTACTCAGCTGTACAGCCCATAGTGAAGCTGTACTGCCTCAGCTCCACTTCTATTGGTGCATGAGCTAGCTACCTTAAAGCTGGCTCACCTGTGTCTACACATGCAGCAGTCACACTCACTGATTGCATTATAGGCACACTGTGTGTCTGGCTTGTCGATTTTTAAATTGTAGGCTTTTCAGGGCGGAGACTGCCTACTGCTTTGTGTATGTACAAGGCCTAACCCAATGGAACCCCATTTATAGTTAGTCCTTTGACAGGATTGTAATAAACAATACTATTGATGTTTTTAGAGAGAACTTTGAGAAATTAGTCACATTCATTCCAAACCCTTTGTTAAATGATTGTTGCTGTTTATTTTTGAAATTACATTTTTACGTTATCATACTTTATCTGCATAGAGGAAAATACCTTTTAAATTACTCTTATTTCCGCTGAACTCTGTTGCCTGAAAGCTTGCTTCATAAATTATTTTAGCTTTTTGAGTTCTACCTGTGTAATACAGCAAATGGCATTTGTCAATCTGTAGTTTTTAACAGCTGCCCATGGTCTTAGACAATAGCTCTTAGTGATCATAAAAAAAAAGCGCTGTTTAATAGTCAATAACCACAGCAAATTTGGTACCTGTATGGCATGCCAGTTTATGCATATTGATTTTTCTGCAGATGCAAAACTAAGATAATTCCTATCGGTATTAACATTATGAAGCTTCAGTCTGTTTACCAAAAAAAAGATGATCTACACCACCTGGTGCTTGGTGTTCTTTGTCTGTATGAGCAAAGAGATCTTTGAAAATTTTAATCGTTCTCCCCTGAGTCTCTATTATTCTCTCACACGTAAGTATTTTTTTAATTTAGTTTTAAAATACAGGAATCTAAAATTTTCTTTAGAAGTTCTGAACTACAGTCCATTACTGCAGCTCTAAGTTAATATATTTTTAAAATAGATATGTGAAAGTTAATTGTGTGCTAGTCTGCTATTATAAGGCAGTTATTGGCTGAGCATAAGAGTTAACTATAACTGTATAATATATAGACAGGCAGAGCTCCTATTGAAGTCAGTGGGAGTATGAGTATTGCCTTTATTGTAAAGTGCCGTGGATTAAAGAGCAAGAAATTTAAACTCCGCTTTCTCAGGGCTAAGTTCTGAAAATTTAAGCTGTAGTAAAGCCCCTATTAAGTTCAAATAAATTTGACCTCCAAGGGAGTTTAATCTCTGTATGCATCAAGGTTTAGTTTTCAGTGAATAAAAGGTGAAATAGTCTAATGTCTTTTGTGTGTTCCTTCATCATGTTATAGTGGTTTCCCCAAACTAGGCCCTAATCCTGCAAAGAGAAGTAAATTGGTGGACACCTGTGCCTGTTCAGTGGGGATCAACATGGACAGAGGAATCCCTGCACATGGATCTCTTTGCAGGATCAGAGCCTTGGAGGACATATATTTTGTGTTGTGGTGGATGGTCCTATTAAATTATTTTTCATATTTTTAATTTTTTAAAATTATTTTATGTTGTCTTTCAAAAACTTACAAGACTTTGTGAATTTTTACATTATGTGGTACATTCACACATAGGAGACAGTGGATGAGCATTGGCCTACTTTTAATGTGACAATATCGATCTATTGTACGTATTCCTATATAAGTACTGGTCTTGAACACGATCTGTCTGTTCAGTCAAAATTATCTTTTCCTGCTTGGATACACAGAAAAACGTGAGCTCTTACATTACACACTAACCACAGTTTCAGCAAACTTGAAAACTTGTAAGATTTAGTGCTCTGTGTAAAAGGTATTCAGCTCCAGGTAATGATTGTCTGAGGGTATGTCTACATCTACAATTTTGCAGCGCTGGTTGTTACAGCTGTATTAGTACAGCTGTATAGGGCCAGCGCTGCAGAGTGGCCACACTTACAGCAACCAGCGCTGCAAGTGGTGTTAGATGTGGCCACACTGCAGTGCTGTTGGGCGGCTTCAAGGGGGGTTCGGGGAACGCGAGAGCAAACCGGGGAAGGAGACCAGCTTCACCGCGGTTTGCTCTCGCGTTCCCCGAACCCCCCTGCAAACTGCAGGGAAGGAGACCTGCTTGCTCGGGGGTTCGGGGAACGCGAGAGCAAACCGGGGAAGGAGACCAGCTTCGCCGCGGTTTGCTCTCGCGTTCCCCGAACCACCCTGCAAACCGCAGGGAAGACCTGCTTGCTCGGGGGTTCGGGGAATGCGAGAGCAAACCGGGGAAGGAGACCAGCTTCGCCGCGGTTTGCTCTCGCGTTCCCCGAACCCCCCTGCAAACCGCAGGGAAGGAGACCTGCTTGCTCGGGGTTCGGGGAACGCGAGAGCAAACCGGGGAAGGAGACCAGCTTGATTACCAGAGGCTTCCTCAGGTATGCTGGATACCTGCTTATTCCACGGAGGTCAAGAAAAGCGCTGATAAGTGTCTACACTTGATTACCAGCGCTGGATCACCAGCGCTGGATCCTCTACACCCGAGACAAAACGGGAGTACGGCCAGCGCTGCAAACAGGGAGTTGCAGCGCTGGTGATGCCCTGCAGATGTGTACACCTCCTAAGTTGCAGCGCTGTAACCTCCTCACCAGCGCTGCAACTTTGTGATGTAGACAAGCCCTCAGAAATTCTTTCCATATGACACACTGTGTGTGTTTGTGTTTTGAGTTTGCTTAGGATTGAAATAAGAAATCAAAATCAAAAGTGACTTCACATTTCTCCAAGTTTCTGTAGCTAGCTTTTTTTTGACTTGTAATATTATTGTGATATATCAAATGTATTGATTTTTGTGGGTCAGTACAAAGTCAGATACATCAGGTGTCTAAGGTGGAAAAATGAGGAAAAGTGGAAAAAAGAAAGTTCATTATCCCCTGAATTTTATGGCAACAGTTAAGATTTAGATTCAGATTCAATTTCTTACACCGTATGTGAGTGAGCCATGCCATTTCCATGCTGAAGACAGAGAGAAATATTACAAACCTAGATTATGTGATCAAGTATATGAATGCCAGCCCAAGAAGATTATTTGAATCTGCATTAATAATCCTGCTATAGGGTTAGAACTATATTTTTCAAGCTCTACATGCAGGAATTGGGTATGTGGGGAATGCAGAGAGCAAATGAATATTGAAATCGTTTACTCTGCCTTGAATTGCCCCCCTCCTGACAGGTGGCCACACACCTTTCATTCACAAGACTGGTGTCATACCAGAGGAGAAGTCAGGGTGGGGGCTGGAGAAAAATGAGCACATTTTCCTTTCTGAGTGTGTGTCCTGATCACCTTCCCCACAGGACTACCTTCATGATTTCAATGAGACCACTTGCATGCACAGGACAAGCAGGATTGGGCCATAATAGCATGACCTATGTAGGAGCAGGGCTATATATGTTGTAAAAAGGCCGTTTGTGTCTAGAACCTCAGACATCCTGGGTGCATGCAAAAGTCGTACTATGGGTATTTAAAATGCGGTGTTGTTTTTTTTTTAAGAGTTCTGAAGCAAACTTTTAAGTGAGTAACTATGTAGGGCTTAGTTCTACAGATCTTTCTAAAGTGAACCTCCCATTGACTCATTTACCTATTGACAACAGGAAAACAAATTAGACTGAAATTCACATATCTATTGCAGAGGGTCCAATACTTGAGCACCCCAGGAGCCAGGCTGAGTAACTGGCTGTGCACTGTGGAACTCAAAAAGGGCAAGGGGAAAAGGAAGCAGCCTTCTTAAGTTACAGAATAAGAACATAGCTATTAGGCTGGAGGGGCTTTCACTTGCATTTTATAGTCCCTCCAGACCTGCACAGGAACCCCTTTATCTTTGTTTTGTTTCCAAAATAACCTGCAGGTAATTCTTATCGAGTAGAACAGTACTGTATTTTCTGTTTGTGGGGCCCTCTGCCTCTGTGGCGGTGACACTAGGATTTGCCTCTTCACACAGAACTTCAATGGGACTTCTGTGGTGTAGAAGGCTTTGCATGGTTCTTATATGCTGGAACAATTTTTCGTTTACAAAGTGTCCGAGTTGGCCCCAGGAACTTGAAAATATCTGTTATAGCATATATGTTCAAATATAATTTCTTTGCCTCTTTCTGGTAGCTTCCCATTTTAAGGTACTGCAAGGGACAAACTACTTTGATAATTAATAAGGAGAAGGAAGCGTTTAAGCGAACTAAATTGCTGTTGAATAGTATTATTCCACTGTACAAAAGTCCTTTTATTAGCTTTGTTTGTTAAATTGTAAGGCATTTAAAGACTTTCATGGATGTGATGAGGAAAAATAATTACTCTTATAAATTTTCATACTGGTAAAATGTGTGAATTTAATCCCTGAATCAGTATCTGGGCCTGACCACTGAAGTCAATGGAAGTCTTTCCATTGATTTTCCTAGGTTTTGCACCAGGCCCCATCTGCTGTAAGTCCGTTTGGGTTTACAGTACTGTATTTAGCACGTACTTTATACTTCTCATAATTAACTCTTCTTTCATATTGCACTGACAGAGTTAGACAGGAATGTGAGTAGCTGCCTTCAAGTCCATTGCCAGAGATGCCTTTAAGTCTTCTGCCAAGAGGTAGCTATAATTTGATGACAAGCGCTTTCTCACTTTTAGAAGACCTATGTCATTTCTCAGTCCATGCAGTAACCATAAAACCTGTGCTGTCTCAAACTCTGCTCCTTTTCACTTTAATCATGCAGTTCTTTTATGCTCCACTAAGCTGTATCGAATAAAGTTCATGAATATATGATAGTAAAAAGAATAATGCTGATGGTGACTGATGATGATAAATTACAGTATTTATCCATTAGGAAGGACATTGGATGACCTACAGAATTGACGGCTGAAGCTAGAAAACCTTTCCTAATTGTTCTTAACGCTGTTAGGAACTTGAACGTAACTTATTATATAGAGATTCTGTACACAGGGAGTGATTCAAAATCCAGATAAAAGCCCTCTGATACTTTGAGACTGTTGTAGAAGATAATTAACTAGTAAGTATAAAATTGCACAGTGTTGGACGTGGACATGTTTTGTGGCGATATAGCTGATGGATTTTTGTGGCATGGCAGGGATGGAACGGGAGAGAGAGCAGACGTGGCAGACTTGTTTTATAGCTTAGTGGTTAGGGCACTAGGCTAGGATGTAGGAACCCTAGGTCAAATGACTGCTGTAGCTGAATGAGAATAGGTTGGTATAAAAAAACTGCTCTGAATCAGGCAGAGGAGCAGGGGACTTGAATGTTGGTCTCCTACATCCCAAGCCAGACGTGCTGAAAAGCTTAATCTTTGAGCCAAAGTAGACATTTTGACACACTTCAGTTTTTGTGCATTTAAGATATTTTGGTATTGTTCCAAAGCAGAACAAAACCACACTTCAAAACTTCAGAAGTTCCAGTGACACGGAACTGTCGTCCTCAAGCCATTTCTACCCTTTAAAGATTTTGGAGAGTGTCTAGGGTAATAATTGAAATTCACATTCATTTGAAAAGGAAAAGTGTTCTGTAGACTCCCTGAAAAGGAGTTAGGTAAAGGTTAAGACAGATTCTTCTGCAAGATGGGTGTGATTTCCAAATACTAGAGGGGAAAATGTTAAGCTTGTTTTATTGTATAAATTAAATGCTGAATGAATACAGAGAACTAAATCAAGCAAACATCACTAATGGGACTGATCATAAATTCTGGGTCTGATCCTGCATTTGTATATGTTCACCTCATCTCTGTTTCCTTTCTGTCTTGAGCATCCCATTGATTGACCAGGCTAGTAAGGTGACATACATGGGGAAAGAGGCTTTCAGAGTCTCAGGATTTTGGCTTAAGTAACTCTAGTCAGTCCTTAGATTAGATTTTAGCTTTTTGAATTTTGAGCTTCTCTCTTTCTCTGTACAGCAGGATGGGGGTAAGGGGGGGGGAATAATCTTGAGGGCATAGGATCTGAATCTCATGCCCACAACTAATTCTGCTGAAGGGCGGGGTAGGCGAAATGACTACTATAAATACATCCAAAAAACCACAAAAATCTAGGATGACTTTAATAATAAGTATAGTCCAAGTGGGTATGTTTTCTGGATAGGAATTAGCTTGCAAGATTGCCTGCTCTTTCTTGGAAGAAATGTGCAATATCCCACAGTGTGAAAAGCAACAACATAAAAATCCTGCTGGATTGTTTGTTACTAAAGGCTTTCTTGCTCCAAGGCATAGATGATTGTATAGGGTAATTAGATGCTGTCAAGCATAAATATAAATTTAAATCTAGTCAAGGTAATACACTCTTACAAAGTCAAAGATTCTGAAATAAGGGGATGACTATACAAGGAAATTAGTTGTAAAATATGCTTTTTTTTTTTTTTAATCCAAACTGTATTGCAGGCTTTTGGTGCATTGTTAGGCAGATGCTGTGTTCTACTCCTGATGTGACTGTATTTCATAGTGGTTGAAGTTCCTGTATAGAAGCCCACTGTTAAATACTCTTAGTGCCAATGAAAGCAGTGGGACTAATTACATGACTAATTGGTACTGGTTCAAGCACATATTTACACGACAATATTTGTTGTAGTTTGTCAACTTGTTAAAAGTTCTTTGGGGTTCCACAGGATACAAGGCGATTTTATAAATGCAAATTGTATTCAGACTTTTTGTGAAATGGGTTTGTCCTGTGTCTTATCATTCTGGAGAGTCTGTGAGTTTATTTGTAAAAATTCAATATGTGGCAAATTTGAAAGTGTGGTATCAAACTATGAACATCATGGAAATATTTTACATAAGTAAGTGCTCAGAATT
Source organism: Gopherus flavomarginatus (assembly GCF_025201925.1). NCBI lineage: Eukaryota > Metazoa > Chordata > Testudines > Testudinidae > Gopherus > Gopherus flavomarginatus. Next base: position 66,669,090 of record NC_066626.1, read on the forward strand.
CTGAGCGGGGACTTCACGATCGTACTATAAACTAGCTTATTTAAAATCAACAATAATTGGTTTCAGAATAAAGTTCTTGTTCTATTTTTATTTTTCATATATTAATAAAAACAAAACAGGAAGAATCCTCTGCATATAATTCTGAAAAATAATACAGCAACTTTAAATATAACTTTAAATCTAGGCATGTTTATAACTAGGGTAGTTCCTTTGAAACTTTTTTTTTTTCTGTTGCCCCACACTTTGGACAAATATAGATATTTAATTTGACTATCTTTTTCTTTAAAACAGTTTTCCAAGTTTGTTGTATCAAGTAAACATCTGCCAATGCATTTCGCGGAACACAATCAACTCAGATTTGATTCCAAGTTATGCATGTGAGTAACATTGCAGAGACAAGAGAGGACCCATTCAGCTTGATAGGACCACCAACAGACTTAAACTTGCAAGAGCAGGGCTTTAGATTTTTATAAAACAATTTTTCACAACAGGTAAGACCAATAGGAAAGTTTCCATTGTTCTTATTCTAATAGGAACATTTATTTTAAACAAACTCTCCCTTAGGGTATTTGGAATCCAATCACTGCAGAATTATGAACCAGAAAGTGAATCTGATTTAACTGACTTTTTTTTGTCCATCCTGAGAGAAAATTACAAAGTAAGGCTTTGATTCTACCCATGAGCTCCATACAAGGAGATTCCTGTACCTCTGCAAATCTCAGTGCAGAATTGGGACCTAAACAAACAATATAATAGCAAAATGTCAATTGGAAGTGTGTTTAATTATGTCAGTTTTAAAGTTAATTGTTGAGGAGATGTATTTGTTTAAAATATGATTCTTATTGACAGTGTCCCTTTAAGTTGAGGTATTATAGATCAGTTCTCGGGCTAGCTGTTTAAAAATAGCATTGATGTAATTAAAATTATTTTTTGTAATTCATTAAAATAATGAATGCGTTATTTTATAGTGTCCCACAGAAAGCCTATCAAAGACATGGTTATTCCTCCAAAAACTGAATGCAATGAAAATGTTGTGTTTTGGTTTTTACTTTTGAAACTTACATATCAAAATATCTACTGCTAATAATAATGGGCTGGGGAGAAAGGAAAAGAAGACATGACTTTACAAAATTAAATACTCTTGTTCCGGAACATAGAATTATAAATTGTCAGCTAATCTTGAAAATTACATGGTTTGGGAAATATTTTGATGAGAGATAGAAGAGATGCAAAATTCCATAAATCACGGCTTAAAAATAGAATAGCAGCACAAAACAACAAGATTCCTAGATCAGCCAGGAAATTGGAATACAATTTTAAATGGAACTAGAGAATTGAGCTCTGGTCCTGTAAAAATGCATGCATGTGCATAACTCTAGTCATGTGAATTGTCCCATTAAACTCAGTGGTGCTACTCCTGGGATTAAATTTAAATATTTGTATAGGCCTATGATTCAGATGTTTTCCTAATGCCTGTTTCCTTTAAAACAAAAGTTAGGTGTCTGTATCTGTAGTTATTTCACTGCACGTGGGGGAAGAGGTGAGTAGAGCTGGGAGAAATTTTTCATACAAAACTTTTTTCTCTGAAAAATGCTATTTTGTGTTGACCAAAACATTTAGCAAATTTATGTCTAATCCAACACATTCTTCTAGCCAAAAATAGAACAAAACAAATGAACAAAAGATGTGAAACATCAATATTTCCTTTCAAAAAGATCAAAACAAAATGTTTCAATTTTTTGATTCAGAGTAACTTTTAGTTTCAGATTTTATTTAAAAACAAAACCAAAATGAAACATTTCCTGTTGGGTCAAACAATATTTTTGTTTGACCTGAAATGAAACTTTGATTTGTTGAACAACTTTTACTTTGGCTTGACCCAAAACAAATGCTTTTTAAAAATTATTATTTTCAATTCAGCCAGCGATCTGAAAAATGAAATACTCTCATATCTCTAGTGGGGAGTAATAAAGGAATATCTTTCCTGATATGCAGCGCTGTCTACAGGCTTCAGCTAAGATTCACTTTATCCAGAATCCTGCCAACTAAGGCCATGATCCTGCAATCTGCTCTCTGTGGATTCCTTGACCTGTGCAGAACCTCAGTGAAGCCATTTGGGATTATCATAGTTGCACAGTTCTGCCTGAATGGATCGGTTGGTAGAATCAGGGCCTGCCTGTATTTGGTAAAGGAATGATCTTGCCTGTGGTTGAATTGATGAGATTTTTTCCCTCTCTTCTTTACAGCATACTCACCAATTTCCACAGCACTGTTATGTTTGTAAAACTGTCATTCTCAGATGACATATTATCATGAAATTTGCATGTCACAGGTCTCACCAGAAATTCCTCCTCTCTAAAGCAGAAACCTTCAAAAGAAGTTAACTTCTATTTTATGCAAAATATAGTGATTTCAGGATTCTTCTTGTTCCCTGGAAGTGAGTATAATTACCAGGTTATAGCTTAACTTTTTTCCCTCTTGGAAAATGTAAGATAATTTGTCAGTCTTCTCCCAGTAAGAAATTTTTATTGCAGAAAAAGTTTAGATGTCAGGAAAAAAAATAGTCACAGGCAGTCACTCTACTTCATTTCTTGTGAAGTCTGCTTTTAGGTGTGTATTGAAAGGGGAATATTCCTGTTTTGTCCCCTGTCACAGGAAATGGGAAAGAAGACTACTTTACATCTTAGGCAGAGCTGCAGACATCAAGACCTTAATGATCTGCCTGCATTATGGGAAAGCTGGTGAGAGTAGGTGGGGGGGAAAAAAGAGCACAGAGTGTAGGCTGTAGTGGGTATTTAAGCCCTGATCCTGGATCCCCATCTGCATGCATTGCTATAGGAACCCGAACTTGTTTTTCTCCTGACTTTGCTACATTTACATTTGTAAACTTAAACTTTCAGTAATGTAATGTTTTGCCTTTAATAACTTTAAATATCGGTATCTTGCCACCTGAGTTTGGAAGGAGAGTTCTTTGCCTCTAGCTCTTCTCCTATATAGCACGATGCAAAGTTGTTTATTCAGGAAAAATAAAGGTTGAACAACTTCAGAGGATGTAATTTACTACATCTTTTGAGCAACATTGACTTGTGTGCCAGCACATGGTACA